>NW_008239295.1:318181-340866 GCF_000691975.1 Corvus brachyrhynchos | reverse complement strand
TTTCCCCCCTCCATTCTTATAAATGAGCAGGGCAACAGTGGTGGTTGCATCTTTTTTATGTAATTACAATGGCAGTTTGGGGGAAAAGACTGCACCTGGGAGCATTTCACAATTTAAAGGAAAATTGGATGATGAAGGAAATTTAAACAGGCTGTTTTATCACAAAATTGAGTCAATGTTGGAGATGCTCCCTTCAACACTGAGGACCCTGGATAAAATAAGGAATAAACTAATACCCCTAAAGCTACCTCACATTAGAGCTTCCTCCTGCCTAGAGGAGCTTCAGGCACACTAAAAGCAGAATTGCCAAGAACCCACAGAGCAGGTGCACTTTTCACCCTGTTTTATTCCTGCTTCAAATCAAGGGGCAACTGAAAGGTGACCCTAAACCTAGAGGTAAACAGAGAGAAATCTCCTAAGCAACATCTGCAACACAAAGACACCAATACTTTTATTTTAGTAGGAATTGTCAGTTTCTGTTAGGAGTAAAGCTCTGGTACACTACAAACACTATCAACTACTCAGGAGCCTTGATGCCCTCTGTATCCATGTAGTTGAATGCTAGTTTGGGCAGGCTTGCATGAGTAACCAGTGAAACAAACAAAATAAGGTTAGAAAAATCCACATTTTTAAAGAAAACTGGTTTTCTGTATAAATAAAAATAAAAAACATTCTCCAAAATATAACCTAATACTACCCACTGTTCAAAAATAGGGGCCAGAGGATTAATATGGAGCATCAAAAAGAACAATTAGAGGATAAATATTCTTACTACTAGGAGTGTTACTACTCTTTCACGTACTCTGCAGATGGAACAATGACTCACACGAGTCCAAATTCTGGTGTATTCAGGAGTGGAAGCTCAAATCACAAATACAAGGCAGTCACAGAAAAGGGAGCTTTCTTAAGGAACACAGGAAGAATTTTTGCCAGAACAAGGTAATGGAAGTGTTTCACTTCCTCCAATTGTCAGCAACACCTGGCAACAGGTCAGTCTACAAATCCAGCATAAAATAACTTTCCAAAAGCAATTAAAGAGATGCTTTAGATGCCCAGCAAGGGAAGGAGCAGACAATTGGAGAAACTTCCACTGCTTTTATGGATAGAGGATCTGGAGCAGAAAATCAGGTTTGTTTTCAGTGGGACAAAAAATTTCGCAGGTTATATGGGTCTCTGACCAGGCAGAAAAATACTCTAAATACTGAGGAAAGCCAAAATTCCTGAGATGTGCCAAGGGACTGAAGTGAATTATTCTAAGCCCCAAAAGAACTTTTAGGACCCCCGGAGCACAGAGATACAGGTTAAATCAAAACAACAACCACAAACCCACAGATGCTTTCTAAAATTATTCTAGACCTTTCTTATCTGTTTTCTTTTCAACTCTTGAACTCAGTTCTGAACTGGCTTTCATAACCCTTTGTGCTGTGCCAGACGTGACATTTAAGCCAGATTTTGGGGCAGGCAAGGAGAATGCAAAAGCAACGCCACGGTTCAAGGAGAGCAGCGTTTACGACTCGGCAGAAAATCCCAGGAAAACTGGTTTTCTTGGCAAAACTCCTCTCAGTGAGCAGACCCCTGCTACAAGGGGGGGTTCAAAGGCAGCAGGGCTATGGTTACAGCTTCCTTACAGATCATTTCTGTTGCACCTGGCTCGGTACTTCTACACTCTGCTGTGTCTGCAGCACCGACAAAACCTAATTGTTAATCAAGGCTGACTTCAAACATTCCTCACAGTAGAAGGAGCACGCAACACATCTTCTATGAGCTAATTTCTTTCTCCTGGAAATCATGAGTTACTGTGTCCCTGAAGGTCTTTTCTTCCCTTATTTTAAGTCGTTCACATCCGTTGTTTTAGACAGGGCAATCAAAGCAAATAAAAACAAAACTCCAGTTTGGAGGGTATCTGCTGAATGAAACACAAAACTCTTCATGATTAATAATGGCCATCATTGCACACATCAAAAAAAAAAAAAAAAGAAAAAAAAAGGGAGGAGAAAAAAGCTACCAAGCTGCTGCAAGATGAAGTGTTTGTTTCTGAAATACAAAAGGACCTGTATATCACTCTGGGGGTAGCAAAAGAGAAAGGAATTCCTAACATGCGACACAAAGCAATTTCTGACTTCAGACAAGAAAATCTTTGTACATATTTGGGTGAAACAAGAGAGGGGGCAAACAGGCAGAAATAAAACAGGCAGAAAAAGTACCTTCACTAGGAGTTCTCCATGACCATCCCAGTCAATCTGCAAATCTTCCCCATAGGTGAGGCGAACTGAACTCCTCATCACACGCTGGACACGGAGGGCACCTGAAGGCAACCACAGGGTGTCAGTGACCTTTTACAAGATGTAGTGACAGGACAAGGGGGGAATGGCTTCACACTGACAGAGAGCAGGTTTAGATTGGATATGAGGAACAAATTCTTCCCTGTGAGAGTGGGGGGCCCTGGCACAGGGTGCCCAGAGCAGCTGTGGCTGCCCCATCCCTGGAAGTCTTCAAGGCCAGTGTGGATGGGGCTCTGAGCAACCTGGGATAGTGGAAGGTGTCCCTGTCCATGGCAGGGGGTTGGAACTGGATGATCTTTAAGGTCCAAACCAAATCATTCTGTGATTCCATGATTTCAAGCTTCTGGTTGAAAAACACTAATTTTAAAAAGAACAGACCAACAGTCGTTTTCACTCAGCTGCATGGAGAGAAGCTGAAATGACAGAGCTTCTAGAAGAGACTGAAAGTGAGAGTTTGGCATTGAAAACACTCTTTGATTGAGCTGGGCTAAGGCATGCCTAAAACCATTACTAAGTAGGAGCCTTTCAGGGGCTGGCCAGAGTCAGCCCATGTGAACACACCTTGCAGCAAAGGGATCTGTATGTCCTGTCCATTCAGTGAAACTCCTCCTCCATGTTTCATTTTAATGATGCTGTTGTCCATATCCCGGATCCGGACAGAAGCTGAGCGAGTGCACACGGCATCAGGATCATCTGCACACTGCAGAGAACGGAAAACCTGCCTCAAACCTCAAGTTTTCACTTTCTTGGTGACTTAGTCCCAGACGGCATTTTGGCATCTAATTTAGGAGCTGTTGAGTGTCACACTGGTTTTACAGATCTGGTTTCTGCATCCCACAGACACCAGGCTGGCAGCCTTCCCTCCCTTACTCTGCTAACCACACAGCAGGGCTGAGCTCCCTGTCTCAGAACCTGGAAAGGGATCTGTGGGTGTTCCACCTGACCTCTGGGAGTGACCCATGGCAGTGACCAGCCCCACAGCTGCGGCAGGGGAAGGAAGGCCACCTTACCCATACAGCCTGGGAAACAGTAACGCAGTTCACACTACCTGAGATTCCTGGGGTGTTTATTTTCCCAGCTGTGGGATACCCAGATGAGGAACAGGGATTGTGGGGGACCCACGCCTCCTCCCTGGTTGCGAAAGGGAAGTTTCAGTGGAAACCTGTCCTGCAGGTTGCCAAGCACCAATGACCTCAGAGCTGCACTATCAGAGCTCTCTAACGCAGGAGACAGACGCAAATGGTGTGTAGAACTGACACAGCCCATTTCTCCAAACTTCCCTGGTGCTGCAGGACAGGCTGATACGCCCCTTCCCTCCTGTCAGACTCCTGTCTCCATTGCACCTCTCCCTGCCTTCAGTTCCTCTGTCCCCATCACCTTTCTTCCCCTCTGCCTCCTTCAGGGCCCTTTTCAGTCTCTGGATTTGTTAATCTTTTCCCAAGCACAACTGGTCAATTCATTTCATGACCAGGTTCACCTCCATGTGACATCCCCCTTCAGGATCTCCATCCAGGAACCACTGGCCTGGTTCCCTTTCCTGCCTCTCTCCATCTGGCTCTCACATTTCCATCGGGGGAGACAGCAAAGAAAGTCAGGAGCTGCTGTCTGACTACAAAAAAAATCACCAGCCAATCTGACTACATGGGAAGCAATGCAAGGCACTGCTCTGCCAGTGCACTCTCCTTGGTGTCCAGGGAAATGCCCTTTCCCCACAGGCATTAGGGAGGCACCAGCACCCAGGGAGCTTTACAAGGGGTGCACCCTCGCCTCTGTTTGTTCAGCTGGCAAAGAGTCAGCGAGGACCCATTTTCCAAGCCTCATCATGAGTCTCCATCCCCGCGTAGGCTCCTGGGAATGGTGGTGAGGAGAAGCAAAACACTTATTAACTAAGGAGAAAGACTGCATCTGTTATTTAAACTAATTATCTCATAGGGAAATTGCTTCTGTTGGCCTGTGCATCTGCAATTCACAACATAGTCCCACAGCCCTGTCCTCTCTCTCTCAAGAGCATGCGCAGAGGCACCAGCCAAGGCTGCTGTTACCTGCACCGTCTCGATGATCACAGAGAAGGAATTTTCCACACAATCCTTGGCAAATAAGTACTGGCAAATCCCACTGAAGGTGAAATACTTGTTGTCAAAGCTTTTGAAATGGGACTGGCCAGTGACAGAGCATTCCCCTGGAAAAAGCAAAAAAAGCCATTAATCATCCCAGCGCCAGTTGCAAGCAAAATCCTGCTTGGCCCTCACAAGCCTCTGACGGGGAAGAGCAGCCCTGGTGGAACAGGTTGTACAAGGCCCAAGCTCCCCACAGACCAGAAAGCACCAGCAAGATCCTTATCTCACTGTTTATTTCCATAAGGCATTACCAGTAGTAACACAGGAACCAACAGCAGGTGGGGAACATGGAGTAAATCACACTCAAGAGCTGAAATTTGTGCCTATGGAAAAGCCTATATTCTTTTGTTGGGTTGCCTTGAATAACAGTAAGTTATTTTAACATAAAATACCTTATGAGAATAAAGAGCTGGAAGATAATGTCTGTGGGCATCCTTCCAAGGGTAGAATTTATGTTGGACTTTACCCTGAACCATTATCTCAACTAACAGAAAATTAAAAATAATTCTATAGTTACAATAGCTACACTAAAGTCCTCACAGAATAAAGTGAAAGCCTGGCTTGACCACCTTTCTACTACAAAAAGGAGCTATTTAAACCTATCAGCATTTGAAGGTGTTTTGGTAAGTTGTGGCTTTGCATTTCCAGGAAGGCACTATCCAGATACCACAGCTGGGATTTAGTACCCTGTCATGCAAACACACAGAGAGGCTCCAACTCCACAGAGCTTGCAGAGAAAGTCTTTCATATGAGAAGACCATCACACTTAGAGATGATCCCATGGCAAACAAGGTGGGAAGCCACTTCCTCATCCAGAAAAAAATTCAGGTGCTGGGCCTACACTGGCCATCACCAGCCAGAGGATGGAGAAAGGTTAAATGTTACAAGCTGGCAGGTGAGCTTCATGAGTTATTCTCTCTTCACTGCCTTTGAGTCCCACAGATGGTCTGTTTGATAAGCACCACGTGGAAATCTCCCTCTTCAACATATTATTCAGTGTTTACTATCTTAAACCAGCTTGTGCTAAAGCACAACTTCACAGATCCTGAGGATTCCCAGCCTTGCACAGCTCTGATTCACCCTAAGAGAAGTCCAGCACCTCCTGGATATCTGTCATCCCTTGGAATTTGATTTCCAGGGCATTCTCTGCAACAAGGAAACAAGAGGACAGGTTTGCAGCACGGAGAACTGCTATCCAAGACAAGTCCCAGCCCTTGGCACTGCTCCTGAAAGGGAAATTTCTTTTCTGTGGCCAAGTCTTTTCTTATGGGTTCCTCTGTCTATTCCATTTGATGTAATGCATCCCATGAAATTTCCTGAAACCTTCTGCCTTCATAATTATTTCTATTATGATATCAGCTTGAAAGCCTCTTAGTAGTGCCAGCCAGCTCCAGCTGTGGATCCACCTTATCACCAAACCTACAACTGGGCAGTTCACTCCCACAATATGAAAGAAATCTTTCCTGACAAAAAAGTTGGTCAAAATTAAAACAGAACTACCTAGAGTTTATATGAGGAACTACATAAATTTTCTGGACACACGACTTTAGAAATATTTGTGGTAACTAACCAACAATGAAAATAAGCTGCAATATTTCTTCAAGTAGAGACAAACAGCACTGGTAGCAATATAAATGTGGCTATTCTGGGAGGCTTTGCTGCCCTCCCATACTGTGTCAGTACAGTTTATAGAGTGTTAGCATGCATATGTACAACAGCTGCAGGTATACAACCTTCAGTCTCAAACAAGCCTCGCAGAAAACTGATTTAGATATATTGGCAGAAGGTACAAAAATAAGCTGCCTTTCTTTTCCACTTCTGCTTATTTGGGACAGCTTCCCAATTCAGAAAAAGGCAGCAATGCTATATTGCCTCTTGCACAGAGCTGGATATCAACATCTGTTTGCAAGCCTCAATATCAGATTTATCTTCACTTCTATGATCACTGTGAAGAAAACACAGCCAGAATTAAGGATAAAAATTTGGCCCACGGAATACTTATCATAGCCCAGAGAGCAAGGACATTAAAAGCTATAACCTAAGTAAAAACTGAAGCTAGAAAAACACCTATTTCTTGTTTGTAATCATGCTGCTGCCAATTAGATAAAACATGTAACAAATCAGCCTGGGCTGTATCCTTGTGTTTTAGACAGTGAGATTCCCTGCACTTTGAGAGATCCTTAATGAACAAGCACAGGGCACAGCTCACTAAAAATGTCATCTCCGTTTTGAATATTTGCATACACCATCCCCCATCCTCTTCTTTAAGTGCTGATCCTTTGGGGGAAGTGCTCTTTTTGTCTAAAGCAGGAGGAAATGGAAGATTGATGGGTCAGGCAAGTTTCATGTTACTAGAAAAAGACAAACTTTATGAAAGAACATGTTAAGATTGTTGTAATTGTCCTAATGCACAGTCTCATCTCAACAAAAATCCACCAAAGCCCCCAAATCTGCTCTTTTCCCGTCCAGCCATAACCCCAGAATTCTTCTCCTCCCTTCCACTCTCAGTCCCCAAAAGCAAGGAAAAAAACCAAGATAAAGAACTGTGCTGTCTCCCTGCAGACTTCCATACATGATGCCAGCAGAGTCAAACGCTGTTTCAGGTCAACCAGGGCTTTCTGCAGCTGAACATGGAGCAGGAACTGAGGCAGGGGATGGGCCATGAAACTGGCAGGAGGAAATAAGGAATGCAGCACTTTGCTGGCCAATGCGTGGCATGAAAACTCACATTCCCCATGCAGACAAAAATGTGGGACAGAAGCCATCAGTACAGGTGAGTTTGGGAGGTGGAGTTAGGAGGAAGGGGAGCAGGAGCACCTGCAGAGCTGCCTCTCCAGTCTGCCAGCACCCATGGAAGGCAGGGCAGCCACCTTCTCCCTGGGGCTGTAGCTCCTTCACCCACACCATGACCATGAGGGAATTCCCAGTCATAAGGTACAATAAGGAATTGTACCTAGTCAAAGAAAGCCAGGAGTGTTCCTCCACCTGGAAACCAATCCTCTCAACAAACCCTTATAATTGGTAAACTAAGTAATCAAAGCAGGAACTGTCCTTCCCACCACACAGGATTTTTCATTGCTACACATAAACCACACAGGGCAATGTCTGACTTGTATCAGGAGAAGAACTTAAAAATAGGATCCCATATAGATTGTACTGGAGCAAGCAAGGAAGAACAAAGATTCGTTTTTTTGGGTGAAAACAAAAGACAAGTGGGGCATGAGTGGGAGGGATGTAGGCAAGGCTTACTTGTCAAAACCTGAAAAGAATAAAGCCAACATACCGGGGCATTCCCCATTGCTGCAGATCCAGGTGCCACGTCGACAAATGCTAGGAAAGAGATAGTGGCAAGTTAGGCAAGAGGACATGAATACAAATCTTCTGTTGCACACTTTTCCCAAAAAATTGAAACTGGTCCCCTGTCCCAGGGAAGTTAGACCAGTCTCCAACATCCTTTCCATCTCCTATAACCTCATTCCTTAATGTGTTCATCCCTTCTTCCCATCATTTGACAGCAACTGCTGGTAATATGAATGGGTATTGTTGCAAAACTCAAGGACTTCTGTTTTTCCCTGCCAAAGTTCTGTGTTTAATGAAGTTTTCAGCTATATTCCACTGTTGTGGAATGAGTTTTTAATGCAGTTCTCAAGGTATATCTATCAATACATCAGAATCACAGGGAAAAAAGTTCTAAGGGACTTCTAGAAAAATCTTTTACTACAATCCCCAACTCAGAGAAAGTAATGCTAAAGCTGGATCAGGTGGGTGAGGACCTCATCCACTTGAGTTTAGAAATATCCAAGATGAGGTCCCACAGCGTCTCTGAGCAGCTGTCCCAGTACAGCACTGGGGAAGGTAGAAGAATTTTTCTTTGTGTCAAAACAGAATTTCCTTTGCAGCTTGTGTCCATTGCTTCATAACCTTTTGCTGTTTGAGGAGATTTTGGCCCCATCCTCTTCACAGCCCATCTGTAGGCAGTGTTCCCTCATTAGCCCTTAAAAAAATCTATTCCCCTTTGCTTCTTCTTACGTCAAACTCCCCTGTTGTGATCACCTCCAGTGTCCTCCACAAGCCTCTCCACACTCCTTGTTTCAAGAGCTACTATATTCTTCTCATTCCTTTAATTATCCCAGCCCTTGAAAACCATTTGTGGGGAAGCGGATTATTGAGGATGTTAAATGCAGAGTCAATGGAATGACATTCTCCACAGCAGCATCAAATTGGAATGACAAGAAGCAATCACAAAACACAAGCAATAAAAAAACCCCAGCCTATCAGGCTACACTCATCTCCCAAGAGCACTAAGGTTGAACAATGTGGCCAAGCTCAAAGCTGCAGAGGGCTTCCTGTCCAGGGAAAAAGACAAAATGCTAATGTCATGGTTATGGTGTTCTGAGACACGTGGTGCAGATAATTAAAAGCTTCTGATTACCAGGGGCGATGCACAGACCGCCTTTCTTCTGCATATCATGGTCTTCACTGAGTCCTCCTTCTGTCCTCTAACTGGAAACATCTGAGCAAAGAGTTGTCTGAACTCCTTGCACAAATAGGTCCACACTTAACACAAAACCAGATCAGGAATATGTGACTAATTCTCCTTCCTTTCTTTAAAATGCTCGCCTTGCCCTCCAGTCTGGTGCCCAAAAGTGAAAGAAAAATTGTGAGCCATGCTAGGAAGACTCGTTAGCCCCATGACCAGTTCCAAGGACGTGCCTTCGGCTAAATCCTCTTGGAAAAAAATGGGGTTTAGAGGTTAAATACATGTAGGAAGTCAAAACAAAGACACCACCTCTGACTACCCAGACATGGGAACCTGCTGGTCTGTCTTATCCACAGGAAACAGGTAGTTCTCTGCTCTTTGAAGGAGTGTGACCTTCATGTTGTTCTATCAGATCAAATATCCCTTTAAAAATAGGGCTGATTTTGCCTTTGTGAACAGCTCACTTCTTGGAAGGGGCTGGCAATTCCAGTAAGAGAGCAAGTCCTTTGCCAGTGAAAGGAAATTTTTTAAAGGTAGAGAGATTTCTAGAAAGATAATGCAAAACAGTCACTGACCAGCATGCAGTAGTTATCTACAGCAACCACACCAGAGCAGCACAGGGTTTACCATGAGTTGCAGTCCTGGGAGATGGTGAAGCCAGAAGGATAATGCTTTCCAGAGTGGATGCAGGAACAGTCAGAACTTTCAATGCAGTGTTCACCATCAAGGAGCAGCCCCTCTGGACAGGTCAGGTAGCATAGACACCCATATCACACACACAGGGAAAGAAACATAAATACAATTAGATTTTCTTGTTCTTCATATGCTTTGGCAAGACTTCATATGCATCATTATCCATACTTAGTCACAGACAGCAATAAAAAGGAATGAGGCTTGCCAAAAACCCTCACAGGGGCAGGTGTCTGCTTTCCTTCTAGTGCTGCCTCTCCCTCAGACATACTGAACAAAGCTTTCCTGGTGCTTACAGAAAAGCTTAGCACATCCTCAGGTCCAGAGCACATATTGGGACATAGACAAATCAAACACAGGGAGCACGATCAAAGTGGGACCTGACTGTTGGAAAAACCATAAACTTCACTGGCTGCAGTAAAGGGTGTCCACACAGTAAAGGGTGTCTTGCATTTGCCATAAGAGAACCAAAGATGAGGCAAACCAGGGAATGAAGAAACAAATTTGGACACCACGTAAGTCTAGCAGAGGGGGTCTGAGAGAAAGAAGCCACTTCTCAGCTTCTGCAGAGGCGAAAAGAAAAGCAAAAGGGCCAACTTCCCAACTTGGGTCCAGCTGCTGAGGTTTCCATATCACACAACTATAATTACCTGTTCTATAGAGAGAGTTCTTTATCCTACAAGGATAAACAGAAGCACAAAAGAGTTACAAGTCTTGTCTAAGGTAGAAACTTGTCCTTGCTTCTATTGCTAGTTTTTAGTGCTTTCTATTCAATCCCTTTATTGAGAGATAATTGATATTCCCCCATTTTCAAAAGAGCTGCTGTGGCAAAATATTTGTTTTCCTAAACACCCCTCTCCCTTTTCTTTGAGGGACTTGTTCCAATCACCTGCAGAGCTTTTGGCTCTTTTCCCTGGCAGCAGCAGTCATCACTGACAGCAAGACCCAGGTAAGTCTCCTTTCTCCATTCTTCCCATAGAGCTGCCTGGGAAGATCTTGGCTGTTGAGAAAATCCTTCCAGTGAGAGAGATTCGCAACAAGATCTGAGCATTTAAGAGTGCTGTGGCTCTCCAGAGAGTACAAGAAAACAGAACCAGCCTGCCTTTTTTCCTGGCAAGAGTAATTTCATTTACTGCAATTAATGTAACTGTGTGGGGCATTTAACAGAGGGAAAAAGAAAAAAAAGAAAGAAGATCCTATTTACTCTTGGAGCACTGGAGGGGAGCTAAATGAAGGTAGAATCCTCATCAAAAATCCCTCTAGACATCTGTCAGAGCCTCCTGGTTTTCTATGAAACTCAAATCCAGGTTCTTCCCTTCTGGCTGTGCCACAAATAGCAGTAAAAGTTTTGAACTGCTGATCGTTGTTTCTTTCCATGCACTTCTTTCTACCCATCTACTTGTTCCTCATGCCATTTACCCTTTCTGTAGAGCTCCTGCTTCTCTGCTCCTTAGCTCCTCTCCCCTTAGACCTTTCCTATGCTGAACGCACCAATGCATCTACCAGAGGAAAAATACAGCAAGAGCCCTTGTGTAGCCAGTGGATTCATCTCCAGCTCTTCCCAACACTTCCAGGACTGCACAAATACAGTACCTGGATCCTTCACAACAAAATAAGCTCCTGAGTCTGGTTACATCACCTGTCACCCTCCATGTGCACCTTCCCAGGTCCTGCCACACCTCTGAACTTCCAGCAAGGAAGAGACTGGCAGCTAAATGGGAAACTACCAAACTCTGAATGCAGTGACTCCTCAAACAAGGCTGACATTGTCATTATTGCCTTGTTTTGGAAACCAGAATCTCTGCAAACCTCCATCACACTTGGCATCTTGTACACAGGGACAGTGAACACCTCTGTGCATTCACAAAGCCCAGACAGGGTGAAATGCAGAGATAGTCCTATTCCAAACAAACAAAGTACCCAATGAACAAAAACAAACAAAAAACCAGCTAGAAATGGAAGCATATGGAGGCTTTGGGGCCAGGAATCAAACTCTTCTCCTGCAGTTGTTTTAAGTACAACAGATGAAGAGGAAGATTGGCATGGCTGGGCTGTCCCCTTTTATCCAATCAAATCTCCTGTATCAAAGATTCAATAATAAGTGAAATTATTCACCTAAATCACGAAGACCTTTGAAATTGCAGTGCAAGCTCTACATGTACTGTTTTCCTGCAAGAAATTCCTTCTGTGTACTCTCTGCTGTTTCTTCCTTTAACTGTATTTGCCTCTAACCCAAGCAATTCAGGAGTACATCAAGGGCCAGCAGTCCCTCACCAAGAAATAAAGGCAATCCTGGAGTATTAGTTGGTACTGATTTTCACAGAAACATTTACTTTTTAGTTGCCTCTGAAAAATGGCCCTTTCATGGAGTGAGCATACAGGCACTACAGAAACTGGATTATTCTAGGGCATGGTCCCAGAAAAGAGAAGTGTTTCTGATTTCAAGAAAATTTAAGGGAAGACACAGCTTTCCTTCTTCTAATAAAATAGGTAGCCTAACTGCCAAATGTTTCTCTGTAAATAACACAGTAAATAAATTACCAGGGCAGCTGCAGCCATCAACACATTGTCCATGACACACTTCATTGATATTCAGGCTCTGGCAGGTTTTGGCACATGGGGATACGCACTCCTTATATTCCATGCCAACTGGACATCTTGGCCCTGAAACAATTAAAAGAAATTAGAAATGCAAATTCCTCAATAACTCTTAAACCAACAAATCCCTTCATTATCAAAGGCTGAACCACAGAGACAAAAGGTCATGTCAGCTTCCAAATGATTATTTCTTTCTTAGAAGCAGATCATTTGATAAATAGTTGATTTTCATTTTGCTGCAGTATCATCATCTGTCAGGTAGCATAGTAAATACTCAGAGGTTAAAGTCGATTTGTTTTCTAATAAATTGAGTCTTAATAGCTAAACCCAAGTGCATTAAGAATAATCAAACCCCGGGACAAGCTTTGCAACAATATCTAAGTAATTTGTACAGACATGGTTGTTTTGTGCCTTTAAGCCATGCACTTACTGCACTCATTTGTGAAATTACACTGTTTGGTGTTTCCAGGGAGAACCAGGAAACAGTTAAAACTCTGAAATCCCATCCTCCTTCTTCCAGAGAACCACCAGCTCAGGACAACACCCATGCCCTGGTATCTCCACTGCTGCCATTATCTAGGCCAGGCCATTATGCAAACACACTCTATTACAGCCATTCCTTCTCTTCAATGCATACACACACCATGCCCTGCAAGACTGCGGGGGCATGGAGCGGGACGAAAAGGTTAGAGCCTGCCCTTTCCAAGTAAATCCTCTGCTCAAGAGGTGGGAGGATAATGAAGGAGTGATCTTGCCTTGGGTTTGGGCACCAGTTCTCACTTGGACAGTGTGCCTAGCACTAGAGCCCTTCCCACACAGCAGAGCATTCCATACCTCCATCATCATCGTCATCTCCTGAAAAAGCACAGATGAAGGGTGATAGAAAATTAAGCTCCTGCTGCGGCAGCGGGACACTTCCCTCTTTCCTGACTCAGGAGAAAAGAACAAACTGTGGCTAGTGAATTCAAGGGTTAGAAATGAGCTCTAAAGCTCCTGGGATCACAGAAAGGCTCATTTCACTTGTGGCTTTTAATCAGACTCACAAAGAGCCCCAGCAAAAATGGGTTCTCTGGCTCACACGCTGAGCAAGGAGATGAGGTTTAATAGATTCCTTTAACATCCCAATGGAAAGGTAATAAATTACTGCTAGAACTCAGACTGTAAAATCCCTAGAACAAGTGGCTGGCAGCATCTTGCTGCCCTAACCACAGTCTGAAGGCACAGTTTTCTTCCGTGGCCAACAGCAGAATATCTTTACCAGAGAACCAAGTGTTGTCAGTACAGATCAGACAGTTTGCCCCATGAAATTAATTTACACAAACATCCCAAGGAAATTGTCCTTTCTCCTAACAAAAAACATGAGAAAAATCACCGAGAACATTATATTAGTGGATTTTTAAAATTTATTTTTGTAATGCTCTGTATTAAACCAGGGTTCTTCAGTGGAGGTGTCAGCAGTAGGTGCTGATGCCTTGTCCCGGTCTTAAAATCAAGAGTCATACATGGTTAGAAGGGAAAAAGGGATTTTACCTTGGTATTTATTTTAAGGATCCTTAGGTGCACACGTCCAGGTCAAATGCACCAAAATGCACACCGCAATGCACACCCCCAAAAGGTATACCCTCTGGTATAACATTATAGGTTTTACTAATTAGCACATCTATCAAAGATTCCCCAATGAGAGGCTCAAGTGAGCCCCCCTCCCCAAGGAACCTTCCCCTGGATGGTTCTATCTTGGTTTACAGAATGTGTTCTGGAGAGGACCTTGGGGTCTGGGGCACACTGATCCGTAGCTATGATGCTTCTAAAATGTTTAGTCTCTTAGCTGAACAAACAAGTCCAAGAATTTAGGCAAAAAGCACTAAGAATACAGAAGTTGTAAAAAGGCATAAAAGGGGTATAAAAAAAAAACGGCAAAAAATCATCATGGCATCAGTGCAAACATGACTTTTCCTCTATAAACACAATCCCTCTCAGTCTGTGCACTTCCTTGTTGCAAAACCTCAGGACAGATGCAATCAGGACCTCTGAACTCAACAAAATTGGGCTAATAAAGGCAGCTGACTAATAAATAAAAATTCAAGATGCAATCAGGATCTCTAACCTAGACAAAAACTGGCTTAGAAAAGGCAACACCTCAATTTCAAGGCAATTGCTTCAAGCAAATAAAGGGTGAAACAATTGTCTTCATGCAAAAATGTTAGAGAGCATTTCACAAAGATGCTGACTTAAAAATACAGGCTGGAAAATGTCACAGATTTGAACCATATGTGAAATACCACCTAAATATCCTAATCCATATCTTTGTGTATCAAGTAAGCCTTCACTGCCTGTGTACACTGTGGTGGGACATGTAACAGCTCAGGATCTTCTTCATATATGGTTCAAACAATACTGCCTTAGGGACAAAAACTTCTAGAAAGATGTGGGTGGTGGGGAGCTGAGAGAGGGAGTGAGAAAAGGCACTTCCTATAAATGAACCAACCTCCAAAAAAAGCACCAGCTGCTTTTAGCTGCAGGACATAAATCTGCAAGACAGGCACTATCTTACTGGGGATGAGCAGCCTAGGAATAAATCTGCCAGCTTACTGCACGAGCTCTCTTCAGGCCAGCCCTCCAAAATCACTCCTTCGTGAGCGCAGCTCCTCGCGTACTCCAGGAAGGCGGGGCAGTGGCAGTCCACGCCCTGAGGACAGGCACAGATGTCCCTTTCACAGAGGCTGATGTACGGCTCGGGATCCACTCGATGGTGGCACCGGGAGAAGGTCAGCGATGTGCTCAGCAGCTGGCAGGTTTCCAGGACACCCTGCACGAGAAGTGAGGGGCAAAGGGACGGGGGAGAGAGCAAAAGGGACAAAATTACTTCCTACAGTCTCAGGAAGAAGAGGGAAAACTCAACTTTTCCAAACACACCGTCACCACTGTTGTTGAGCAACATCGTGGCTCTTATTTAACACCACCATGCAGTTCATAATAGTCAAGAGCTAATCGTGAGCTCTACCCATTTATTCACCACATCCATGGACAGACACAGAGGTACATTAATATCCTGATTACTATAGAATGGAGCGCCACTTAAGGGATGTTTCACACAGAAACACAACAGTCAATCAGTCAGCAAAAGGATGGAGGCATTCTACCTCCTTCGGCTTCCCAGAAAAGAACTGGATGGTGTCTGCATTCCCAGGAAAATGCACACAGCAACAGAGGGGAACTGAGGTACGTAGGAAGAAAAACAACCAGATAATCTTTTGGATAACGAGAGACCAGAGTGAGCGTCAGAGGGAAAGATTGAGTCTGACTGAAATCCTAGGAATGAAATTTGTTTTCCACTTCTGGCCACACGCTCCTGCTGGCTTGTCCAATGCACAACAGGTCAATTTAGCTCAGATAAATAGGAGAACAATAGCCCAGGGAAGAAAAGCAATTTGTTTTGCTCTTCTCCTGAGTTAAATCAGCGTGGTGACAGCCACTGTGAGGGGAGGACAGCACAGGGAAATGGGAGGAAGGTATCAAGACCTCTCCTTTCAGACAGCAGAAATCTAAGAGGAAACTTAACTGCATGTGAAACAAAACCTAAAGAAAACTTAGTGTATGATTAAGTTCTCCAGGGGAGGCTCCCAAATAGACTCTTTTGTGCACATTATGCCACAGTTCAATGAGTCTGAGGTCCTCTGCAACTTTCTGAAAGGATGGCACTGAGTTTAGGTGAGTGCAAAAACGATTTTCAGAACAACAAAGAGTTGAAACACAACTTTCTTCTTATTATTTGTCAGTGTTCTATGTAAGCAAATGTACCCATGGTGTATTTTGCAGGTGTTATACGCAGAGGTTAGAGGTGGGGGGCAGGGGGGCACTTCAGGGTAGTTCACAGTAACAATTCATTACTTCTGAAAAGCTTTACACATACCTCAGGTGACAGCACATACAAGCTGCTGTGTAAAAAAAAAAAATTAAAAAGCACTTTGTTTTCTCATTTTTTAGGAGATGAAAAATGGAGAGCAAAAAAACCCCATAGGAAAAAAATCAAGATGTCTTCTCTGAATGGCAGCTGTGGTGCCTGTATAGGAAAACTGCTGAGTAGAA
Source organism: Corvus brachyrhynchos (assembly GCF_000691975.1). Lineage (NCBI taxonomy): Eukaryota > Metazoa > Chordata > Aves > Passeriformes > Corvidae > Corvus > Corvus brachyrhynchos. Next base: position 324,613 of record NW_008239295.1, on the reverse strand, counting down.
AATACCTTTTTATTTTGGCTAAAGGGTGTTTTGTTCAGGTGATCAGCTCAAGCTAGTACATGTCTGAGCCAAGACAGAATTTCTTGCTTATGAAAACAAACCAACCAGAAATGTCTAGTCCATTGGGAATCTATTCCAAGTTTAGCAAAGGGCTCAGGGAACAACCACATGTGCAAAGAGGTTTTGAGCTTTCTGAGAAAGGTCTCAGGGAACTTAAAACAGTGCTGAGACATGGTGGGCCTTCAGAAATTCAGCTCCAGCCTGGGATAATTTTGATGGCCAGACAGCACCCACCATGCTGAATCAGATGGGGAAAAAAGAAAAAGACTAGAAGAGGGGGAGCAGGACCTTCATCAAGAGTGGTTGGTGCTGCTCTAAGACTACACAGAAGTACAAAAAAGCTGAAAAAGTGCCCTAAGGGTGGAAGTAACAACAACAGAAGCAGCCAAAAAAGCTATTAAAGCAGTGCTTGGAGATGAAACTGATAAAACCAAAAGTGAGCTCAGAGCCATTCAGAGGATGAGCAGTACAGCAACTCCTGGATCAAGGCCTCGATCCAGATAGTATCAAGTGCAGCAGAAAACCAGTATATGCAACAATCCCATTTAGGGGGTTGAACTAATGAGGTTTCTTAAGGTACTGGCCTATTAATACAACTCAAACAGATAAACTCAGACTGTATATTCCACTAAAAGGAACATTTTAGATGGGAAAGTGACTTAAAAAATAAAGGAGATTGCACACACACAAAAATTAACCCATTTTTCTTATCCTCTAGTTCTTTGGTCTGGACTTGTTCAGTAACAGCATAGCTAAAGGCTGAGCTCTAGCTGATTATCTAGAAACCAAGTGATATATGTTGAAAAGCAACAAACAGTTCATTTTCTCTATGTAAAGGTTTTCTTGCCATTCAAATTTCTTCAGATTTTCCAGTGACATTATACAAAAAAGTATAGCTGAAATTTTCCCATCTTTCAGACATATCTCAACTATCATTACAAATAAGCTGAAATATGGGTAAATTCACACAGATACAAAACAAAAAACAATTCACCATGAGGGTGGTCAAAGAGAGGGTATGGAACCACCACCCTTGAAGATATTCAAAATGTGAGTGGACAAGGACCTGAGCAGCCTGACCTAGGATGGCCCTGTTGGAAGCAGGGAATTAGACTCAATGACCCCTTCCAACTTTACCATTCTGCAATTTATTCCTATTTTCACTCCTTCCTGTCTTTAAAACTCAGTGGTCAGGCTGGACTAAGAAGAGTCCTTATTCTTTAGTTTGGAGGACAGTGGTGAGTATTAGATATTGGCAGCTCAGAGAGCATCAGCCCTGGAAGCTGCTCTGCACAAAGAAATGTTTAAACCCAACAGCCTGGAGAGTGAAGCCTCAGGCTGAAACAGTGCTTAGAGTAAAGGTGGCAGCAAGATTAAAATTAGCAGGACTGGCTGCAGCATCTGAATTGCAGGTGAAGGTCGTAAAATTTCTCCCTTCCCTTCTGCACAAGTCCAATTTAAATGTTCCTTTAAATGGGTTGGCGGGGTCCTGCCACTGGCAACCCACAGAGGCCGCAAAACTTGCTGACCTTCTTTCTGCCCCAGGCCCACCACACAGAGCTGGAGGTGGAATTTTGTACATTCTTCCCATTTCTGTGGCATTTCCTTCTGCTGCTGCATGAACTGCATTTGTCTACAGCCTAACAATTACCATTAAAGAGACAGAACCTAAAAAATAACAGAAGAAATCATAGACACCCTCTTATTCCCTTGAATTTAAACCCTGTAGTGTGTAGGTACCCATATGGTTTCTCCAGAACATTCAGGAAGAGTAAATTTTGGTGCCATAACTGGGTATAGTTTTTCAGAGAACATATTTCATGGAGAAAAATTTACTCTCCTATCTTTCCAAATAAAAAGCATTCAAACCCAGTATGTTTAGTACACCAAACACTGGCTGCATGTTTGAGCAGACTAAGTAACAACTGAAAGCAATCACTTCCCTTGAATGCTGATTAATCTGATAAAGAAAAATTTGATTTTAGATGTAGTGGGCCTCGTTTTCACCCCTATAATGTATTATCATATTGTATAGAATGATTTGGGTTGGAAGGGACATTAAAGAGCCTCTAGTCCAATCCCCTGCCATGGGCAGGAACACCTTCCACCAGACCAGGTTGCTCTAAGCCCCACCTAACCTGGTCTTGAGCACTTCCAGGGATGGGGCTGGACCTCTGGACCTTTGCTGGACCTGCCTCTGACCCCAACCATAACAAATTATGGTCCAAAGCTGAAAATTTCTACTTGATTTTCCCATCTGCAAATGAATGCTATTTCCTTATTACATATGGAAATATTCCACGGGATAATGGGGGAACTGTTTCTTGCCAACTGCAGTAAGAGCTGAATTTCAGCAAAAGCAGAAATTAGCCAAATTTTAATTTCAATTACTTTGACATCTAACATACTATAGGTATAATTTCCTAGTAAGAGAAGAAAAAAAGGAAACAATACAGTGAAGTCTGGCCTCCACACACCATTTCTATTAGAGGTAAAAGCTAGAAAATAAAGGTAACATATAAGAACACAGTAATCAATTGCAATGATTTAAACCATACACATTTTTGTTTTCAAGGCTGCCTTGTTGCTGTAGTTTTCCAGATCACCCATTTGTACTTTCAGATCCATGTTACCCATGCTGTTGGTCATCTTGGAGCCTGCTGAATTGCAGTACTTTGTTGAACAGCCCAAACCAGTAAAAAAATGGATCAGACAATGCAGTGAAGCTCCTTTTCAGTAACTAAACAGCAGCTGCAGAGGGCAGGACATGGTAGGAAGGCTTTCTTCCTCCCTCCAGCACTGCCCAGTTTGGAATGCTCTCTGGATCCCAAGGCAAGGCAGGTAATCACACTCGGTGTGTGTGTTTTAGAGGTGGAGGGCAGGGAGAGGCCCTGGCAACAGTGGGGTAAGAGTGTGAGCTGGTTCAAGACTTTTCAGCTGACACACAAAGCCATTAAACAAGACAAAAACCTCAAAAAATATTTTTTCAATGTTTTTTAGGATTTGAAGATAAGGAGCAGTAGGGCTTTCTGATTCCACTGTATAGAATCATACAATGGTTTGGGTTGGAAGAGACCTTAAAGATCATCCAGTTCCAATCCCCTGCCATGGGCAGGGACACCTTCCACTAAACCAGGTTGCTCAGAGCTCCATCCAGCCTGGCCTGGAGCACTTCCAGGGATGGGGCGGCCACAGCTTCTCCGGGCAAACTGTGCCACGCACCCTCACAGGGAACAATTTCATCCTAATATCCAATCTAAACCTGCTCTCTGTCAGTGTGAAGCCATTTCCCCTCATCCTGTCACTACAATTCCTGCTAAAAGAAGCCAGAAGCCATCTCTCCAAGGATGCTGTTGGCCGGGGAGCAGGGCAGAGAGGGTGAAGAAAACCACCGACCTACCCAGTGTGGGGGCACTGGGGTGGGAGGAGTGCCTTGAAGCAGAGCTGTTGTTTCCCTCACCTAACAGCTGACTGCCTGGCAGGGAGGGAGGCTGGGAGACCAAGGAGATTTACATTCCTGAAGCTAAGGCAAGCAAACAAAGCACACCATTAAAAAGCCCTACATTCTTCAGCAGGCACTTGTTTGGCCGGACTTCTATTAATAGCGCTGTGTTTATTCTTGCACAGTGAATAAATTAAGGCAATGTTAAATGCTGCGAGCTTATGAACTCACATGAGAGAGAATATAATTTCATTCAGTTTGTGGGAAAGAAAACTTTATCCACAAAGCATCAATATTTAACATGATCTGTACAAAACCCACATTAGTTATCGTTGACCTATCAGACTGGATTTCACCCAGTATGCCACTCCCCAGCCTCAGCTGCAGTATTTACACTTTCTAAACACTAAACTTGCCTGAACAGATAAAATTCCAGAGACCACAACCCATCACAAGAACTACCCTTTCTCTACAACTGTAACCAGTTTTAAAGAATCATAGAATAGTTTGAGTTGAAAGGGACTTTAAAGACCAGATAGCTCCACCCCCCTGCCATGGGACTTCCAGGGATGGGGCAGCCACAGCTTCTCTGGGCAACCTGTGCCTCCCCACCCTCACAGGAAACAATTTTTTCCTCATATCCAATCTAACCCTCCTCTCTGTCAGTGTGAAGCCATTGCCCCTTGTCCTGTCACTCCAGGCCCTTGCCAAGAGTCTCTCTCCATCTTTCCTGTGGGCTCCCTTCAGGCACTGCAAGGCCACACTGAGGTCACCCCAAAGCCTTCCCTTCTCCAGGCTGAACAATCCCAGTTCCCTCAGCCTTTCCTCCCAGCAGAGCTGCTCCATCCCTCTGGTCACCTTGGTGGCCTCCTCTGGACTAGCTCCAGCAGCTCCACGACCTGTTGAGCAGTCCTGTCCCTCAAAAGGCCTCAGCCAGGTTGGAACCCCTCATACTTTGGTGTTTTGCACCAGATACCTTTACTCAAGTCAGGTGTTCAATCAGCCCCAGCCACGGCAGAAACACCCCACACACACCAGCTCTGCCCAAGAAAGAAACATCAGCTGGAGATTTCCAGCCTGAAACCACTGCTATAGCTCCTCAGCCACTTTTGCAGGTAGTGAGGCTGAAGTGCTGAGGGGCACGAGCGTGCTTCACTGAGTTTCACAACACAGCTGAAGCATCCCCATCCAAAAGCTTAATGGAAGTATAAAGAGTCAGAACTTTGCAACTTGTCCAACTCTTAGTTAGCCTTTTCCAGGTTGCTAGGAAACCAGCACTTAGGGTAGCTGGAGAGCAGATAGACTGCAGGAAGTGCTACTACTCTTGAGAAATTATCCGAGTCTAGTTTAGCAAGTACCCGTCTACAGGACTTGAATAGTGAGAAACTAACAACTACATTTTGGCCTCAGTTACTCTGGTATAAATCTAAACCTGGCACCCAGGAAATCATTCTGATTTAGAACAGAGTATGTGGAATCAGCAGTCACCCCTTGAGGGGTGAAGGCTCAATTTACCATGACAGTCATAACCTGTTAACACCACATGCTGCAGTAAATATTCAAAGCTACTTTCTTCCCTGAGCTGGTGACCATCTGCCTGCATCCACACCCTGTCTAAAGGAAACAAGGAACTTGTTTGTACTTATAAAAGACAAGAAGAAAAAGGTTGATGCAGCAAAGAGGGTCACAGAGTTGGCCAAGACAAACAGTTCTGTGTTTATTCAATAAATCAGCTCTACTATCTGTATGCATAGCTGAAGGAACTTCCTCCTGGGAAGGGAAATAGCCTGGTGACACAGAGCTTTTGGAACACCAACAGAAAACATCTCTTCTGTCAAAAACAGCCTGGCTGGAGCATCTCCCTGCTCTGCTGACTCCCAAGTATACAAACTACAACACATTCACAAATACCATTTGGGGAGGCGGTGCCCACAGAGGCTTCAGAACTGATGCTTCCCTGCTGGCACAATCAGAAAGGGAAATAACTACCTCATTCTACAGGAATCACTGAAACACACCTTTCCCAAGTAACATCATCCTTTCTTTGCAAGTAACTCATACTTCAGCCTGAAACAAGCTGTTGTTTTCTTGGTTTATCTGTTTGATGTTTGGGAGGGGGGGTTGGGCAGGTGGTTAGATAGATAGATAGATACATAGATATAGCTATGTATAGATATATATAGATATGTTATACTTTTAGAAAGAACAGATAGGGTTCAGTGTCAGAGAAAAATTGCATTCATTAATTAGTGAGTAAACTGTTCCTTTCTCAACACCACATGTGAATAAAGCATCAGTCATAACACGAAGCCTCCAAGGTAATTTCTCCACAACTTGATCATACAATCTGATTAACAAAATAAAAAGCAGAAAGGATTGTTTTAAAAGAACAATCACACGGAGCAACAGCTGGAAAGCCCAGTGCAGAAATCCTCCTGCCAGCAGCAGCCAGAACTGCAGGGAGGGCACAGTTATCAACTCAGGAACCACAAGCACACAGCTGCATCCAGCCCCAACCTGGGGAGCACCCACAGACAGCAGGAGCCAATGCTGTGGATGTGCCACTTCCACCTTCTGCCCGCACCTGAGCCTGCTGCACCGCAGGAGGAGCCACAGACAGCCACCATCAGCCCTGTGAGTAACACCTGAGAGGCTGGGCGAGCAGCTTGTTCCAGTGCAGCAGCAAGATCAGTGCCCAGGACAGCTCTCTCAAACCACAGAAACCCAACATGGCTGTCTCCAGCACCTCTCATCCTAAGCACTTGCTGGGGGAGTACCATGTTAGGTACAGACGTGGATTCAGGGAAGCACTGCCCTCATTGCAGTCTGCAGCTTCCTCACGAGGGGAAGAGGAGGGGCAGGCACTGACCTCTGTGTGTGACCAGGGACAGGACCCAGGGAACGGCTGGGGGTGTGTGCGGGGGGGGGGG
>NW_008239295.1:316274-318159 GCF_000691975.1 Corvus brachyrhynchos | reverse complement strand
TTGGTATCATGGAAAGGTTCTTCCCCCAGAGGGTGCTGGGGCATTGAACAGGCTCCCCGGGGAATGGGCACGGCCCCAAGGCTGCCAGAGCTCCAGGAGTGTTTGGACACCGCTCTCAGGCACAGGGTGTGCTGTGCAGGGCCAGAAGCTGGACTCAGTGATCTTTGTGGATCCCTTCCAACTCAGAATATTCTGTGATTTCTGTTCTTCGGCTAAAGGGCAAGCGAGTTGCCTTTCAGGTAGGGGAGGACTGAAACCAGAATGGCATCTTGCAGCACCAACCTTCTCTGCCATATCGGATGAAATGTTGCAGGTGTTGCTCGGAGTCTGCACCCTCTTGCAGCGCTTGTTTTCACTGTGCAAAGCCCAGGAGTTGGCAAAATCGTAACTGTTCCCCACCAGGGTCCCTGGGAATGAAGAAGAGGAGAAGCAACATGGCAGTTTGAGGGGTTTCAGCAACAACTGGGCATTATTGGCTGCTATTAAGGTGATAGTCTGCCAAAAGGTGTCTTTAAAAATAAAAACTATTGTATCAAACAGATTTTTGCTCCAGATTGACTGTAGGAAAGCCACTACCAGTGATCTGGATTTATTTCTGCCAAGGACCTATCTGAGCTCAAGGACGGACTAAAGCCTGCCAAAGGCAGTTCCTGCCTCCCTCACGCCTGCATGAACATGGTAGGAGTTGCTGCTGGTCAGCACACAGAAGCCAAAGCACACCTGCACATCTTCCTACCACTTCAAAGTTGTCAATAAAACACAATACATATCAGAGAGGCAAACAAACCCAGCTGCTTTCTCTAGTCAAAGAAAGCATTAGCACTCCTGATCCCAGCTAGCCTTTATTTTTCTCCTGCCCAAAACTAAATCTTGTGTGCAAAGAAGCTTAACATGCACCATCACGGTTTGGGCCCATCCTCTTCCTGGGTAAGGTGTCCTGAAGCAGCTCCTCTGTCCCAGGAAAAGCAGCTCCTGGCCAAGGCCTGGCAAGATTTTAATTCATTTTGCATAAAAGCAAAGCTGAATAAGTCTGTATGGCTGCAGCTTCCCGGGACATGCAAACCACCTTTCTGCTGCTCTTGCTCCATCCTTCTGAGAAGGGGGATCCTCCCAGAGAGGGAATGTTTCCTCCACCCTCTTTTGCCACCCATGGCCTAGCTGATTCCAGGACTATCTCTGCTTCCTACTGTAGGTACTTGCTGCTAAACACTTAATTTTGTGACTCTCAGTTGCTTTTTAGAACCCTGCTGTGTTGCATGTGAGAATATCAATTGCCAGTGTTAATGCATTCCCAAGACCTTATGCAGAGGATATGTTGAAACACAAGCCTGGCTGTATCTGAAAACCAAAAGAAACCAAAAAGAAACCAATTTTTCCCAAATATGCCTACAGAATATTTAACAACACACATACATATAAAATAAAGATTCCATTGAGCTCCCTGTTTAGTACAAACACAAGGAATATACTGGCCACTCAAACTGTTCCTGAACTATGGGGTAGTCATGAAAACTGCACTGAGAATGCTGAGGCAGAAGTATTAAGACCTGTAGACTTTTTTGTAAACTAGAAATTAGGGGCTTTTAAAGCAGATATTAAGCCCATAGCAGATATCAAAGGAAGAAGACTCCCAGGGAAAGGGGGTAAAAGGCACAAAATTTTCATCTGTGCAGTCCGGACTCAGCACAAGAAAAGAAGTCCAGCAACAAGAAGAACACAACCCTTTAGCTCACCAAATACTATAAACATTAAAGCAGCAATGCAAGCCAGCCTGAGGAGAAGCAAGGTGCCAAATTGAATCTATTCCCTTTCGTTTGCAGTAAGGCAGCCTTTCCCTAGCAGGTGTGTGACAGGAGCTGGGCTCTGCTCTGAAGCAGTGTTTCTC
>NW_008239295.1:314361-316224 GCF_000691975.1 Corvus brachyrhynchos | reverse complement strand
GCACCCACAGGCTAAGATTTGAAGGTCAGGACAACTGTTGGCCCTGAAACACTGGTCACCTGTTTTTTCCTTTCTCTCCTTCCATGAAGTTTTTTCTTCTGTGCTGCTTGTAAATTCATACCTCTTATGCAGTTCTTTTATGCAACATTTGCATTGTGTGATTTCAATTCTTTGTTTGCTATATTCTGTGACTCACACTTCAAGTAAGTGAAGGGTCTGGAGAGTCAGTCCTGTGAGGAGCAGCTGAGGGAGCTGGGGGGGGCTTAGCCTGGAGAAAAGGGGAAAGGGGCTCAGCCTGGAGAAAAGGAGGCTCAGGGGGGACCTTCTGGCTCTGCACAACTCCCTGACAGGAGGGGGCAGCCAGGTGAGGGTCAGGCTCTGCTCCCAGGGAACAGGGACAGGACAAGAGGAAACAGCCTCAAACTGTGCCAGGGGAGGTTCAGGTTGGACACCAGGAAGAATTTCTTCATGGAGAGGATTGTCAAGCAATGGAACAGGCTGCCGAGGGGGGTGGTGGAGTCACCATCCCTGTAAGTGCTCAAGGAATGACTGGACGTGGCACTCAGTGCTCTGGTTTAGTTGACAAGGTGGTGATCTCTCAAAGGTTGGACTCAATGATCCTGGATGTCTTTTCCAACCTAAATACTTCACTTATTTGATGAGGCTTCAGGAAGAAAAGTGGGGAGGGAGAAATATCCCCAGCACGTCTGACTGCTCTGAGTAGAGGGAAGAGCAGCTGCCAACACCCCTGGCCTTTCCCACCTGACACCTCCATTTCCTTCTGCTGAACAACTCAAGAAGGGAGAAGAGGAAAGGCAGTAGAAGAGACAACACCACAGCCTAAAAAATAATATGGGGTTTAAGTGGGCAGGTGATGCTGACATAATCTGGCACTGCAATCCCACCACACAGTGGGACTGCCCTTGTCTGCTGCACAGCAGAGGTTTTTTTTGCCTTCTGTCCCTTCTGTGATCACCTCTTCTTCCTCCTGGAAGCACCCAAGATTCTGCAGAAACAACTCCCTCATAGGGCTCATCAGAGCCCTACACCCAGAAACCTTCCATGCAGCCTGGGTGGGACTTTGGCTGAAGCATTTATTTTGCCTAAGACTTGCAGAAAAGGTGTTGAAAATAGAAGTCACAAAACATAATGAAAACAAAGCATTTGGACACAAGCGCTTGAGGAACTGGTGCCTGATATGGACCACAGTACAGACAGATCCCAGCATGTAAACTGGCTGCTCAAGAGTGATGTTTACTCTTCACAGAAAAATCTGTGTTCACTACGATTATCTGAGCCTCCAAATCACCAGTTCCTTCTGAAATGCGAAACTGGCACCAGCTTGTTTACTTTGACACTGATGGGCAGGCAAGCAAAGAATCAGGAATAACCACCTCGTGCTCCAGGCACCGAGGGGGAAGCAAGAGCCATGACCTCCCTCCCTGGACCTCCTGCAGATTTTCCATATGGCCACAGGCCCATCAGATAGCTCTCCCAGGGTCGGTTAACTCATCTATAAAATAAATGCAAGAATTTGGTCAAGACACTACAGTCCTGTGAGTCTTAATTGGTAAATAGAGTCTTAGTTGGTAAATAACCAACTTTCACATGTTCGTTATTTATCAAGCAATGAGGGGGTTTTGTTTGTTAGGGTAGATTTTTTGTTTGTTGTTTTGGGGGCTTTTTTTACACAGCTTTACATGGTTCCAGACAAGCCAAACTATTGGTAAGGCTGCCCAAAAATTGATCCATATTTTGCCTTAAATTAATGATATGAAATAACAAAGTCACAGGCTATAAAATGTCTCCTGCCCTCTCCAGTTCAATGAATATAAAATCAATAATATTGAACACAGGAGAGGG
>NW_008239295.1:282617-314257 GCF_000691975.1 Corvus brachyrhynchos | reverse complement strand
TTCAGCCTAGTGGTGCAGCCACACTCCTCACAACAGAAATGTCTACCTTCAGTTCCAGACCCTGAATGAAGCACAGGGGGTTAGGAATGCAGGTTTCTGGCATCTCAGATGAATGCCCTAAAACAAAGACAGCCTCAACACAAGCCATCTTCTCCTGTACCATTTGTAATCCCCATGGGAATCTATTCCCTTCACTTCCAATTGAAAATGAGATTACTGACTCAGCCTAAACAAAAGCTTTCAACTTGCCTAATATCAAGTTCCTGCGACCCTTTAAAATGCCAAGAAATTTGCATTTCAGAATGACCTAAACTTTTGTTTACTTTCTTAGGCAAAAAAATAAAACATTTATTATCTGCACTACTATCACTGTAAGTTTGGAATGTACTTTAAAAGCTTCTGGTGCCAGGTACCACACACTGAAAAGTCACATATTCATTACTTCTGAAACCTAAAATATCAGTTTTTTTCCTTGCAGATACTGCCTGTTTCTATGTGCTCAACTTTTATTGACTCTCCTGTGAATATATATATTCATTATATATTCTGTATTTCAGGAGCTTAAGGCTGGAGGATATTGCTGGCAGCTGGAGCAGGCTTTATCCAAAATTCTCCATGGGCATTGTTTCATCATAAACATCTTTGTAATTTGGATACCAGATTCCCAGAAACCTGCTTCCTGCCAGTGCCAAGAAAAACATAATGGGATGCTGGGTTAATTTGGGCTGGGATTTTTTTTTGTTCCTTCCATTATGCTAGGTGTGTGTGGCATGCACAAATAACAAAAGGATGGAGTGATATCCTTGTGTTGGATTTGAATGACCTGTTCAGCACATTGAGACTTCAAGGATGACCTAGACATCCAAGCATCCATCACAGCAATGGCTGGATGTGGCACTTACTGCCCTGGTTTAGCTGACAAGGTGATGTTTGGCCAAAGGTTGGACTTGATCTTGGAGGTTTTTTCCAGCCTTAATGACTCTGTTGTAAGACTATTAGACACAGACTGAGGCTGCAGGCACTCGGATAAGCTCCAGCAGCTTTGTGAGGCAGCCTCCCTCACGGGGAAGGAATTCCCTCACCATTTCTGCAGGGCAAGAACACACTCTGAGACCACTCACATGCTGCAGGGCTAAGGGGATTCAGCAACTTGCGCCTGTGTGCACATCCCGAGGAGATTCCAGGATCAAATTGCCTGTGCTGTGTCAGATTTCCTCTGTCATGCTATGTAAGTCATCTCTTCTGGCCTGTGCTTTCAATCCCCAGTTGTAAAATGCTTGTGACAATGGTCAGAATGGTCACAGCCATGGGCTGAAGGTGGCCAAATAGGTATCTGAGCATCTAGAAAGAGCTCAACTTCATGTTTCTGATAGGAGCAAAGGCTGGCAGTTGGAAGTGCATGCTGAGGTCAGAAAGCAGAGCCTGTTCAACTGGCAGGTCTTATAAGCCTTCACAGAAAGGCCATAAAGAACCAGACCTTATCTGGCAAGAAAAAGCAGAGGAGAAACCCTTCATTAGGGTCTAGGAGAAAAACAAACAGACAAAAGACCAAACAAAAACCCTAGAAAGCTTCCAAGACATTGCTTTTTATAGTTTAGTTATGCTTAAAGTGTGAGAACAAACTCTCAGGGTTTGGCTTGGTTTGGCTACCATATCCAATAAACAAGCAAGCCCATAGAATATAATCAATGTTGTTTGTCAGTCTGGACAGGACAGGAGCACTTCTCCACAGGATGAGCTGCTGTGGGAACCACGTCAATGGCAGTGACTCAGCACCCCAGCCTGTCTGAAGGGCAGTGTGTCTGCAACTTCGGGAAAAGGTTCCTCCCCCACAGGGTGGTAGGGGTCTGAACAGGCTCCCCAGGGAAATCATCACAGCCCCAAGGCTGCCAGAGCTCAAGGAGCATTTGGACAAAACAGTGGGATTGTTGGGATGTCCTGTGCAGGGCCAGGACTTGCTAATCCTAGTGAGTCCCTTTCAACTCAGGATATTCTATGAACTCCAAAACCTACTGGAGAGTGTTTTTGGGGCATTCAAGAACTAACACCTAAGGCTCTCAAAGCTGGGTCCCACCAGTGTTAATTTACCAGGGTATCAACTTTATTCTCATCACTCAGAGCTCCAGGACCTCAATAGCTGAACACCCAAAATGTACACAGAAAGAATGTGTACACTTATTCTCTCATCAGATTCTCATCACTTCTCCATTTCCACGCTAAAAACACAGTGAGGAGTCCTAAGAGCATCATGACAACAGGACATTTGAATAGACTATAGAACTGGAGTATAAATATATCAAGAGAAAAGAAAAGCAATTACAGTGTTCATTAAGTTTTAAACACCCTTCTGTTCATGCCTCCTTTATTTACTCACTGTAAGTGGTAATATCCACTCACAGAGCAGGTGCTTTGCCTCTTCTTTCACCACCACCCTAAAAACAATCCAAATATAAACAATGAAGTTCTATATCATACTCCACTTTCTTAAGGGAAAAATATCTAAAATACAGAAAAAACATATTTTCATTTGTTTCCATTGCATGTTATTCTGAAGCTCAAAGATCTTAACACATCTCTTATCAATATAAATCCATCCCAGAAATCTGATTTATTACAACTGAGGCCCGAATCTGATAAATTCCAGGTTTTTAACAGGAAGCAGTGGACACACCAACAGGAAAGTTCAGTCTGCTGGCAGCCTTAAGGTAACCCTTCACTGCCCTCAGATCCCCAAGTCCTTCCACCAAGCTCACATCCTGGGATAAGCTGACCTTTAGGAGATCTAATCAGGCTGAAAAGAGAACAATTAAAATCTTCAGTGAAAAGAAAAGGGTAAACTGCTTCACAGGCTACCAAGAGGCTGCCAACTTTTTCTGTTTAAAGAATATTACCTCTCCCAGCTCTTTGTGTTACCTGCCCCCCCGCCCCCAGCCTGGAAGCTAGATTCAACAGTATATTAAAAAAATTTTATCTGAGTTATTTCATAAGTGATTTACTTGGAGCAAGTTAAGAAATGCTCCAGTGAACCAGCAGAGCTGCCAAGGAGACAAACAGTGCATGGGTGTAGTGACTTCCCTCACTGATACAACAAATTCAAGCATAATTCAGTCTAATTCCTTCTAAATTAGTTTAAATGAAAGGTCTTTTGTACCACTGGAAAAACTGGCAGAATTGCTGACACACAGTTCTATTCTTCAGGCTAAAATCACAGATCTGTGTATCCACACAGGTGGATTAACTGATAAACACAAGGAAAGCCCTGACTTCTGTAAGGTACACAGAGAACACGTTTTCTCTGTCACCTTCTCTATTATTTTACAGCTCCCCCAGGCAGTGACCTTGTCATGGACTTCATTACATTCCAAAATCTGTGGCTCTGAATGGACTGGGTTTTTTAAGAGGGAGGATACAGTCTCCAGCATGTAGAACAAATACAGCATGAAACACATATAAACATGAGCAGCAGAGGGGCTTTTTCTACATTTGAACAATCCAAAGCATTACAGTCTCCTTTTTTGCTCCTGCTTTTTCTAAGAACCTTACTACTATTTACTGTCTCAAGAAAAAGCCATAAACTTCATATCTCATCTCATTCAGACATCCTGGCAAGCAGTTCTGTGACCAGAGTTTGTTTCTTATTATTTACATTGCCAGAGGATTAATCATTTTAACATAACATGAGATCTCTCTTTTTTCTGTACACTGAAGCTATGCTTACATATCCCAAGTGCCAGTAGGAGACATCTCTGGAGCACTGCCAGGCTCCTTTCCAAGCTGCTTTGCCTCCCCTTTCTATTTCCTTAATCATTTATTTTTAAGACACACTTTATCAATCTAATATATTAACGCGTTAACTAACTTCAAATTTCTCCTCTTCAGGTAAGTGATTGGAATTAAAAGACACACCGAAATACACAAATCAAGACCAGTCCTTCAAAGTCTCATTCAGGGCTTTTCAAAAACTCTGTGGTGACAGTTTTCACCTGCACTGACAGACTTCACACAAAGGTGTACGAAGCAGCAAAAGAAGTCTTGCCTCTCATTCTCACCAGGAATTGGTGTGATAGAAGGTGCACACCCCCAATCCAACAGCCCTTACAGATAGGGAAATGTCAATAAAAGGTAACCCCTTTATAGAACAGCATCCCATGCCAAACCTGCAAGCTGCAGGAATTTAATCTTCTGCTCTTGCAACACTATCCATTCTTACTACCTCTTGGCTAATTCATGAAAAATTAGTAGTTGAATCAATGGGTATTTCACACAGCTTTTTTGCTGGGTCTTCTTCTAGCCAGTCTCCCCGCATGAATTAACCTGTAGCTTTAGCTTTGCATTTGGAAGTTTCAAGGTTTCTAAACATGCTACATTCAGAAGCCTGGGCTTTCCTCAGGAATGAGATGTGACAGCAATTTCCTTTCAGGAGAAAGGAAGATGAAAGGACTTAGTCAGACAGCTTTTCAGCACAACAAGTTGAGGTACCTGACAGGTTCTGTAGAAACATTTTGCTGGCTCAGCAACATCTTTATTGAATCACCCAGCAGGAAAAATGTGCAGAGTATCCATTAAAATACAATCAGTTAGTTGTAACCTTACCTTCCCGAGCTCTGAAGTCATCCTCAAGGAATTTATTAAAATTGCCACACAACCCACAGGTCTTATTATAGTGCTTTTCTTGAAGGAGTATCTGAATGTTTCCAGTGGCATCAATCTTCACCACAAAGCCGTGCTCATCGCTGGATATTTTATAATAACCTGCCTCCTTCTCTATAAATATACCATTGGAGGCAAAAGGTATGGAAACCCTGTGGAGAAAAAACAGGAAACTCTCAGCATGTGACACACAAAACCCATCAGGTTGTTTTCTGCTGGAATAATAGTTCCTACAGGTACCTTTTGTCATCCTGCATCACAACTCCATCTAAAGAGAGGCGAAGATTGAAATATTCTCCGAGATACACAGAGAAACCAATTTTCTCCCCATCCTGGTAATCACCTGAGGAGATGAGACACAACCAAATACTCTTAGTTCTGGGACTCAGGAGGACAATCTGTAGTCAGTAAAAACTTATTTTAAATTATGACCAACACAGAACGGTTATTAGTGAATATAAAATAATCTACCAAAGCAGTTGGTATGAAAGTAATATATCATTTTGGTACATATATCATCACTTTTATCCCCAAGAATAGCTCTGCAGAGGCCCATGCTAATTCCAAGGCCTTCTGTCCTGGAAGGTGGGAGTTTCCTTACTGGTGTGATTTAGCATACAGATAAAATTAGTTCTACAGGGTTGTATAGTTCATTCCTGGACTCAGCTTTCACTCAGCCACATTTCCCTGAAAAATTCAAAATTAATAAAGGTTTTCTCCTTTTTAGAAGGGGTAGTAAGAAAATCCCTGTTTTTCAGCAGCTTATTTATGTGTGAGCTACATTACCAAGGGATAACAGAAGCCTCATATGTAATCCCACTTTCCAAAACAAGCCCAAAAAAACCCAATACAAGCCACAAACAAACGAAAAAACACCCAACCAAGACCCTTTTTATGCAGTGGTCCATCCTATCTGACAAAGGGCAACTATTTGCCTTTTTTTCCAGTGATGGAACCCAGCTCAGACTCACCTAAGAGCGTGAAGGAATGCTTGTGACAGTCCCCAGCAAGGAGGTAGCTGCAGTCCCCAGCAAAACTGTACAAGGAGCCATCAAATGTTTTGATGTGGTCATTCCCAAAAAGGCTGCAACGGGCAACTGATGACTCCTGAAGTGAAGCACCTGATAGCCCTGGATATCAAAACACATCATTAACTTGCAACTTAAAGCAATCATTTTGCAGTTCAGGAATTTCTCTGCTGGAATTTATCCCCACTGATCACTGCACGTCCTGGTAGCTTCTAGCAGACCATGAGCCTGGCACGGCACTCCATAGGATGACAGATTCTTTTCATATATTAGTGAAAAGCCTTTTTTTGCTTTGTCTCCACCAGCCCAAACCTTGCAAGGGTAATTTCAGTCCTGATCCTTCGAGGAATCATGTGTTCATTTGTGCCTGCCTGCAATCCCACCAAAGCCTATAAGGCACTAGGACAGCCCCATATCTTGTTCAAACATCCCTGACCTTCAGGGAGTGTTTGGGACTCAACACAGTGCCTGTTTCAAGGTAAACAGACAAAAGGAATGACTTTATTGATGCCTTCAGCATGGTGAGAATAATCCCTGAGCCACTACTGCAGGATTAAATGGGCAAAAAGGGGAAGGGGGGCTCATATCTCACTGAAAAAATAGTGACAATATATTCTAGTCCAAACCTGTTTTCTTACCTGTGATTACAGTGGCCAGTAGTAGGTTTGTTTCCAGCACTGCTAAGAGGAGCATCTGTTAAAAACCAAAAAAAGACAGTTTAGAATATTCTTAGTTTGGACACAGTCTGTTTCACAACTCCTCATTATTTTCTATCCTTTCTTTATAAAGAAAATTATTATTGAGGTTCTGCAACATTTCAGAAAGCCATAAGCCATGCAGACAGCCATGGTAATTCAGCTGCCTTCCATCCTGCTTTAACTTGGTAATCTAGGAGAGTTATTAATTATTCTTTGCCCACATTTTCATTTCTCATGGCAGGGAAGTCAGCTACCTCCATGGGAAATGGCACCCAACACAGACACATATTCCGACTCCCCTCAGTTTACACCCTGCACACGAAGCCCTTCAACACACAGCATTATTCCTCAGCCAGCCTGATGTGAAGAAGCACCCCGGACTGGCTCAGCCAACCTGGCTCCAGTAGAAGTCACCTCTGCTGCACAAGATTTGCACCCTGCCCAAACATCCATGGAAGGAAAGAAAGACTATACAGGTTTTGCACCAGCCAGCAGGTTTGCTTGGCAGACCACTGTAAGCACAATCCACTGATTTCAGGGTGATAACGTGCTTGAGATAAGGGGCAAGAAGGAATGGGAGGAAACTGTGCAGAGATTAGAGACCCAGAGTGAAAACTTTCATTCACCAAAATCAGTTTTAGCATTGCTTCCTCCTTTCTACAACCAAAACATCAGCCTTTGTTTTCCATATAAACTACCTCCAGGATGACTAGGCCTTTAAAATTTAATAATAATAATAGGATAGGAGGGTCATGAAGATAGTGAACTACATGTGTTCTGTGGCCAAACATCAACAGTTAAAGATGAAAACTGTAGGGAGCTCGATCTAAGGGAATTAATTTCAGTGATCATATAAGCAACTAGAGAGGCTTAAATATACCAAAGTCAATACATTAATGCCAGAAGACCAGACACACCTCTTCCTAAAGGAACCCTCCAATTAAAGACTACAATGCATTTTGCAAAGACAAATTGAGATTTCAGGTATAGACACACACTTCTTATTGCTATTAGTCATGTAGGTCCAATTCACAGCCACATAAATAAACACTGAGTTTGACTTATTTACACAAGACAGGAAAAGAAAGATCTATTCTAGAATTAAGTCTAATATAATGCTGCAAATCCCTCACTGACATAAGGCTGCAAGACAGCTCAGAAGTGGCAACTGCATGGCAATGCAACTACAAAGAATGGTGAAGAAAACAGTAGGCATTATTCTCAGATTACACACTTGCTACTGTATTTTTGGTGCATGCACAGCATTATTGTGATGAATCAGACACAGCTGTTCTTTGTTAACCCTTCTGTTTTACACAGCAGGTAGAGAAAAAAGGCAAGGTGTAAACCCCTTCCCGTCAGTCCCCTTCCACCTCCCGCTCTATTCTGAGCTGCAGATGGAGTTTCCCCAAGTTCTAACGCAGCAGGTGCCACTAACAAATCAGAATACAATCCAGTAAGATCTGCCAGTATAAAACCCTCTCCAGTTTTCTCACTGGCTTAATTAGAAATGAATGTACCTTCTTCTGTGCGAGATTCCTCTTGCACATGAGCAAGAAACTCCACCAGTTTCCACCTATAGCTTACACCACCATTGTTCCCCTGTTGCTTCAGAAGTCAGGATTGGAATGGCTTTGGTCTGAAGTCCCTTGTTTTTGTACAAGCCAGGAACTCTTGTCCATTTAAGAGGAAAGATAAAAACCCAGACGTCACATCCGCCTGATTCTCAAGACAATAGATTAAATTGCTATCGTGGAAATCAGGCAGTCTTGATTGCCAGGAAGGTACAATGAGGGGAAATTGTTTGAAAAACTGACAGATAAGTCTTTGAAACACATTTCACATGTGTATGTGTGGCAAATCTCACTGGCTGAGCCAACAGGCAGCATATTTATTGGACAGAACGTTATTCAAGAGGAACAGTAGGATGCTCCATACCTCAAAGGCCACAGAATCATGCAGACTTTTTTTCCTAAACAACTGCCTTAAGGGAAAAAGAAAAATTCAGAGCTAGTAATGCCCTGGTTTGTTCTCTAGGTGCAAACATACTTGAATCTTGCCACCTTCTATCAGAGCAACATATTTGATCCTTGAAATGTTGATGGAGGTACCCTCTGGAACAACACATGGTAACAAGTTAACCCTGCACTGACTTGTTTGCACAACGGGCACAAAATTTATGGGCATGTGTACAGCACTGAGCAAAAACACGCAAAAACCAGAGTTTGTCAAGTCTTACTTGACTTTCCATGTCCCATTCCTCATATTTTCAGTAACTACAAGGATTAACAAAGGCCTTAGGAGACAACACATTGCATTGACTGGGAGTTGTTCTCTCCCCTTGGGTCCAGCTGCCACATCTCAGCAGGTCCTTCCTAGCCCTGAGAGCCTGAACATGAGTGCTCCCAGAGAGATATTCCCTAAACCTTTCTTTATGGGAATGCCAGTATTACTCAGGATAGGGGGAATTAAATCTCCTATCACCATGGTCTCTTGTCATCTTCTCAGTTCTAATCCTTTGACTTCCTAAGCACCAAATAAGTCACTTCATTTGGCAACTTCCTCTTGCAAATCTAAATCCAGCAGGGCTTTGAGTCACACTTTTTTTGTTTGGCACATACAGAATGTAGAGTGAGAATACCTGGAAAAATTCCTTAAGAATAAAAACAGTGCTGGTTCAGATAAGCCAGACATTGTGACACTACTTAAGTGTGTTAGCAACCTTGGGGAACATAACAAACAAAATTAATTGGGATAGACACACAAAGAACAAACTTCCTTTTTTCATCCTGGGTCTTTTTTCTCCCCAAAAAATTAAGGAAATGGTAATTAAAGACTGCATTTATTGACTGATATTGTACATTGTTCCAACACAAAGCTTCGTGATGTTTGGGCATTTCTGACATGTAATTTTCCAAACAGTACATCTGAGACACAGGAGAATATACGTAAACAACTATGAAGTGTTGCCAAAAAACCATGGATAGTTCATTCTTGGAAACAGCACAGGAAGGACTTCTGAGAAAAATTATCCATAATACTGCTTTTCATTGCTTTGTTCAAATACGAGGTTGCATGCAACAAGTCCTGGCCCTGCTACAAGTACAAGTTGAATTGAAGTACTCTATCCTGGACAAAATTTGTTTGCATGAGGATCACTTAATTTCTGCAGGCAACAGCACTGATTGATTTTACGGCATCTAAAAAAGTGTTCCTGGCATCTTGAGTAAACAGAAACCCCAAACACCACATCCTCAGATGCCACACAGAAAAGTCAAATGAAGGAGGGTACACTCAGAAATGTAGGAAAGGATAGAAAGGGAAAAGATCAAATTATGATCAGAGGTAGGAAGCAACTTCTCTGCGAGTGGAGGAAATTTCCAATCTTGGAAAATCAGAGAAATGATAGAAGCTCCTTGTGGGTCCTATCACAAACAGTACAGAGAAGGTAAGAAATCAGTGCTCCTCTCTTCTCCCAGGGTAAAGGGTGGGAGCAGTCAATGAAATCCTCAGGGGGTTGCCTTTAAAGGTCACAACTGGAAGATCTCAGCACAGGTCACTGTGTCAAAAAGGAGTCAGACAAATTAATGAAGGGTCCCTGCATCACAGGGATCAAATCTCAGGGATCAAGTGATGAATCAGAGACAGCTTTTGGCTTAGAAAGTCTTTACCCTGCCGAGTATTAGAAACAGAAATCCCATCCTTTAATGTTGCACTTTATTTCTTACTTCTCTTTTCCTAAGCAACTGCTGCTAGCCACCAGAATCCCACTTTCTGATCAGAAAAAAAAAAAACAAAAAACCAAACACACCCACAAAAACACCCAAATAAAATAAAATAAATTAAAATAGACAGCTTTCTTTATCCTATCCCAGTCTGCAATAAGGTATGTTTCAGTGTTTTTCCACAACTGAGATTCAAATTAACTTTCCCATTACTGATCCAACAGTGAAACAAAGCAAAAAGGACCAGGAAAGGGGCAAAAAAGACCAGGAAAGGGGCAAAAGCTCTAGTCCCCTAGGAATTGCAGGGGCTTTAGTGCACTTTGGGGGTCAACAGTGCTCAGCTCCTTTTCCTGGCACAGTTAACGATCCATGGTTTAAAGAAAGACACCCCTCAGAGAGGATGGCAGGCACCAACGACTCTCATTTTGCATTTGAAAGCCCTCAGCCTCCGGACATCCTTCCATAGGCTGGGAAGTTCACAAGGCAAAGCAAACACTTGAACACTTTCCCTCCTGACCGGGCAGCCCACCAGGGAAGGGCATTATCCAAGATAATCCTTTTTACTACGAATTTAACTCCTTCCCTGGTGGCAAGCTCACGGGATTTCAAATTTCACAGCCCTTCCAAGGGTTGTAACTGGAGTCATCCAAGACAAAAGGACCTCAGGCTGCAGCGGGTGAAGCGAGGCTCTTGGGTGCTACTCTTCAGGCTCCAAACCTGCCAGGTAGCATCCTGACCTGGAGCTGATGAGCCAAAGCGCATCCTGCAAGCCCCACGATCTGCAGCATGGCACCAAAGCAAAATATCCCTCCTCCATATCCAGGGAATAAGGGTATTAGAGCTGCACAACATAATTTTCAGCTGGTGCCAACTACTACTGCTCTGCTGAAGTCAGTGGCACTACTCTACTCGGTGCTGGCTGAAGAGCCAAAAGCCTCACAAATTTGCATTACATTACAAAGAGCCACCAGAAATTAAACAGAAGGGCAGGGGGGGTGATTTTTCGCCTAGTCTGCGGACAGTTTAAGCCTTATGTAAGAAAGGTATCACCCCGCGGAGACACGCCTGACTTTACACGCCAACCACTCAGCATTCCCGGGAAGGGTGTGTGCTCCTGCGGCAGAACAGCACAGCCCGGGAGAGCATCGCCCACTTCCAGCCTCCTCCTGGAAGACTTGGGAGGCAGCGCTCCCTGCTCTCTTTTGCTTCTTAATGTCTTGTATCTCCACCCCGGGTTGAAATTCCCTGCATAGAGAGAGCCAGCCAAGGCCAGTTCAACTATTTCCTCCCCCACCCCCGGAATTGTGTTTTTCCTATTTCCCCCCTCCCAGTTAGTCAAAACTCTATAGTCTTACTGGTTTACACGGTGTATTTATAGGCATAAGATTTTGTAAGCAGGGTGCCCAATACATGCACGTTATTCACAATTACCCTGTGGGAGGTTTGCCATTCGTGGAGCCTTGTTCTGGAGAGAGCAAAACATTTCAGTGCCCTTGTCATAACTTAACATCAGCACTGACATCAGACACCAGCCACTGCACCACCACAAAATCACCACCAGGCTGCTGAAGAAAAAAAAAAAAAAAAAAAAAACAAAAAAAAAAAAAAAAAAAAAAAACCAAAACATAAAATGCAAAGGAGTTTTTTCCATTAATACAATTAGAGAAAATGACGGCCTGAATTATGCAGCATGACATCCTGTCAATTTTCCAACTCTGTGCTTTAAAAGCAGTCCATCCTTCCCTCTGGGATTAAATTTGTCCAGATGCATGGCTGCTGAAATGTCTTTAGCTGAAACCATGTAAATAATGAGTAACCAACACTTCTGGGCTGCAGGTCTTTAAAACAGTGGCAGTAACAATTCACCTTGTGACTGTGTAGATACAGTGCAATAATTAATTACTAAATTCGCCAATCACCCTCAGATATGCAGCAATCTCAGATATGAAAAATGTCCTCAGTCGGTCTTTTAACTTTTAATCTGGGGTTTAATCAAGCATAATGAATGCATGCATGTGCAGATATACACCAGTATATGCACCCACTTGCATATATCCACTAATTAAATTGGTCCTGACGGGAAAATACTAATATACTGAGAAAGGAGGAAAAATGAACATGAACAGCCAAAAGATGGGAAGTATCCTCTTAGTGTGGGGAGACAGATGAAAATAAAAACAGGAGGGAAGCCTTCTTTCTCTTCTGTGTGTGTTCTTACAAAAAAGAAGAAGTCCTGATTTTGAATCACCTATCTCATAAGTATCTGTGATTCTAGTCCTAAATCACAACTGATCATCCATATAAACACGGGAATTTCAGCAGTTATGGCCACTGAAACAAGAGCCACAGTTTCCCAGATGAGAATTAAAAAGCCTAAGTGGTTGTTTTTGCAGAGTGAGGCCTTGCCATTACAGAAGGGAGCAAACACAGACTCATTGCTGCTGCTTTGAGAAGCAATTTCACCCCTCTCCCCTCCGTGTGCAGTAAGACAGCAACAGTACTATGTGTATTTGCATCACAAGCATGTAAGCAAGGATAAATTAATTAACATCCTCTGCTCCATGCACAGGGCTGCTCTAGGGCCCTGGGAGATTTACTAATTAAGAAGTTTACTAATGACAAACTTCCTGAGATGCTCCTGAAAAAGCACAGGTTTCCTTCCAGGGTCGCTACTGTTAAAGTGCCCAACTCAGGAGCCAGCTGGAACTTCTGTGTTCAAGGCTGACCCCTGTAGGTTTGTCCCAAATTAATTATTTTTCGAACAAGAACAGCGCCAGGGGTTCATTTAACATTTCAACACAACTGTTAGCAAGCTGTTCTGACAATTAAAACCACACCATGTTAAAAACACTCGCTGTAACTCAAGTTTCTGCTAGTCCAAGCTTCAGACAGCACATTAATAGAAATTTAAGAAATGTTTTCTCCACATCCCTTCCTGGACAATGAGTTCAAGACAAGTCTCCACCATCCCCTTTTTAAGTTCAATGAACTGAGCTCCAGGTTGCCTCTCTAAAGTGCATTTCTCCCCATTTGTTATGGTTTTCACAGGTCATCTCTAACTCCAGATACCAGAGCTAGGGCCAGGTTTAAATATTTAACACTGCTGCTATTCCTAGAATGCAGCACCATCCATACCCCTCCCTCCCTTCACCAGCATCTCCTACCACTTCAGCAGTCTAAATAGCGTAAGGCAGAGATAGATCCTATCAATAATCAGAAACAAAACACCTTAGAAGGGTAAATTATCATTTGGCAACATATAATCAATGTGATGAGCATTCAGTTGTTGGTGAGTTTTCTACTCACCTAAATGATGTCATGGAAATCTTAAAGGTGCCTAGACACATTCCATTAATACAATTTTCCAAAGTTGTGATCTCACTAAAGATTTGTAAGGTTTGTTATACACTGTGTGTTTTTCATAAATCCACCAAAATTCATAAAAAAACCCTCCAGCAGCATAATGTAAATACCAATCTATCAAACAAACAGAACAGTTGAAAAAAAACTTGGGAATAGTGCTATGAATTCCACTGAACTAGAGAGAGATGTCAGTTCCCATGGAATAATAGGGTGTTTCTGAGAGTCTTCATCTTCAAGGTTGATCTTGGTCCCTTAAGATTGAAATTCGGCCTAGGGAAGTTCCTTGCATTACCTTAAATGTTTATAACATTATCTTAATCGCTTGTGAAAAGGAAAGAAGTTGCATCCATACAAAGCTATTTCACTCGTTTTTATAATGCCAAGGAAGAACCAACTCCAACAAAAAGCAGATCGTTAAGACGAAAATCACGTGGTTTTCCCTCTGAAAGGCTGATTTACCCCAGTACAAGACAGAGCATGTTACTCATTGTGGAGGACAATTAAGTCCCAGAAACATTCACTGCTCCGATGGGAACAATTGGCACCATTATGTGATCAACAAATCTGTGTTTTATGCACATTCCCCACCACCACCCTTTTTTTCCTGCAGTGATCCAATATAAGCACAAGGAGTGGAGGGGAAAAAAAAAAACAGCAGCTCAGATGATGAAATCTTCCTCACATATTGGGATACAGTACATATCCTAAAATCACAATACATCAACCACAGTACAAGGACTCTGAAATTCTAGAATATTAATTGGCTCTCTCATATGACTTCTGATTTTTTCTACCACCAAAGATTTGCATTTATAAGATTTTCTCCAGAAACATGAAGGGTAGAGACTTCAAAATGAAAAACAAAGCTGAGACATTCACAAGAACTCCCAATCCCCACATTTAGCATCCGAATAAAACTCCCCAAATACTCTACAATTCCGAAATATCACCAAGCAAGTTGCCAGTGCAGATGTACAGGGATTGGAATCACAGAATATCCTGAGTTGGAAGAGACCAAGGATCATGGAGTCAGCCTGATGACACCTCATTCCTATAACCCTTTGTGCCCAACCCATGAGCCAGGTGCTCACCCATGACAGACTGGAGGTAATGGAGTGTGTGTGTTTCTCTCACTGGACTGTCCTAAACTATGGAACTTTATAGAAATTGCATTAAAAGTACCCTCTAAGTTTTACTTGGTCCAAAAAAAAAAGAAAAAAAATGCACCAAATAGGCCAATCTTTTTCCATTTGACGTGGGACAAGAACTGTACAAAACTGCATCCTAATAAAAATTTCATTTTTGAACACATCAAAGCTGAGAGATACCTTGGGCTCACTATTTTATAAGCCCATTGCCAAAGGTTTTACCTTTAGAAGCACCATAAAAAGACAGGATCTTGTTTGTGTGTTTGATTAACAAAATCATGGCAACAAATTGTTCAGAAAACACAAAACAGTTAAAAATTAAGCTTCTTTTCTTTGTGAAACAAAAGTAATCAGACCATATTCCTTTTTCCTTCTCTTGCTTAGCAGAAAAATGCACGGTATTCAGAAGGAACAGTGCCTGAGGATATTTGCAAGCATGGATATATCTGTATATTTTAGTGGCTTTTTACTTCTGTTCACACCCTTCTGTTTCAAACCCAAACAGTTCTGGGAGTCCTCAGGCCCCAAGGCATCTACACACCTGAGCTATTGATCCCAGAAGTCTGCCAGGCTTTGTCGAAGGACAGATTCACACATGGATATAGAGAGATCTCAGGAAGGTTAAGGCAGATTTTACAGAGTACACAGAATGGCCAAAGTCAGGTTTAATTTGAAGCTGGTGAGATGAGAGGAGAGTGCACCCACCCTTGGGACTTAGTGTTCTGGTGGATTACCATGGTTGGTGGAGTGCCTTTCCTGCTCTTTCCCATTCCACCTTCCCACTCTGGGCAGGAAAATCATCTTCCCTCAAACTTCCTTCAGAAAATGAATGCCAAAGTTTTCCAAAAGTTAAGTCACCTTCAGCCATTTTGCTTTAATACAGGCTGTTCAATTAACATGCTGTGACATACATGCATTCATCATTCCATGTATTACTCTCATTGTTTCCTCTCCTTGCTCCCCTGATTTAGGGATCACATCCCAGGTGATGTCATCACACTCAGGTGACAGGAGGCAGAGATGCATGGTAGGTACTGCTAGAGCAGGTGCCACACTCACTGCATAAAGACAATTTTATAGCCACTACAGTGATGGCAGAAGGGCCAAAACTGCTTCCAGGGAGCAGCTCACTACAAGTGGTGAGCGTCCACTAGTTTAATTACAAGTGTAAGCCATAAAAAACAAGTTTCACCTCAACATGAGGGAGAATTCAGCTGCCCATGGAAGGTGTGGAGCCTCGCTCTCTGGAAACATTCCAAACCCACCTGGATGCATTCCTGTGTCACCCGGTGACCCCGCCTTGCCAGGGGGGTTGGACTGGCTGGTCTCCAGAGGTCCCTTCCAGCCCTAACTATCCTGTGATTCTCTAAATAAACTATTTCTTTAACATGTAGAGCCATCAATTACTCTATACGTGGATGGTGGCAAAAGTAGAACAACTTCTCTGTAGACAAAAAACATTGAAAATACTTTGTATCCATTATAAAACATTATAGTATAGGCATTTCTTTGGGAAAACAGAAAGAAAAAGAAAGACCAATACCTTTTAATTCTCTAAATCAGGACCACAGTCACATCTTGTTTATTAAAAGACAACATGGAACTTGGTTCTCATAAACACACACTGATGTTCCTCCAGACTCAAAAGCATGGAGCTGATTGCATAAATCTCAAACTGAAAACACCTTCCACACTACATTTTATTTATAAAGAGGGGAAAAAAAAGAATTTTATTTATTATTTTATTAAAGAGTTCTATTTACAAAGAGGAAAGAAAAATACCTCCATTTTAGATCCCTAGGAGCACCTACAAGACTCACAGCCCAGCATCCCACTATGTTAAGTGCTGCACAAACACAGGACAAAAAACTGTCCAAACCAAAGCATCAGTAGGAAGACCACAGAAGGAAGACTTGAGAGAGGAAGTTATGCTAAAAAAATTACACAGATCATTGAGTAGACCTCAGCAGGGCTTGGGAATCTACTGGTTTTACAAGTAAATTAAGCTTTAAATATTTTAACACTACTTCCAGCTATTTGTAGCTTCGCAGTCAAAACCTTGTAACTTGAGTTAAAGCAGAAAGGGTTGGTCAGAGAAGGAAAAGCAAAGAAAGCATTCCTCAAGGAAAAGCTGGAAAGCACTGGAGCCTGAATTTCCAGTAACTAGAACCAGCAAGAATCAGACTAGCATTGGGAACTACAAAATTACAAACATGGGCTAAACCACAGATTTAATCCCTCCAGAGACTAAAAACATCCAGCTGCCATATTTGTTAAGCATCAGAAAACATCTCATACGACATTTTATTATGTCCAAAGCTCTGTGTTCCACTAAACTATGGAAAGCCTCTGCCTTGAAGGTGCTTTTGGGGCACTGAACTCAAATTCATGCTGAGCTCCTCCCTGTGGGACCAGGCTCTTTCCAATCTCTTGGCTCCTGGCTGACAGCTGGGAATTAACAGCACTGGAAAATAAAATTCAAAATTTCCTAAAGATATGTACTGAAAGCCTGTTTTTCAGCCTGGTTTAAACTTTATTTATATACATATTTTAACATATATTTAATTCTTCAGCCACTTTTGACCAAATCATGGGATTTTATGTGCTCTCTCAGCAACCTTGGGGGAAGAGAGAATCTTCCCAGAAAAGGAAAAGCTGAAGCACCCACTCAGCAGTTACCAGTACTGCCTCACTACAAACCAGTCCATGGGGATTTTTCCCCTGACTGTAGTTTGTAAAGAAAGGAGGGATATTTAACTCTGGTACTGGTCCCAAAATTATTTATATATGAACAGACATATTTTTTTAATGCTCCATCTGGTAAATCTGATATAGGATTTGCGAAGTTCCTGTCCTGCCTCCTGATCAAAGAGGAAGAAGCACAGAAGCTCAAAGTCCGGAAATTCCCATTAGACCTGTAAAACTCCACAATCTGGTGATAACTGAGCTAAGTGAGGGGAAAAAAAATTTAGAAAACGTTGCATTTCCAAAAAGTTTTCATCCCAGTTTGGGAGGCCTCCTTAGATCCCTAAGAGTCTAATCAAGCAGTGTGCTGAAAAATAAGGGAACTGGGCAAGGAGACAGATGGATACCTGAACCAAAGGTGCCACAGGCACATTGCATCTCCTGAAGATCTAGAATTTTCCAGTGATAATGCTAGAAAGCCTCTGAGCAACTCAGGAACGAACCACAGCATCCCTTCTCATCAATTAATTTGCTTAACAAGTAAGGCACCAGGAGAACAAGGAGGCTGTTTGAAGGATGTGTGCTGGGGACAAAGGGAGGTTTGTGAACTTCCCCAGAAATGCTACTCAACCATGCAGGAAGATAAATCTGATATGGACGTTCTGGACAGAATAATGCTTACAGCTGTTCTCAGTCTGGTTTTATCTGGTCACTGCTGAACTGTACCAGAGCTGAGCAGTCCAGTGGCATCAAAAAAATGCAAATACTACTCACGACATTTATCCTGACAAAGATTAAAATGTGTGATGGCAGGATGATCTGCTCAGACCACCACCTTGTCAGGGCAAAAGGGCAAAACAGGACCTGGATGGTGCCTTGACTGCAGGGACTGCCAAGGACGTGGCCAGTATTGGTTCACTAATTTCTGTGCTCCTCCTGTCTACAAGGAATTTTTGTTTCATGTTTTACATACACTGCAAATGATTTGGAGTTGGTACCTTCATGCTGTTTTCAGTTTGTGCAGTGGTTAAAGTGGGGACTGGGGTCCACAGCTCTGCCTTAGAAATAGCATCAGCACCATACCATATGGGGAATAAAAAAAACCCTAAAACAAAACAAAAGTCAAAACTGAGCTCTGCCACACGCACTGAACCTGTCAAATTTAATCCCATGGAATAGAGGGAAGGTAAAGCCTTTGCAAGTGATGAAAGACACAGACATACCTAGGCTAGAGTTTACAGCCACCAAGGAGCTAATCACACAAGTGACATAAATCCTAGTCTAGACAAAGCTTTGTACACTGAAAGGGGTAAAAATACAGTGCCATGGCATGGTATACAGCTTCACACACATTTTTATAACAAACGTTGGGACTATTTCAGAGAAGATTTTAAGCACCAGAGGTTCATGCTGGCTTTCCCCCCTCCTTGTCAACACACCAAGAGCCCCTCAGATAGGGATCTACCAAGGCCATCTCAGTTATTAGCAAAGGTCATTTCACATAGTTGTGTCCCAGCATTTTGGGACACTGCATTTGTTAGCTATTGCAGTGAAAAAATGATGGTCCTCAACCCTATTTTCTAGCAGTCCTTTACAGACTCATCACCACAGCCAGTGCCCTTGATTCTTGCTCTCTCTGACCGTTTCAACCAATTAACACATCCTGGGATGCCCCGTGTGGGAAATAGCAGAAACTGTGTTGCACTAAGCCAGAAGAGGGAGTGTAGCAGATCAAGAAACAGGAAAAAAACGAGCACACAGCCAAAGCACTGTGTGTCCCACATAGTCCCTGCCAGGAAGCCAGAGACTCCAAAATAGTCAGCCAGGGTTAAAGGAGCATCCTGAAAAAATCCCTTCCAAAAACCCAGACATGTGTACAAAACAGCAATTTTCAAAAATCCTTGTTCACTGAAAGGTAAGGATGTGCAGCAATAACTTGCTCCCAGTGTTAAAGAGATCTCCAAACCCAGGGATTAACAAGGTGCTATAAATGCCAACTGCTGAGAAGCAAGAAATGTGTAGGTAAAGATTGCCTCTTGGGGAGATGGATACTTTAAATCTATCCTGCTTGATGGGAAAGAGGAATAAATCTAAATTTCTCTTGCTGCTGTTATAATAGAGGCTGCCCAGTAGTCATTTCTGGTCTTAATAAACCATTTCTGCCAGAGTAAGAGCAGAAGACAGAGCAGGAGGAGCCCAGCCCCAAGCACCCTAAGCTTTCCAGCCCAGCTGTGTTCACTGGCAGAGGGAAGAGAGACAAGTTCTGAGGGCTTTCCCCTGTCAGGTGCCAGGACTTTTCTCTCTGGCTCCTCACTTTCCTACTCTTCAGCACGTGTGTTGTTACCCTTCTGCAACTCCTGCTGCCACAGAACCAGTCTTGCTGTGGGAACTATTTTGGCACATCTTCAGATACAAGGAAAACACCCTTTCCGGCAGGCACAAGCCCCTGCAGCATCATGAGACCAAGTCCAGCAAGGGCCAGATTAAATCTGAGGTTTATTAACACTGATTTTGAGCAGAGGCTTTGCTCACTAGACAGTACTAACTTTGCCAGGCCAGGATGTGTCAGAGTGAGGTTGCTCTGAAGCACGACTACATTTGCTATAATCCCAGATCACATGCTGGTGTATTAAGATAAAAATGTCTTTGAACTTTTAAATGTATTTCCCTGGATTTCTCTTTGGTACTGATTCAACACCAATACTAGGATCAGTGTGATAAGAGAAGGCAAGTTGCATTATTCTAACTGTGCAAATACAGTTCTAACTGGTTTGGGGGAAATTTCCTCTGCATTTTTAACTGTGAAGTTTTAAAATGACAAGAACACACCTGGATTTGCATCCAGTGGAAAAGTACCTACTGGGCTGCTGCTAGCTGTGCTGAGGAGCCCTTGAAATGAAAACAAACCAACCACAAATCATACTAATGGGAAGGCTGTCACTTCTGGATTCAACCCTAGGAATGAAATATAATAGGAGAAAAGAAATATTTGCTTTAGTCCCAGACATAGAAAATAAATCATCTGCAGAGAGAATGACATTCCTTTCTTCCTCTTCATCCCAAACCCGATATCAAGTCTACTGACATGAATAAAAGGAAAGAGAAAAGAAAGAAAAGAAAAACCCAAAACACAACAAACAGAACAGCTGTATATTCTTTGGAGAACATACATACCTATTATATCTATTAAATACATGAGACAATTACCTAGAAAACCAGAAACCTCAGTTCAGCTGTAAATTTTCCATAGATTCCTTGGAGAAACTGGCGTGGGGGGTGTTCCACATAGAAGGTATTTTGTGAAACTATATACATAAAACATCTGAGGATTGAAATGTTCTCAATTTCCTGACCTAGTGTCTCAAACTGGACACCAAAGAAATAGAAAGTCTCCCATCCTGGGCTTGAAGCTCCTCAGAAAGCACAGTTCCCCCTCTCCATTCCCCACCAATTCCTGACCCAGTTCACAGCAGCCAAGGCAAGGCAAACGGTTGCCCCCAAGAAGGTGCATGGCCCTTACTTTAAAAGGACCAGAACACATTAAATGGCAAAAAAACTAGTGATAATATCCATCACAAATATCACACCATTGCTGTGGGGTTTTTAGCTTTGTTTTTAGATCATCTAATCCCAGCCTTGAGTCTGGTAGGATCAAGCACTTGAACACCACATATTTAGATGCCAAAATTAATGACTTTGAATTACATGTGGAGGCTTTTTGAAATATGCATTTCTAATCCAGGTACTCAAATAGGATGTGAGACTTTCCTAAAAGTTTTGCTTCCAAGTGGCAGCTGAGCAGTGGAAAACCCAGCTTTGACACACTTGTTAGTTCTGTGGATAGAAAAGATTAGCTGTGTACTCAGATCTCACAGCCTTCTGAAGAATATATTCCAGTCATCCAGAGCTCTGGTATCTGGCAAATCTTCAATATCACATACTTGCTGACTATCCTAGTGTGCTCCAGGATAATGCTGAATTATTAACCCAGCCCTTTGCACAAAGTGTTCCCGTGTTCTTTTCAGAAGGCTTCCCTCCTCCACCCAGAAAGTTAAAGAAGCAATTCAAGCCCCACTGTGGAAATACAAAGTTTGGGCTTTAGCTAAGAGGAGTGCAAAGCAAGGAGAACAGAATTTTATAGAGAAAAAAGCGATAAACCAGCAGCCCTGATGAGAAATTAGAGCAGGAAGGGTGCTGAGGATACATAGAGAAAAAAGCTATGCCTCTCTCATCCTTTCCATATAAAGAATTGAGAGTAAAATGCTCAGGAAATGACACTGTCAGGTGGAGTGACACTTGCTATGCCCTAAACTGCAACCTCAAGCCATATGCACAGGGAATACACCTACTCCT
This sequence comes from Corvus brachyrhynchos, assembly GCF_000691975.1. Taxonomy (NCBI): domain Eukaryota; kingdom Metazoa; phylum Chordata; class Aves; order Passeriformes; family Corvidae; genus Corvus; species Corvus brachyrhynchos. The sequence goes on along the minus strand of NW_008239295.1, from coordinate 292,607 downwards.
GACATGAGACAGGCATCAGGATATCCATGCCAGGTAAAAAGGTGCCATTCTGCAGGGAAAATCCGGCTGGTCCCTTCATTTCAAGGTGGGGCCAGAGTAAATCCGTTCTTACAGCTCATGCCACACTCGATCGGTTTCTGATCTATTTCCATTCCTGTCTCTCCAGCATCTTTTATGATTGCTAAAGTCACAAAGGTAATCTTAAAGAAAATCAAACACACTTTTCAGATTATTTTCTGTGACTTGCTTCTGAATAAAGATACTCGGCAGAACCTTCAAGCTTAGCCATTTCTGTTAAGACCTTAATTCCAAGTATAGAAACTTAAATTTAGATATCCACACAGCTGATTCATCGCTGAGCATTGTTAAGAGACCCTTATTTTTCATGAGAACAAAGCCCTGTGATGTGAGGGCATCTGAACACTACAGCTTAAAGTCACTACCAAACGCTGAGACTGAACAAAATAAACCCTTTCTTGCTTTATATAGAGCTGACGGGTTAGAAATTCCAGCCAAACATTCCCTCAAGTTTCCATGATGAGTCACACCAGACACTGGTTACCTTCATGACAACAAGTTTGTATGCAAGTAATGGAAGGTAAAAATGAAATCACTTAAAAAAAAAAAAAAAAAATCACAAATCCACAGTGTTTATGCAAGACCTGTACCCACACTTAATATTAACTAGACATGTCAGGTTTTATACCATATTAGAGACCATACCTAGACGGGCAGAACTGAGGTTCATTTTGTGTACAGGTGTGTCCAGGTTCAGATATACAATAGGTTATTTTCCATTTTCAGGAACAAGTTGACTTGCTATAAATCAAACTCTAATATCAATGTACTCAAAGGAACCACACAAAGCCCCCAGACAAACAGGATCGCAGTATTCTATTAGAAAGGTGATTTATTACGTGGCTTTTCTTGAAGTTTTGGAGCCATTAATAGACTAGAACCACATGCCAGTTTTAAGACACACCTCACAGTCTGCCTCTGCCTACTGGCATTTGAAGACTTGGTTGTTAGAATTAAAAATTCTACTCTTCCTTTTCCCAAGGCTCTCTAAAAGGTCTACTGCTCCTATATTTTTTTTCCCTAGATCTGGATTATCTGGGTTTGGGTCTATTTTATTTCAAACCTTTATCCTCCCTGTGATCTGAAGAGACTATCCCTCCTTCCTCCAGAAGGAGTTTTCAAAGGCTTTATAAAAGCAGCTAAAATATCTTTAGAAAATAAGAATATCTAGTCTATCTCTGAGAAAGCACACCTTCAGCTATCTCAAAAGATTTCTGAAGAGGAAATAATTCCCCCCTACTTCAATTATACTAATTATTAACATCTTTCCCCCTCAGTATTATGGTTATGCAGAGTATAAATATAATTTCAAATTTAGTAGTGAGCTGAACAAGATAACATCTCAAACCAAAACCAAAGGATTTTAATTATGTCAATACAAGAAGAACCAAAACAATATAATAATACTTATTTACTATCTCTTTAACTTCTCAGCTGGAGATTTATTTCAGAAAATATTACAAGACTTGAGATAAGAAAATAAACAAAACTTAAGATGTAGAGAAGCTAAGTCTGCCTCCTTGCAAAAGTGAAAAAATCCAAAAATGCACATAACCAAGAACCATTTGTAAGGAGGCTTTCTGTCCTTACTCCATTTGATAGGTATGAAAGAGATGGTCTTCAATTATGCCTTATCTTGATGCTTGTTTTTATGCACCAGTTTCCTCAGAGCTTTAATCAAAGGAGGTTGTGGCACTGCAGTTGTTAGTGCCAAATTTAAATCCACCTATGGGCTCACCAAACAATCAAAAGTCCCATAGTTTTGGTCCACAGAAAGAAAGTTTCACAGGTTATGTCAATATAGGACATATGTAGAGTAATAGCTCAGCCTTTAAAGGAAGATTTTCAGTTTAACACAACACAAGCTGAAGTTGACAGAGAAAGAAACACAAGGCTTTAAAAACATCCCTTATTCCCTGAAAGCCTTCCCATGGAAACAATCCTTCCTGGGGGATACCGCAGAGTATGTGCTGGCCCAGCTCTCTTCAGGAGGCTTTAATTAATCATCATTTAATTAATGGTAATTTAGAGCACTTGGAGAAGTGTGTCCATCATTTCAAGGCAGTGTGATTCGTAACAAGAAACACATGAGACTAATTGTAAGCTATAGTATAGTAAATATGTTTATATTTACTTTATTATAAACATGTTTACTTTACTATAAATGTATTTACTTTACTTTACCCACCCCATCTTGTCTTTGAGGAGAGGATGTTACCTTGGCCCTGATGGTATCATATGGAAAAGGGAAAGCATGTTCAGCAACCTGTTCCTTCTTGAATATCTTGCTTTGCTGCTGGATTTAATGAAAATACACTCACTGATAGAATGGTGACGCAGTCAGCTCAAACTTGGTGTGACTTCCCTTGTCTAAACTGAATCACAGCATCCAGAGTTTCCCCATCCTGGCTTCTACACCTTTTACCTATTCTAAAGAGCAGCCCCAGTACAGGATGTATTCCTTTTCCATGCTATTTGCTGAACTCTTAAGACCTTTTCCAGGAAAGACGGGAGTTATTTCCATTTTACAATGCTTGAAACTCCCAGATTGATTGTAGCAGCCTTATTTCTCACTCCTGCTCTGGAAGACACAGATTGGTTTGCCTCAAGCAGGTCTTGATGATCTATGCTTCTCTGTTTCCATCACTGAAATTAAAAAATAAATGTCCAAGTAAGCACAGGCAGCACAAAAATCGAAGCAGATGGATTTCAGCTCCCAAGAACACATCCATCACCTCTACAAAGTCTCCTGCAAGAGCTTCCCAGCTGATTTACATTTCACAATGGCAACTGTGATTGCTCAAAGGCTCTGAAGTGCTGAGGGAAGCAAAGGTATCCATCCTATCATGCTTTTCATAGCAGCCGTGGCTAAATAAATTACATAACGTGTTGCACATACTCACTGGAGGCCTGCCCACTCCACTTTGCCCTCCACTCTGACAGCATTAAAAACAGACAAAAGTAAAAATGGCAACACTGCATGACATTGGCATTATGTACCAAAGCTTTGAGAAGATACTCAAGTACCTCCTGGTAATTTTAGAGACAAATGCTCTTTAAAAGATGGGTCCACAAAAAGCACATTTTGTCAGCTGATTTTCAGCATGTAAAACAGGTGAGATGTTAGAAGCCTTCCCTGCATTAACAGATAAGCTGCAGGCCAAGACCACTGGCAATTAAAGCCCTGTCAAGAGTTTTCCTATGGATAACAACAGGCCTCCTGTGACACCAGCTGGGATGACCCATACACTGTGGTCTAAAGCAGCAGTTCCCACCTGCAAGCCCTGAACATTGTTCCAGGTCTGCAGGAAAGATTTTGTGAAGTTAAAAAAGAGATGCTGGTGGAAAGGGGAAGTGATTTTTCACAGGCTTCCCCAGCTATGAAGCAATCTGTGACGTGATCAGTAGGAAATGACCAGAGACCTCACGAGGACATAAAGAGTCTGTAACCAGAAATATTTGGAAACCCTATTCTTGCTCATTTGACCATCTCACAGAAGCTATTAAAGTCAATGACCTCACTAGAATGGCAAAAATAGACAGTTCTTTTTGAAATACAGTTCCATTACACTTTTTTTCTCAGAGACCTCACATGACATCTTAAGAGCTAACAGCTTCAAAGGAGCAATATTCAATACTGCAACTTCTATTCAGCAATATTTCCTCCTCAGTTCTCAAGATAGTTAGAAGAAACTGAAGGGAGGAAAGGAAAACCACCAAGAAAATATGAGAAGAATTTAAGAACTGGAGTGGGGAGGGTATGGAATAAGAAAGAGAAATCAATAGAATAAAGCACAAAGCTCAATCCTACAAACAGCTATTTTTTAATCCACACACTTTAGGCTATGCATAGCTGCTTTAATTACCAAAGAGTGAAATGCAAAAAACCAAATCCATGTTTGGAAAATGAAGTTGAAAACAAATCCAGAAAACAAAATGAGCCTTATCTAGTCCAGCATTAATTAAACCTGTGTTGGAATATCTGTTTAGATCAGCTCCCTCAGATGAGTGCTAGTTCGGAATTAAAACTTACTTAACTTCACCTGCCAGTGCTATGTGGTTACCCAGAAATGAAACCCTCTCCCTTGCAGGGTGCTGAGGGAGGAGGTCACTCTGCAACAGCTTATCTAAAATAGCCACTAAATAATTAAGTCCTGCTAATTTTCAGTGAGGACAGATCTTAGGGAGCCTTTTTGTGTACCAAAACAGATCCTAATATTAAACCACTACTGCTAAAAATGAAAAGCATCTACTGTTTTGTTTGGTTTGGTTTTTTTTAATTTTCATGTATGACTTTTCGGGGTTTTGGATAATTTTTTTAGTTCTTGGCATTTGCATAAAGAAAGCTTATTTTCTTTCTGAGAGGAGAGGGGGAAGAATGTCCTGAAACACTTCTGCATAACTGAAAATTTGGGGGAAAATATTCCTCCTTTCTCCATTGCTGAACATTACTTTTCCTGCTTTCTTAAATTGACTGAAAGATAACCCCTCAGCATTTCAAAGTTCAGTTCCATAACTAATGTTTCTAGCTAGGTATGAAAAATATTTATACTTATACATACAAAAGAGTTTATAAATACAGTTAATTGAGATTCTGCCAGAGTGTTCAGATTACTTTGAACCAGAAATTTAAATTGTAAAATTCCTAATGGAGCCATGAATCTGATTAAAAATAATATCTTGACCATTTCCTAGTCATCCACCTGACAGCACTGAGAACAGCCTGAGAACCTCCCTAACCTGTGTTCTGTGGATCCATGACACTGGGACTTGCCAGGGGAATTTGAGGAAAACACCTGGAAATCCACCTCTGGCTGGAACAGAACAAAAATCAGAAATATTTTCAGATTTGGGACCATTGTTACTGATCATGTTTAAGAGGCATTTGGACAGCGCCCTTAATACCATGCTTCAATTTTTGGTTAGCCTTGAAGTGCTCAGACCAGATGGTTGTTGTAGGTGCCTTTCAACTGAAATATTCTATTCTATTCTATTCTATTCTATTCTATTCTATTCTATTCCTTTGAAGGAGGAAATAAAAGCATCTAGAAAGACTGTTAAACACACAAGTGCTAGCTGTGGCTTTCTTGGCTATCAGACCTGAAGCCATCCCACTCTTTTCTGATGGCGCCTGCATTTCTCTCTCAGGTGCGCTAGAAAAACCAGGATTATTTTTCCACAACAGTCATAGCCGAGCCTCAGCTGCCTGATTTTTAATCTGACACCTAGAAAGGTTTGCCCTAAGTCCCCACACACACCACAGTGCTGTATTGTAACAAGGGAGATGTGTCACAGCATGGGGCCCTGTGCTCAAGAACCTGCCTAACCTGCCTGCACCTCGACAGCAGCCACAGTCTGTGTCCCTACTCCTGTCCCCTGCTCCTAAAATAACCTCACCCACACCGAGAGGTCTGACACATGCAGACATCAACATAGCAGTTAGATGAATCACCCTTGGAGCTGCACACACGTTACAGCCATGATTTCCAAATAAGTATTTTGCAATCTTTCAGAGTTGCTGCATTTGTTTGTTAAAGCTTTGGTCTCCTGTCCTCCAGTCACAAGCCTGCTCTCACACTGAAACCAGGTACAAGCACTGCTATCTGCAGCATGAGGGGCTTAAATGGTAGTTTAACTTGAAAAGGAGTTAAGCCATGGGCTACACTTCCAGTGATGTCAAACTGCTGTTGTGAAAAATTAAGGGGCATCCAGACTAATTTTTGTATTTCACAACAATTAAAAAAGCAAGTGTGTTTTCTTCTCCCTAAGTAAAATTATGACATTTTCCACATCACAGAATTGCAGAGTTGGTCAGGCTGAAGGGACCACAGTGGAGTAGCTGGTGCCACCTCCCTGCTCCAGCAGGGCCATCCCAGAGCACACAGCACAGGATTGTGTCCAGAGGGGTCTGGAATATCCCCAGTGAGGAGACTCCACACCCTCTCTGGTCTCTGTTCAGGGCTCAGTCACTGCCCAGGGAAGAAGTTCTGCCTCCTGTCCAGGTGGAACTTCCTGGGCATCAGTTCCTGCCCATTCCCTCTTGTCCTATTGCCGGCACCACCGAGCAGAGGAAGGCTCCATCCTCTTATCACCCTTCCTTTGTGAAGGAGTCTACCTTCATCATTGGTAATAGTAAAGAAGTCTGAATTATTTGGCATGGATGCTTTTTGGAATTTTTGCTTTTTATCCCATGCACTTTATCTCAAAATTTGAAAATGTTAACTGATTATGAAGCAATTTCATGAGGGTTTCTAAGTTAATGTTGAGATCTTCCAGTAAAATGATAACTGATTATGAAACAATTTTTAAGGGTTCCCAAGTTCATATTGAGATTTTCCAGTTGCTCTCCTGACATTATCTCTAGTCATGCATCATACACATATGTCTTATGCCAAATATTTGCAAGGATGTGCCCAAATCTTTTCTAAGCTTCTTCAAATCTCAGTTAAAAACAAGAAAGTGTTTTAAAAACATAGAAAATTAAGGAGTCTGACTTTGGGTTTTCACTTCCAGCTACACCTCCAGTTATAGCGGAAGGCCTAATTTCTAGTGAAATCCCACAGGGCTGTGTGGTTTCTTCAAAGCCTTTCTCATGTGGCAGAAAGCAGACACACTTCCAGGATGCACAGATTTACTCCCAGCATGAGTTCTTCCAGAATTTATCTGCTATGGATACCAAACACCAAACACTTTTCTACCAGCACTGGAACAAAGGCCAGTGCCTTTGACGTAGTGTTATCAGCATGGCTGACCCTGTGAATCATTTTTGCATGACTCAGTCCATTTTGCAATGGAATGCCAGTCTTGACTCTCCAGCTCTAAGATCAGCCTCTCCCTCGCAGCCCCAGATGTGGAAGGAACCACTCACCCACCACCATTCCAAATTACTGGTGCATTGAAATAAACCAAAGTACCTTAAAATTTGTTTGGAAAGGTGAGACCAGAAGTAAGGCACTTCATGTTACATTTCATGGACGAACTCGAGAATTTAGGATGACCCAGATGACATCAGTGTAGGGTCTGTGGCTTCCTATTTCCTCTTTCAAAATCCATCCCCAGCTCCCTGACAGCAGAGAAGTGATGTGTTTGTACAGCCCCATCCCTCACCAGATGGACAGATCCAGCCCAGCATCACAGTCACTGCAAAAGACAATCACTGAAGCTAAAAAGCAAGCAAAACAACATTCAGGGATCTTTCTTTTGTGCCTGGCTTGTACAGTGAAAGATGTTATTTCTCTAAAAAGAACAAAATGTTGTTATTATTTTTCTCCTTTAACCCACACTCAAGAAATCTGTTAATCCCTGTCCTTTGGTGAGGAAAGCTTTGTACTTTATCTCTCTGCAGTTCCAACCATTTATGCCTGGCTTTTTAATGGAGCTGAAACGTTTTAAAAGACCTGGAATTGCTTATGTAAAGAAGGCTAAACGCCTCAAGCTAGCTGACACCAGTCCTTCCACATATTTTTAAGGTAGAGATATGGGGAAAACAGGTCAAGGAGGCAAGGAACTCTGCAGTACTTACCAGAGAATCCCACCATCCTTTAATACAGTCAGGAGAGAAACCCCTACTCTCCTTTGCCTTCCTATATTAATCAGAGGATCAGGGTCCTTTGGATCATGCAGTCTGAGGAGAAAATCTTTCCTGGCGAGAAGCAAATGATTCTTCTCTTCACTATTGGCCCAAACAAGACATTCAGTTTCACATTTTAACAGGATAAAAAAAATTCAGCCTATCTCTAGAGGAAAGCTCTATAGATAGTTAGTGTTGTGTCTGGATTATTAGAAGGGTAATTTTAAAAGGCTTCTGGTAAACTCTGATTTCTTCTTATCAGCAATATCCTGAATTTGTTTTTCTCTGTTCTAGTAGGACAAAATAACACTTTAACCACCCAGATCAATTTTAAGTGCAGATAATAAATATTTCATGCAAAATGCCTATTATCCCATGCAAATACAAAGTTTCAAAATAATAAATCAGTTTGAAGTACTTCTTACAAGGGTCATGAATTTCCATTAGTGATTTCTGTTATGCAGAAATTCAGTTGATTACAGTCTCATTCCAGTAGTCAGAGAAGTTCAGGTGTGGTCAGAGAGTTGCATTTACCAGATCATCACACCCTGGAAGAGTGTAATGTTCTCTCCAGATCCTTCATATGGAATGAAAACAAAAAGCCACATCACTATTTTCATTCCATGTTCTTGAGAATACTAAAGATGCACAAACACATTTCACTTCCTCGTAAATTAATTTGCCAGGTGAATGGGGAGAGTTTAATTTTTTACAGACTCACAGGAGGTTTTTATCCAACAGGTCCATTTTTTGCTTCTGATCAACAGGTTACTGCCATGAATTTTAATGAGAGTTGCTTTAACACAGCGTAAGCATGAAAAGCTTAATAATGCCAAGGTAGGAGGAGAGTTATCCAAAGTTCTTCTCTGGTCCTTAATTTTAGAAATTTAAGGGAAGCCATATTACTGATGCTAACTAACAGCATAAATTCTTAATAGCAAAGTGACAAAAGAAAACCAAGCCAAAAGCCACACAGAAAACCAGTCTGAACTCAAGAGTGAGACAGAGGACCTCCCCTTGCTCAGTTTCCAGTTACCATGAGAGTTTAGTCACATGCATTTATTAATTTCAGGCTTGCTGGATCTATGTTGTTGTGGCCAGCCTCCATCCCTCTGCTTCCCTTTATTTTATAGGAAATGGATTCCTGTTTTGTAACCTGCTCTGGGAAGCAGCTGCCCAAGCCAGCATCTCCCCCTCTATATTGCCTCTGGAATGTGCTGTATCTTACCATTTATTTTGGCAACAATAAATCCAACACGTTATTTGCATTTCAGTATAGCTTTTCTGTTTTTACTGTTCTGCTTGCGGTTTTTTTGACTCTTGGTACCTGAGGAATTTCTAATCCTACGGTATGAAATTAAGTTACAAGCACTCAGTTTTCATCCCTGAGTGAACAGGGTCTGAAGCTGAGTGCTGACCTCCCTGCTAAAATGAAAGGGAAATTCTTAGTTGAAATTTAACATGTTTTTTCTCACAACTGGGGTGACCTAAGGGCACGTGCGCAACCAGTTTCCATGGATCAGCTGGCGGGCTGAAACTTATCCCGCCTTATTTTCCTAAAGTGGATGTTTGTAACTTCATACAGACTTATTTGAAAGATTAAAGGAGTTAAACTATGCTGTAAGTTGATCTTGTAGGGGAAAACACCCACTTAAGCTAGACTGATGCATTTATGTTGAACCAAATGTCCAGCAAAGGCCACAAAGGTGATGAGGGGTCTGGAGCATCTCTATGGGAGCTGGGCCTGATTTAGTTAGAGAAGTCAGAAAGGGGATCTCACTAATGCATATAAATCTCAAAGCAGGTTTCAAGAGGATGGTGCTAGACTCTCTTCAGGTGGAGCCCAGCGACAGGATGAGGAGTAATGGTCATAAACTAAAACAAGAAGTTTTGCCTCAACACGAGGAAGAATTTCTTTATGCTGAGGGTGGCAGAGCACTGAACAGCTGCCCAGGGAGGGTGTATGGATTCTCCCTCTCTGGAAACATTCCAAAACCATCTGGTCACATTCCTGTGTCACCTGCTCTTGGTGACCCTGCCTGGGCAGGAGGGTTGGAAGGGATGATCTCCAGAGGTCTCTTCCAATCCTAAGGATTCCATCATCTATGCAAGAGCATGTCGGCTTGGGTTGGTGGGGCTGGTTAGGTATTAGAACAAAGTTTTTCACCCAGAGGGTGGTCGGGTACTGAACAGGCTCCCCAGGGAAGTGGTCACAACTCCAACGCTGCCAGAGCTCCAGGAGCGTTTGGACAACGCTCCAGGTACAGTTGGGATTGCTGGGGCTGCGCCGTGCAGGGCCAGGAGCGGGACTCCGACGCGCCCCGTGCCTCACCTCCGTGCCC
>NW_008239295.1:275176-282196 GCF_000691975.1 Corvus brachyrhynchos | reverse complement strand
CGTAAGGCGGGCTGAGTGTGCTGCCGGGCGGGGAGGGGATGCTGGGTTTGCGGGTAGCCCCCCCATCCCCTCGCACTACATACGATCCTCGCCCTAAAACTCTGTGTGCAGGTCGGGCTCCCCGGGGGCTTCCCCGGTGCCGAGGCTGTGTCCGGGCTGAGCTGGTTCCTCGCAAGTTGTAGCCTGTGGTTGTCGTATATGTAAACTTCTCGTGTTGATAAGGAACTGTGGCTTCGCTTCGAGTTTAATCTCTCGGAGCAGAGCAGCACCAGTTGAAATCGCGTCTCCGGCGTGGTTCCTGGCCCCACTATGCCTTGTTGGCCAGGCAGTGTGAGAAAGCATGGCTGTGCTGAGAGGCTGTGGCTGTTCTCAAGCACTTGGGGCATGGGCACCTGGATTTAGCGCTGGCTCCTGCATGGAAAAGTACCACAGGAGCGCAGCACAGCTGCTTGTGTGCCTGATGGATAGGTGCGAAGTGTGTGGTTCAGAAAGTTGGGTTTTTCTGGGCTGTTGGCCGCGGTGGACAAGTGCGTGTGTGGCTCTGATGTGGAGGAATGAAGTTGGAACTGCAGAAAGAAGCCGCGTCTGGAGTCAGTTGAAGCACTGCCCGTGGGATGAGTGGAAGTTGCAGTGTTAAAGGATAAAATGCTCGGGATGTCTCGATGTCAAAATGGCTTACAGCAGAGTTGAGGAAACAGAGCTGGGCTGCAGTTGAGGGAAGTTGTGCAGAATTTGACGCAGGAAAGCATATGCTGCCACCCAGGACTTGCCAGGACAGTGAGCAGGGCTGTCATATTTGGAGGGTTACAGCTCATCAGAAGGAAAAGCCTAACAAAGCACTGCCTGAAACTTCTGGTCACTGAGTTTCTAAACCTCTTGTTGAAAAAGACTGAAGTATTCGTGGTTTGCTTTGTTTTGTTTTGTTTGCTTGTTTCAAAGCTGCAGACTTTCTGCGAAGTGTTTTATAGGACGAAATTTCTTGTTGTGGCAAAGGCATTGCCTCAAAGAAGCTTTTAACCTGAGCATCACCACCTTGTTGTCTGGGGCCCAGGGCTGAGGATAGGGAGCAGGGTTTTGTTTAGCTCGGGATGTACCTGTTGCATGGGAGTGTCATGGTAATAAAGCTCTGAGACTTTACTCGTACCTTTGAGTGCTTGTGGATACAGAATTGTACTGGTGACAGCATGGAGGGAAGAAGAGTTGGTGCTGCTGCCCAGAGGAGCTGAGAGATGACAGCTTTTCAGGTGGCCTTTTTGCGGCTGGCAGTATCCAGCTAGGATGTGGGAAAGAGAAGAGAAAGAAAAAAAAATTAAAGGGAGATTAATGCGTCTTGAAGATCCCAGTGTCTGGAGGCCCCAAGAGGCAGTAAAATCCAAGCAGCTTGGGTCAGCTACAGATAAGTGTGGGTTTGACCAGCTGGAGTGGTCCTTGGCTCTCGGGGACATTACATGTCATTGTGGCCTCCCGAAAACTGGTGAAGGGGAGTTTAGAGGGTATGGTTTTAGTGAACCTCGTGTCCTCTGTGGAGAAATAAAGTAGCCATATGTTGGGTTATTCTGCACTGAACAGTGTAAAATGAATGGTGTCCTGGGGCTGGCAGCATTAGAAGGCAAGAATCACCCTAATAAGAAAAAAGGGTTTAATGTTTCTTATGGCTTTGCAGATGTGAAATGTCTGTGAAGTAATGGAATTAAGCTGACAGAAACTGTTGTGCCTGAGTGCAATTCTGCGTCTCCTTTTTTTTTTTGAAATAAGTTGCCTCAAAAGGATAGGTGAGGAATTTAAGTGGTCTGCAGCGAACCTGCAGGTGGCTGTGGATGCCATGTTAGGTGGAATGTATTTGCTTCCATCAGAGGCTTGAACAAGGGTGAAAGGAAGCAGAAAGGCTCAAATAGCTTGGTAAAGGAAGTTATTGAAGTTAAAAGGGGAACTCTCAAAGTTTAAGCTATATCCAAAGGAAGGAGATAAAGGTTCATAAATTCTGGTGAGCTAAATAAAATATCCAATAAGGTTAGCCAAAGGAAAGCTTTAGGAGTAATCTGCAAAAGCAAATCCAACATACCCCTCTTCAGACACATGAGGAAAAGGGAGTTTCTCAGGGAATCCTTCCAGGCAGTAATAGCTCCAGGTATGAAAGTTTCGGGAACGATGTTTGGCAGGATTTTATTTTATTGGGGCAGATTTTAGCAAAGTTCTGTGCTATAACCTGTCTTTGAATCCTGCACAGGCTTGAACTGACCTCTTGATGCAGAGGAGGTGAAACAGCAGCAAATGTTTGATTAACAGTTCTCCAAGGTCACACAACACTTCAGAACTCCAAGTGAGTTTCGATTAGGTAACTCCCCCTGCTCACCATCCATCTGGGTGCTGGAGCGCTGGAATGCAGCGAATTGGAGGCTGGGTTTTCGCTTTATGGTAGTCTGGGATACAGGGAGAGTGGCACATACAGAGCATCTGGAAAAAGTGGAGGAGAAGAGTCTTTAAAAGCAGGTGTACATGTGGAGATAGGACACTGGCTACTGCAAGGGGAAGTCAGAGTCCATGAAGCTGCTGCCTTGGAGCCTTTAAAAAGCCTTAATGTTAGAGAGAGCAAGGGCTGGTTGGTGTTGGTTCACTTGTTCAACGTCTTCTGGAAATCTCAGGCCTCTTGTTAAAACCAGGCTGTCCTGGAATAAGATCCTGGCGAGGATGAGCTGGCTGTTGGAGTGGAGGCAGGACTGTGGTGAGGTGCAGCTCTCCCCTTGTGGAGAGAAGCAGTGGTGCTGGCACACTTGTGGTGATCAGTACAGTCTCACCTCATCTGGAGAAGCACGGGAGGTACTGCTGGGGTGCTGGCTGGCACCCAGTATCCAGAGTGATGGAGGTGATGCCTGCATGCTGACACAGCAGGGTGTGTGACACGGCAGGGTGAGACTCTTGCCAAAGGCAGGCTTCAAGTAATTCCTGTGGGAGGCACCAGCAGGAGGCCGCCTGGAGTTAAGAACTAAATGGTTCAGGGACAGCTGCTGCCATGGAGCAGTGAAGCCTTGGGAGAAAAGGCTCTATGATGGCTTCACAAAAGCACCAGCTGGGTGCTCCGCATCAACAGAGCAAAAACAGCTTCAGAAATGAAGGACTGAGAGAAGATGGCTCCCTAAATCCATGGCATGCTGGTGTCCTGCAGTGTTGCAGGCTGCTCTGGTCATCTGCCTGCCTTGAGAGGATCATAGTGGGGCTTGATAATGTTTGGGAAAGGAAGAGGAGGGTTTCTGCCATCAGTAACTCTAAGTAAGTTGGGATTCTTCAGCATGGAAATGTGCTAGAGATCTTCAGGATCGTGATTGTCCAGGCAGTAGGTAGGGCCTGACGATATTGAAAGAGGCAGTGAGCAAGAGCTGTGGAGTATTAGGCCAGGAAAGAGGACATTTTCAGAAGAAAAGTGTGCCTGTGGGGACAGTGGTCGTGCTTTCTCCTTAGCAGGTGTTGAGGAATAGGTTGGTCAAGGGGTACCTGGCTAACATGGAGTTCAGCAGCCTTTTGTTAGTTTTTCTTCTCCCAAGGTGTTGTCTGTGTCTTTGCACAATCTTTAAGTGCTCAACATGTAGACCGGGAGGTTGGTCCTGGGAAATGCTACTGTCTGCCCTGTTATCCTAACCCTTCCTGAGGATCTTGTGCTTGATTGATCTCATGGCCCCTCTCCAGTTGGGAAGGCTGGGCACATATGTGGTGTTCTCTGAAACTATTGGGACTTCAGAGCTTGGCTTAAAATGTGCTTGTGGCCTAAATGGAAGGAAGGGGACATCTTTGGATGTTTGCTACAAGTCAGGTTAAGCATGAATCAGTAAGTTGTGGGGTTCAATACCATGTCTGAGGTGTAGGAATTAGGGATGGCTGTATTTTCTCTTTGGATGGAGGGTTGCAGCAGGCACCAGGCTCCTTGCTGCTGTTGTACTGCCCTTGCTGGGGCTGGTATTCTCCCACCTGGGTTTGCAAACGGCTCTGCTGTCTTGGCATGGCCAGTCCTGGCCCTGGCATCTGTGATAGTCTGATCTCTAATAACAGAAGTTTGGGGGTTGATTTGGGGTGTGGGAGGGAGGTGTCGAGCCTGATACAGAAATAAAGATTTTTTTTTTTTCCGCCAGGCTGGCTTGAGCTTGCCAAGAAGTTGATGGAAACAACTCATTTTGTGCCTTAAACCTGAACAGTGAAGTGGTCTTAGCAAAGTTGGCTTGGACGAGCCTTAGTGTGAACAATGCTGGATTGCCCTGACTTGTGTAATGAGTGACTGCCTTTAGCTGTGCTCCCTTAACTCCCTGGGTTTGCTCAGGCTTGTTGGTCCTGGTGATGAAGGTCTTTTCCTAGGGAAACTGTGGGCTTCTGAGCAGCCTGGATCATGCCAGGCAAGTGCCTGCGTGTTCTCCCACTGGCTTCCCGCTGCTGAACAAAAACAAGGCCTTGCATCAGTAGACTTCAATGCTGGGTTTTCCCCTTGTGAATTTCGTGGGATACAAAGACTTCTGCTGCTGCTATTTATAGTTTAATGTGTTTTAGGCAAACAAGTGCTGTAGCGCAGAGGCAGAGTTCAGGTTGAAGTTTTGGGCATTCATTTTCTTGCTCCTTTGCACTATTGGGCAGCTCTCTTGTCCTGACTTGCCGCTCTCCAGAGCGCTGTGTGTTTTATGAGTAAATGCATTTGTCTGTGGTAGTGCCTGCTAAAGTAAGATGAGCAGAATTAGGCCTGGAGAGCTCTTTTCCTTCTGTAACTTGAGGATACCCAGGACTTTGTTCTGAGCCATAATCTCAGCTGCTTTTGTGCACCAAGAACAGCAATTCAGAGGGTCTTTCCTCCTCCAGTGTAGTGGAGGACTTGCAGGATGGGCAGGGAAATATGCACGTGTCTGTATGAATATATGCAGGCACGTATGAAAAACCCAGAAACGAGTGGCTTTTGCTTTCTGTAATGAACTGATGCACTTGCTGGCTACAGTGCGTGACTCTAATGCTGCTTGGGCTCAGTTCAGTGTATTTTGACTCCAGTAAGTGCTGTGAAGTCAGGAGTGGAGTATGGAGTATGTTGCCTTGAGAAGCCTCATGTGAAGCTACTTAGAGTTCTAGCAGTCCTAGCTCCTATTTGCAATTCTAATTGCAAATATAGTAGACTGGCTTCTGAATAGGAACTTGTATGAAATGGGCACTAGTCTTGGCAGTGGTTCAGGAATTTTGTAATGCTGTTCCTACTGTACTGGAGCACCATTTTATTGCAAAAAGTGCTGTAACATTAACATAGGCTGCAACATTCTTGAAATTAGCTAAGCAGAAAGAAAATACTTCCTTTCCAATCCACTTTTTTCCAAAGGAGTTTGAAAATAGCTGCGGTTTCTCATATAACTGCAAGCCTACACAGCACAAGTGTTAGGGGAGCTTTTTCAAAGCTCTGAAAACCCGTGCTGTTGTGGATAACACTAATTCTGTAATTGAGGATTTAGAGTGAAGTTGAGCCTTACCTGCACTTACTGTTTATGGGGTTTTATTTATGGAATACCAGCAAATAACAGGACAGAAACTAGTAGTTCATTACTACTCATAATGTTCTCAGTTTCTTTGCACATGCGTTGCAACGTTATAGATCTGGTCCTGGCTTTGTTAGTTCAGTCTAACACAGTGAGAAGTAAATTGTCTTATGCAGTCAGATTTTTAGCTAGAAGTTCAAGTGTTTAGGAAGTGAAGATGGCTTTTTTTATGTCGTCTTGTCACAGCCGGGGGTAAACCTATGTATAGAACAGTAGGGTAGGGCCTGACATACCTTCTCACTTCAAGAAAAAAATGAGTAAGTGTTCTGTTAGATGCAGTGCTTAGCTGACAACACTGAAAGTAGTATTTATTTTTGACTGACTTCTGTGTTTGCACAGTGACTTACCTTCTGCTGGAAGTAATGCCATGAGCTTGGTAGAAGTTGTATGTAAGCTTGGCTTGAACATGTCAAAATGACAGAACCTACAGTTTTCTTGTGCAAAGGCTTTTTTTACAGGCTTTGAGCCACTTATCAGGTGTTCCTGAAGTGTCTGATTTCTTCCCTATCCCTGCCTCCACCCTGTGGAAGTGGAGGAAGGGCTGGTGGATGCTGGGGGAGGGTGTCCCCTTCCCAAAGCTTTCTCTGCCAGGATAGACAAAGGACTGTCCTAAGGACTTGATTAGTGCTTGGACCTTGAGAGGTGATTCTGCCTGTGGAAAGATAAGATGCTCTAAGGTGTCTGAGGCAAGTAGGGTGCTTGTCTGGGGATTGTCCCTGTCAAGGTGACAAGGTCAGAAGGGACTGAACAAAATGGTCCTTGCAAAATAGTGGTTAAATCCAAAATAAACTTTCCAGCTTTCCAAAATAGTGTCATGCATTGTGCTGCTATGGGATGTTTTAACAAAATTTGGGATATTTTTTGTTTAAAACTCAAGATTTTAACACGTGTTTATGGCATTGTTGTTAAATCCAGCGGTTTCCTGTGCAAGCCTTCTGCTGGGAGACTATATCTGTGAAACCTCAGGTGTCAGAGGGGGGCAGAAATGCGGTGGGAATTGCTTGATAGCGTTCAGTGCTGAGGCACACCCCGAGCTCAGGCTCAAGTTAGCCAGGGATGGTGAGGGGAGGGAGGCAGAGTGTTCTGTGTGGCTCCTGCCTCCAGGATAACACAGTTTTTCTCAAGTGTATCCTTGACTGGTTCAGGTCCTTTCGTAGCTACCTCTCTCTCCTCACATGGAAGGCTGGGACACACCCTTAGATGTACCCGGAGGCAAAGAGAGGGGGGCACACCAGAGCAGTGGGAAGGGGTGACTTTGGAGAAGGGGTGGGGTGGATGAGAGGAGGAAAGTCCTGCGCAGGAGGCTTGCTAGGGAAGGTGCAGGGCTGTGTGAGAAAGGAAAATAGACCGAAAAAGCTGTTTTTGCTGTTGCAACAGGCAGAAGGCTGCATGCAGGAGTGAGCTTTCGGGGCAAAGGGGGTGTGTTTGGATGTGGTGCAAAAAAAAAAAAAAAAAAACACCCGAAAACCCT
>NW_008239295.1:247611-275029 GCF_000691975.1 Corvus brachyrhynchos | reverse complement strand
AATGAGCTGGGAGTGGAGGGAAGGGGAAACAAGGAAGCCTGGTTAGCTGGAGCAGGGAAGTCAGTAGCATGATTGTGCCAGGACATGGTGTTACTGGAAAATCACTGCCGCAAACTTTTCCAAAACAGTGAGTGAGCAGTACCCCTTTAACTTCACGTTTTGGTCAGATTGGAAAAAAAATCCAACCCTGTATTCTGAGCTCTTTTTGCTGTACTTGTCACTATAGAAACATACTACTTACCTGTCTGTTAAGCACACAAACCCACTCTTTTCTTTGTGTGTGTGAAGCCAGACAAAATGGATTACTTTCAGAAATACAGTGTCGTTCTTTTTCTGTTAAATTTCTCTTTCATCGCACGATAGAGCTACTTAGAAACACTCAGTATTGCTCAATTCCTGTGACAAAACAAGTCTGTTAGATGGGCAGTCCCCTTGGATTTCCAAACAAAAACCCGACAATTAGGTTATCTGGGGATCTGCTTCCACACAGCCGAGGTGGGGGGGCCTTGCATCCCTTTCCCAGCAAGGAAAAAACACAGCTCCCAAACCATCCCAGCTCGGCTGCCCATCCTGCTGGCACAGCGTGGGTGAGCAGGGAGGTGACAGTGCCTCAGCCCCAGGTGTGCCACACTGGCCAGAGGTGCTGCCAAGTGCCCATGGGGCTGTGCTTTTCTCTTCCTCAGAGGCTGGTGTTGCTGTGTCCTCGTTTCTCCCTTGTTTTGATGGAAACTTGAAGCTTCAAGTTTCTTGCCTTCTGCTTTAAAACTGCCTTTTTTTAGTTCAGTGGTCACTGTGGGTAGGAAGAGCACAAACTGAGAACATAAGTCTGCTTTCCTTAAGAAACTGAGACAAAAAGTCTCTTATTCTTCCATGAAGGAGCTGCATTTTATTTCTAGTCCACCATGGAGAGAATTATCACACTGTTAAATTCTGCCACTTTTTTTAGTGCTGTGCAGCAGTCTGCTGGCATGAAGTGTTATCACTGTTCTGTGGTCCTGTAAGTCTCTTGTCTTGCTGGCATCTTCTTAACCTTTCCCACAGAGTGAGTGCTTTTCCAAGGAGAAAACATGCCATGTACCTCTGGGTGGTGGTGGGGGAAGGGTTAAATTTGTGTTTTGAAAGGTGCTATATTAGGTACATCATCTCTGCCCAATGTAAACAGACCAGGTTGTTTCTAGAGGTCATTAACTGAGCCTTCTCCTTTGCTTGGAAATTTAAGATTATCTGCATGGTTACAGTATGGCTTAAGAGTTTCTTTAGTTTCGCAGGTCTTTTCTGTGCCCTTCTCCGTTTGCAGAGCTCTCTACTCAAACACTGGAGCTTGACAAGCTGCAAATACGTTTGGTGGGCAAGAAGATGTGGGTGCTCAGGCTTGCAGCTTTGCAGTTTGTGAGTTCCTGGCAAAACCAGCAGAGGCTGCAGGTTTTTTGTAATGATGGTGATCTGAATCCCAATAAAAGCTGAAGAGTGTTGGATGACCCAGGAAAGGGAGTCTCAAGCAGAGTGTTATTAAATACTGGGTGGCTGAACAGCAGTCTAGAAGCAGAGTTTTTTCCATCACTAAGCCCTTCTGATGTTTGAACTGAGGCACTGGGGTGAGATGAGGTGGCAAAGGCTTTTTGCAGTGATGCTGCAGCCAGGAGAGCAGGTAGAGCAGCATCCCTTCTCTCTGCCAGTCCACTTTTGCACCTCTCCCTCCCCTTGGGGTGCAGCTGTGGCACAAGAAATTGAAATAATGACACTCTTGTGACATTCTGTGTCGTACCAAGGTGCTCCAGCATAACTTAATCATCTTGTCAGGGTAGACCTAGCAAGGCAAGCAGGAGGTGTGTGCAGGTGTGCTTGGGAGTAAGCACCAGGAACAACCAACAAAGGCCTTTTGCTCAGGTCTGGAAACCTCCAGGTGAGTTTAGCCTTGTGGGTTGTGTGTCACTTGATCTGTTTTCCCAGCTACAGCCCTGCAGCTCCTCTTGGAGGCAGGCCTGGCACTCGGGTTCCTGCCCTACAAGAAAAGCTGGTTTAGGAAAGCTAGGGCTGCCTGTGAGCAGGAACTCTTCCACAGCAGGGAGAAGGGGCTCTCAGGCTCCTGTTTCACAGCTGGGCTTGGTGTGGAAGGGGTGTATCCTTGGGTGCTTGCCAAGGGAAGGCCATCCATATTCCCACTGAAAGTTGCCATTATTAAACACTTCCCGTTTGCTTAGAGGCGTATCAGGAATGTTGTTTCCTTCTAGAAGGACCTTATCAGAGATCAAGCTTTACTGGGCTTTTATTTTTGCTTGCTTGCATACTTTTCCTGACCCAAGCACCAGACTTTATAAACTTATTGCTCACTCTTAAGTTTAAATTTTTAATGTCTGCTGCAACATTTGGGATTTCTGTTCTCATCTCACTTTTGCAGAGCTTTTTTTAATAGTAAATGATCTTTAAAGGGAAAACTGAGAAGCACACTCCAGCTTTCTACTTTGTCCTGGTTTCTTCTTTTTTTTTCCACATGCAAGAAAACCCCATTTTTTTTCTTTTTAAGGGAGGATTCAGTCTGTTGAAAGCAAACTGTTGCTATTTGCCTTACCAGAGTGCAATTCCCTCTTTCTTGCAAGACTTCCTATGCCTTTTGCCTTATGTTTCATCCAGGGGCTAATTTATACACAAAGTGACTTGCTGCAAACACAGGCAGCAATGTTAAGAGGAACTTGGAGGCACACAGGCAGAGATGATAATGAAATAAAATTAAATACGACCTAAAATTCGATTGTACTGCTCCAGATCAGCAATGTTGTTACTTCTGCAGCTTGTATTTTCTTCTTCCTGTCAGTGTGGTCACTTAATGGGTTGGTTTTATCTTGTTTTGCAAGAAGAGCACTCTTCCTGAACTCCCTTCTATGGTACACTGAACTCTCAGGAGTCTGTTTAATACACTAAAACTTTCAGCTGGCCTCACAAGGCACTTTTCCTTGTATTACACTTGCTCTTCAGTGTGAAGCTTTAAGGTCACTCAGCCATGCAATGTCACTGCAGCCACCCAGAATAAAACAATGTGTGGAAGGATTAGTAGAAATACTGACACTTGGCAAAACCTTGGATATTTTCAGGAAGGAACAAGAATGGCATTGTTCTCCTGTGGCATGGAGTTTATATTATGTAAATGCCTCTGTGAACAAGGTGCCTCATGTGTGGAACTTTGTTCGTGTGTTGGTATCCCCATCCTTTTATGCTGGTCCTTTGTCACCACCTCTTTAAATAAGAGCTGTATTCTGTGTTTGCTTCTGATTTTGTTACTAATGCAAGGGTGGGTGGAGTAATTGGTATCATTTAACAAGCCTTCCTTGTTCTTACAGCTTGCAGGGACAGCAGTTCTTGCAATTGGACTATGGCTTCACTTTGATTCACAGACCAAAAGCGTCTTTGAACTGGAATCTGACACAAAGTTTTACACAGGTGAGCTGGAGGATCACTCAGGGAATATGTCACACTTCTGCACCCTGGTTTCCAGGCTGCTGAGAAACCTTGGCTTTCCTTAAAGGGTAGAAAGGCAAAGCAGCCCTAAACAGCCCGAGAGCAGCTTCCCCTGTGCAGTGCTGTTGTGTGAGTGGTTTCTTGGCTCTTCATCCTTTTTCCCACAGCAGTTCCTCTTTGTTACTGTCAGTAAACATTTTGTAATCCCAAGGGCTCCTGGTAGACTCAGAGGATGTTTCTTCTGATGCTCATCACAATATGCGTCAGCAAAGTTTCACGCTAAACTAAATGAGTAATTAATATTTTTTCTCCAGAGTGACCAACCTGAACGACCCAAAACACAACTCTGTTGCCTCTTCTCTCAGAAGGAGCATGTGCACTGTTGGCTAACTCTTAAAAGCCCCACATCTCCTAATTCATACTGAACTGAATGGGAAGAATGCACAAATATCTTGGTCCATAGGAGAATTTCTCCAGCCCACATGGATCAACGTAGCTTTAGCTCGACCATGTGGAAGGTGTTTGTAAGAAGATTAATTAGGGGACACACATATTTTCAGTTTATGTTAATGTCATAGGAATTCCTGAGTGAACTGGATTTTATCTGAACTTTGATTTTGATCTCTACAGTTGCTTCTAGGCTTGGGCAGGGCAACACACATAATTTGGTGGTTGTCACCTGTAGGTGCTCAAACCCTTGGAGCAGCTCTGCTGTGAGGAAAGGCTGAGGGAACTAGGATTGTTCATCCTGGAAAAGAGAAGGCTTTGGGGTGACCTCAGTGTGGCCTTGCAGTGCCTGAAGGGAGCCCACAGGAAAGATGGAGAGAGACTCTTGACAAGGGCCTGGAGTGACAGGACAAGGGGCAATGGCTTCACTCTGACACAGAGCAGGTTTAGATGGGATATTACAAAAAAATTGTTTCCTGTGAGGGTGCTGAGGCCCTGGCACAGGTTGCCCAGAGCAGCCAGTGGCTGTCCCATCCCTGGAAGTGTCCTAGGCCAGGTTGGATGGGGCTCTGAGCAAGCTGGGACAGTGGAAGGTGTCCCTGTTCATGGCAGGGGATTGGAATTAGGTGATCATTAAAGGATAGCTTCATCTTTCTCTTGCCAAAAACTGGCTCCTGTTGTGGGCTGCTCAACCTGTGACAACTCCCAGACTGGGGTCTGAAGGGTCACTTGCAAGGAGGTGCAACCTGTGTTGCAGCCTCATGGTATCTAGTAGCCTGTGCCTACAGGGAATACTGTTAGGAATGGTGTAGAGGCCACAGTTGGGATTATTGAGATGCTCATGGGGCTTCATGAAGAAGCTGCAGGCATGCAAACATCTTATCTGTGAGAAAATTTGTATTTTGCCCTTGATATGATGGCATCCTAGCAAACTGTGTAGTTCATGGAGCTGCCAGGAAGATTCCCAGATGCTTATAAGTGGACCTCAGAAAAGGAACAGAAACCTAAACTTGGCCATTGAGGTGAATATTTAGCAAGTCTTATTTTAGGTAGTCTAAAACAACCCTTTCACCTCCTAAAACATAGAATTTTTATGGTGTGATGCTTAAGCTACTGGCTGGATGCAGCCAGTGAAACCTGATTGAAATCTCTGTAGGTTAAACTGAGTTTTAAAAGGAAGCTTAATAGGAATTTAACATAATTTTCTGGGAGTAGTTACTGACTGCAGTAAGTTACAAAGCAAGTTACCTCAAAGGCTTTCTGTACAGCTCAAAATAAACTGGAATAAGAGGTACTGATGGACTGTTTTTATTCTAATTTTTCAAAATGGAAAAAAGTTTAAGATGAGGTTAAAAAGTCCATGTTGGAATTTCCTCCTGATAAGGAATGTCAGGCTTAATCCTTACAAATGCTTCATCAAGTAGATGCTTATTTTGGCAGCTAATCTTATTGGTTTGCATCTAGAATATATCATTTGCAAATGCTTACATCTGGCTTCCTTTAATTAGTATTGATTGGGTCTCTGAACTGTATTTTTGTCCCCATTGATCTTTGTGCTGATTCTTTGATATTTCACCACCCCTGTAATACTTCCTTGTCATCCTTTGGGACTTCTCTTGCTTTTTCCAGCTCACAGCTATGATGCTTAGGCTGGTTATTCCCAAGTCTAGGAGCCAGAGGATTGGGCATGAATGGAGCCTTTTAGCCCAGAAATGTTTGCTCTTTCTGTTTCAATATATTTTTACTACCTCAATTCTGGGCAGAATAGTTTACAAGCTCTGACACTTTTTATAGTTTGAAGAAGAATCTGCTTCAAGACTTCTCAGTTGTTGATAAACCACTGTTCAGCTGTCTCTAAATCCAGTTGTCTCTATCCTCACCTGAGGAGAAGTGGATAACTCTGCCTCTGAGCCAGTTTTAAAAAGTGTCTTCCAGCTTATCTTAGATGGCTTTATCTTGCCCATTTTCTAAAACTTGTGAAACTGCACTAGGGATACACAGTAATTGTGACAAGTTGAAGGTTTTATTTATCAATTTTTCAGATGTGCTTGCTTTGAAAATGACACACAACTGTCCCCCCCTTTTTTTTTTTTTTTTTTTTTTTTTTTACGTGAAACATCTCGGTAAAGAAACCTTGGCAAAAGCTACAAGTGCTATTTGTGGAGCAATTAATTTCATACTTTGCTGCTGAGGTCTCAGTGAACTGCACACATTTGTTTTCTTCTTCCCTAGGTGTTTACATCCTTATTGGAGCTGGTGCACTTATGATGCTGGTTGGTTTCTTGGGATGTTGTGGTGCATCACAGGAATCTCAGTGTATGCTTGGCCTGGTAAGTGCTCAGGGTTAATGCTTAAAGTTTGAGCAGCATGATGAGAAAGGAAGGAAAATACTACTGTGTAATTCAAGGGCAACAGATTGTGGACCCAGAACAATCACAGTGTTGAAACTCATGGTCACCTACATAATGCTAAAATGTTAAATACAGATTTCATTTCTGGCTTGAAATCCAAATGTTCATGCTGTATTTGAACACAGGATGATATCAAGAGGCTGGGTATGTCTGACATACCCTGAAGTGTCAAGACTGGGAGTATTGTGAACACAGAACTAAAATATTGATAAGAGCAATGCTATCATTGCTAGACAGTTTATCCTGAACTCTGAAGGTTGTGCAGTCTTTAATCTCTGAGACCAGAACTGTGGTATTTGATGCTTGAAACAAGGCTCTACTGTTCATAATCACAGGATGAGCTCTTCTAGTTGACAACTGCTCTGCAAGCCAATTACTGGAGAGCAACCTCATTGTTTTCAGACTGGAGGGGCCAGTAGAGCTTCCTGGGTTCGTGCACATCTGTACACTTGCAGAACTACTCATCCAAATAACCAGAAGACTTAGTTAATAAAAAACAACTACTATGGCCACTGAAAGAACAATTCCCCTTCTGTGTCACAGAAGAACCTAAATTCAAGTATTACTTGCAAAATGATGCCTCTAAGCCCTTTGTAATTCTGAGTATCTCTTTAAAGTGCTTCTAAATGATAGTGGTGTTTTGGATCTGGTAGTCAGTGAGAGACAGAACACTTTTATTTGTGTATTATGGGACACACAACAAAGTGACCATTAACTCTCTGGGAGCTGGTGGCAAGCTAGGAATTAAGTAATGACCCCTAAAGCAACAGGAGTGACAAACCAGAGTAAAGAATTGGTGTCAGCTGTTTTGATGTGTCTGAATGACTTGGACAACTTCAAAGTTGGAGTTAACAGATTATTGACTTTAATTAACACTGATCAAAAAGCAGAACTGTTGCTTGGAGAGCACTGCCAGACTTACTGACGCTCCCGGGAAGAAGTGCTGACCCAGTGTCCTTTTTCCTGGTGTTACCAATGTCTCAGGCCTCTAACTGCAACCTGGTTGAGTGACAGCTCCCACAAGACTGGACAAACTTGCAGTGTATGTGTGTGATGCTGCTTTGTGGTGCTGTGGCCTTCATGAATAATGTGGTCTTTCTTTTCTAGTTCTTCTTCTTCCTTTTTGTGATTTTTGCCCTTGAAATTGCTGCTGGGATCTGGGGATTTTCAAATAAAGAAAAGGTAGGTTGCTCTTAAAAGTTGGGAGTGGTGGGATGCTGGCACAGGTTTCCCAGAGAAGCTGTGGCTGCCCCATCCCTGGAAGTGTTGCAGGCCAGGTTGGATGGGGCTCTGAGCAATCTGGGATAGTGGAAGGTGTCCTTGCCCATGGCAGGGGGCGGGACTTAGGTGATCTTGAAAGTGCCTTTCTGACCCCAAACATTCTATGAATGTGCCCATAGTCAGCAGTCTGCTGTCATCTCTACTGGTGCCAGTCAAATCCTTATTACCCTGGAAATTTGGGGGAGAGGAAGAAGGCTGATGCAAGCAAATCAACACAAGAAATCTAACTCTAATATTTAAAAATTAGACTCTAGCAGGGAAGCCAGAATCCAAGAAGCTGTTGTGTGCTAGAGGTGCCCTCCAGACAGTACCTGGCTGAGCTGTGAGGTGAAGCAGGCTGGCTGGGAAGCTTTACCACTTCCAGAGAGGAGCTGGGTCAGTTGAGGGCTGGGTGTTTCTGTACCTGAAGCATGACTGACATGGCCTGTCCCACCCAAGCAGTCAAGATTCTGTCTTCCTTTAAAATCAGATGCTTGGTGACCAGAGTTGCTTTTCTGCTCACGTTGTATTATACAGTGGGGAAGTACAGAAACTTCTGGGGTACAGTAGAGTAGGGAATATTTTTGGGCAGCCAGTGGGCAGAGATTTGGTTCTCTCACTCCTCTTAGAAGCTCAGATTTGGAAGGGGAAACAGTCTTACTTGTTTAGGTGTGGCTGTTAAAGTGAGTGTACAGTTACTTCTTGTCTGAAACAGGTGAGCCTTCTGTCCACCTTCTATTTGTACATGGCAGAAGAATGGGTGGATTTTTGATGGCTGACTTGCTGAAAGCAAGTTTTTCATAATTAATATAAGGTATGATGCTAATACACCACTAATAGACAACTCTTTGCTTTTCCTTAGATTATTGATGAGTTAAAGGAGTTCTACATGGACACCTATAGAAAGAGAACTCAATCAAGTGCCAGAGACACCCTGAAGGCATTTCAGTTTGCTGTAAGTATATGGTTCTGCTTAACCTGGAGAGTAACACTGCTGCTCCTTACACTGTTCTCCATGCCACCCAGTCCCCTGTACAAGTCTGGTCTCTTATTAGTTAGAAAAAACCAAAGATTTCAGAGATGTTTTTGTGTAGTATTAGTGAATTCAGGATGCCTTTATTGTCCTTCTGAAGTGCCTAGAACTAGTTCTTGTTTTTCTAAAGCTCAGCAGCAGGCTGGGAAACCCTGGATCTGTGCTACTGAGCTAGTGGCATCCTGGTATGCACACCTGCATGTCTGTGAGGGGTTCAGCTTTGTGTCTGTAAGGAGCACAAGCTGTCACCAAAATGATTTTGTGTGTACTTAATGAGATCTAGCTCTTCCTTTCAGAACCTTGTCCTTTAATTTAATGAAGGCTTGTTAAAATTAGGTGTATAGCAGTCATGTTGACAGGACTTGGTCTGTAAAAAAAAACTAATGTAAATTTTCTTTTTTCTTTTTTTTTTTTTTTTTTTTTTTTACCAGATTACTGAGCAAAAATAAGGATTATTTAACCTGGGTCTCTTTTTGTGTTTTCTCTTGAAGCTAAACTGCTGTGGCATTACTGGAGCTTTGGAGCAGCAGTTCATGGACACCTGTCCAGCAAAGACGCTGTCTGAGTCGTTCTCTGTCAAGGTACAGCTTGGCTTAATTCACCATCAGCTCTGCCCAGTGGGTAGAATGAGAAACACAGTTTAGGAAACCCTCCCAGTCCATGGGAAATCCCCCTGTCACACTGGTGTGGCAGTCTGTGTCTGTAATCAGGCTGGTTGTGGAAAACAAACCCACTGTTACCGTGGAAAGAATAAGCAGGAAATCTGACCTTGCTCAGGAAATGTGCAGTCTGTGTGTCACAGACTCCCTGGTGGGTGGGGTGGGCAGTGGAAGATCAAAACTTTGCCTAAAAAAAGCCACCCTCTCACAGTGCTTGAGAGCTCTGTTCTCCTCACTGCTGTCACCTCCCTCCTGGTTAGGGAGAAGTAGAGCTTGGGGTGGGAGCAAGTCTGAAGCTTCAGCAAGGACAGGGAGAGCAGGGCAAGGCATTGGTAGCCTGTTCAGGTGAGTTTGTCATTGTGAAGGCAATTCTCTGACTCAGTTTCCCTCGTGGAATATTGCTGCAGAGGTGCTTGTATGCCACAAATAACAGGAGAAAACAGCTTGTGTAGATTTTAACCACCCCTCTTCCTCTTTTCCTTACAACCTTCTGGTGCTCTTGCTTTATGCTCCAGGACAGTTTGTGTGAGTCCTCCTGTGGTTCTTACCATGCAGGATTTAAATTAATGACTTGGGGTTTTTTCACTTTAATTGACAACTTCAAGTATCTGCCCACATGAGACCCTTCAGTCTTTAGTCCTGTCTGTGCAGTCTGAGTTGGAGTGTGTGGGAGTAGCTGAGACTGCATGCAGGTTTTATTGTTTGCTTTTATTCTGCTGTGTGTTTTAGCTTCATCTCTTGACTTCGTCTTGTGATGCCTATTCCCAGTTGTAAAAAAACAGTGGATAGACTGCAAGATCAAAGGGATGTAATGGAGTGTGCCTCTAAGAAGCAGTGCTGTGTTGGTATTCTGATTGAACTGACTCATTCTTGCCAGTATATCCCTTTAATCCCAGATTCAGTCTTTCTTTCTAGAATGGATAAGGAACAACAACAGAGAAAGGTAGCTTTCAGCAGCTCACTGATGTTTGCTGCTGAACAAGCAGGACAGAAGCTGGGATGAGACTTTGACCAGCTACCAGGCTCTTAAAAGATTTATACCTCTGTAAAAGTGCCTTGTTTGGCCACCATGTGTCTATTCTGGGGAAAGGACTATACATACATATATATATATATATATATTTTTTTTTTTTTTTTTTTTAGTTGCAAGGGTAATTCACTGTCCTGGGAACATTAAACTGACTCCTCTGTGAATTTGCCCCTAGCATGGATCCTAGTCCAGGACATCCTGCCATTCCCATGCACTGTTGGTTCATGAGGTGTCTGCAAAATTACAGTAGCAACTGTCAATATTGAGTGGCTTTAAATCCCTTTTGATAAGGGATGAGCAATGCATCATCTGAAGTGCTGACAGCCATTAGTAACAGGCCAAGCCTGATAAACTGAGTGTTCAGATTGAGAGGGGAAGCCTGCTGTAGTCAAGTTGCTGTTAACAGGTTTGAGATACTTGAAGAGTAGGTTTAAACTTCTCCACCAACCCTTGTGTGAACCATCCCTGGCTCTCTTTAAGGATGTGGCAGTAAAGGCCAGATCAAAGCAGCTTTCAAAAGATGAGTTCTAATGAGCCTTGTGTGTGTAAAACACTAATGAACAGTCTGTCCCATTTCAGTCCTGCCCTGCTGCCATTGATGAAGTCTTCAAATCCAAATTCAACGTGATTGGAGCAGTTGGCCTTGGCATTGCTGTAATGATGGTGAGTTTCCAGATTATTCAGAGGGTATCTGGGTGCCCAGAGGATACTCAGAGCAGAAGTCTTGTAGAACAGTGCCTACCCCAGCAGCCCACACGGCCATTCCATGGAGGACAAGTCCCAGCAGGTTCAGGGTGTGTGCTGCAGGGCCCTGAGGTAGTGCAGAGGCTGGGATGTCTCAGGCCTCCCTGCTTCTGCTTTGGATTAGGATCTGCCTCCTTGCACTTTCAGCAGTGGTGAAATCTTATCAGTGGTGTGTGTATATATGGCGTGAAGATGTATTGGTGCTGTTGCTGGCCCACGTCTTAATCCTAAAATCTCTTGGGGATTCTTTTCTTTGTAACAATTACAGGCTCTGCTAGAGGGCTGAAATAACAGGGCTGCTGACACTTTGTGTTTGACTTCTCTGGAGAAAAGCACATGCTGGGATGATCAAAGGTTTCTTAGGAGATCTGGCAGTGGTTTATAGCTGATGATGCTGTGCAGGGCCAGGAGTTGGATTGAAGATCCTTGTGGGTCCCTTCCAACTTGACATACTCAAGTATTGAGGTGAATGGGATTCATGGAAATGAACTGAACTTTGGGGATGGTGGGGCAGGGATCCCAGAGTAAAGTGTAAAAACAGAATAAATGTGGCCTCTGGTGCTTGTCCTCGTGCTGATAAAAGCATGTGCTTTACTTTCCTGATCTCTAACCTGTCTGCTTCCTTTCCAGATTGTTGGCATGATATTCAGTATGATTCTGTGCTGTGCCATCCGCAGTGAAAGAGAGATGGTCTAAGAGCTGCAAACCCAAGATTCCTGCACTATAAAAATCCCCATCATTAACTTTAGAGTTCTGAGAGCATTTCTAAAATGTTATATATTTGTTACCTTTTTAATGCTTTATTTGGTACTGATGTAGGTTTGCTTTTTATGTTACAGGTTAAAATGATAAAGGTTTATCTGACTCAAGACAAACATTGTACATAAAATATCTGACTTTCTTGAAACTTACATAATCTGGATGTAATTTATGTTGGACACAATTTGATACTTAATAAAGAGTAAGATGTATTGTTTGTGGGAGAGAGGAGATGTTGCTATGTTGATTAATCCCACTGTTTGATGCATAGCAAGGAGTTGAAGTTGCATAACATGTTTTAAGTGTTTTTGGGATAAAGCAGGAAATAAATCCTATGCCAATGCCCCATGTTTGAAGGGAATAGGAGATGCTGTCAGAGCATGTCAGGGAAGGTGTGGTCATTCCTCTTTCCTTGGTGTGTGTGAACAAAAGCAAGTCTTAAGTACATTCCTAAAATGTCACTGCTGTAACACATTTACTGTCACCTCCCTGGAGGGTGGCAAAGGCTGGCTGTCACACAGGTGATGTGCAGGCAGTGATAGCTCAGTGCAGCCAGGCTGGGCTCTGTCCTGGGGCCAGCTCGGCTTCCTGACAGCCTGTCTGCTGCCACAACTGTCCCCTGGCACCTGGCATGGCCTTGGGCCCTTGGCAAGGCCCATTCCTTAGTGTATGCTCAGGATTTTTTCACTGGCTGGTCTGGGGCTTTGTTTCTCCAAAGCCAGCGAGGTGCAGTCTCAAGGGCTTACAACATGTGTGCCAAATCTCAGGTTTCCAAGTGGAATAAACATGAGTTGCATGAGTAGTTAAGTGTACAGCTCTGCAATTGCAGAGTTGAGGCTGTCCTGTTTCAGTTTAAATTTGGGTACAGGAGAGAGCAGAGACACCAGTGTGGAACCCTTAGCCTAAAGAATTACCAAGTTGCTCTGTATTTCTACTCAAAATGGCTTTTAAGTGGTTTTTTTGTCTCTAAAATACTTTCTGGTGGGGGCTGCCTATGGACTTGCCAACAAGTTGATGTGCTGTTCCTGTACCTGGTGCTCCCTTACTGTGCAATCTCATCTGTGTTCTCAGAAGCTTCTGGTCTTTGTCCTCTGGGTAGTACAGATGTCTCTGGGTAGTCCTTGCTTGTTCCCCTTTTTCTCCTGCAGGGAGGTTGGCATTTACTATGAGAAATACCAGAACTGGTGGGTGTTGGGCTCTGGCTGATGCATGAATGTATTGTCACCTTTGTGTTACCCACTGTCACTTGTCTAAGGGAACCATGCAGCTCTCCTCTGTAACGCGTTGCACTGTTCTGTGTTCATGGGCTTTCTTAAAAAAAAATTATTTAAAAAAAGTCAAATGGTAATCATGCTTTTGTGTGTCTTGCAGAGACTGAAATGATTCCAGAAAGGAGTTGATCTAATTTTCTTCTGTGGCTATATGTGACAGCCTGGCGGGAAAAATGGGAGTCTCATGGGAGTTTGAGGGCAGCCATGTCCCCACTGAGCTCTTGCAGAACTGAGAAGTAGCATTTTGTCAGCTGTGTAATTCTGGGCATGAGAATGAGCCTGGCACCTGGAAGAGCTGGGGTGAATAGCTGTCACAACCATCAGGGAAGTTCACTGCTGACCTTCTTCTGCTTCTTGTTCACAGAATCATTTAGGCTGGAAAAGACCTCCAAGATCATAGAGACCAACCTTTGACCAATCACCCCCTTGTCAACCACACCAGAGCACTGAGTGCCACATCCAGTTTTTCCTTGGATACCTTCAGGGATGGGAATACCACCTCCTCCCTGGACAGCCCCTTCCACTGACTAATCACCCTTTCAGTGAAGAAATTCTTCCTGATGTCCAACCTGCACCTCCCCTAGTGCAGCTTGAGGCCATTTCCTCTCTTCCTGTTCCCTGGGAGCAGAGCCTGATCCCCCCTGGCTGCCCCCTCCTGTCAGGGAGTTGTGCAGAGCCAGAAGGTCCCCCCTGAGCCTCCTTTGCTCCAGGCTGAGCCCCCCCAGCTCCCTCTGCTGCCCTTCATCAGACTTGTGCTCCAGACCCTTCCCCAACTCTTGCTCTTCCCAGGACATGCTCCAGCACCCCAATATCTTTATTGAACTGAGGCAAATTGGACATGGGCATTGAGGTGCCAAGTACAGAGGGACAGTCACTGCCCTGGTGCTGCTGGCCACACTTTGATGCTGGTGCATGTGTTCAGGTTGCCAGCCTCTGCTGTGGCTGTATTCCAGCACCTTTTGGCAGAGTCCAGGAAAACCCAGCAGGTTGTAACTGGGGGGAGGAGAATGCTGCTGTAGTCTCAGCACCTCAGATCGTGAGGTTTGGGCAGTGGCTGCGGAGGCAGCTCTTGACCTGGCATCCAGGTCAGCTGAAGATCCAGAAATGAATACCTGCCCCTGTTCTGTGTTCCACAGAAGCTGGAGACGAGTTTCCTGGGAGTTCTTTAGCTTGCA
The DNA here is from genome assembly GCF_000691975.1 of Corvus brachyrhynchos. Taxonomy (NCBI): domain Eukaryota; kingdom Metazoa; phylum Chordata; class Aves; order Passeriformes; family Corvidae; genus Corvus; species Corvus brachyrhynchos. The sequence goes on along the minus strand of NW_008239295.1, from coordinate 260,787 downwards.
GTGCTGCAGCCTTACCCACAGTGTTTATGCTACACTCTGCCTCTTTGATGCCTGCCCTCATCCACATGTGGTTTTCTTAAGCCCTATAGCCCAATCTTTTACCCTTCTTTTGAACATCCTCTGCATGTGGGTTGGTGTTTTCTGAGGAATCAACAGATGGGTAAGTCTTACTTCACCAGAGAGGGAAGAGCTGATCTTTATTACTCAAGTATTAATTTCCTTTTAGTGAGAACTTGGACTACAGATGTAAAACCTGGTTGCACTCAGCCTCAGACCAGCTAGTCTGGAATGAATACTACTTCAGTAATGAATGTTGATGATTACATGTTAACTTCCACTTTACTGGTAGCAGTTGTGATTAAATTTTGTGAAGAACTGGCTTCTAAAGAATGGCAGCCCTAAAAATCTTGAGTGTGTGGCACTGACTTCAAGCAGGGAGTAAGTTCCTGTCTTTGAGTTAGGTCAGGAATTGAATGTGACTTGAGAGGTAATACAGAGAGGCAAAAGGGATAACAAATAGATCATTCTGGAAAACAGGAATGGGGGATTACAATACTGGAGGGGAAACAGTGCTTAGGACAATGTCAAGAGCTGTGGCAGGAATGACTGACACTGGTGAAATACTTGTGGTGGGAGGGACAGAAGGATCCCTCTGAAGAATAGTCTGCTCAAATTCACAGGGTCAGCAGAGGAGCAAGTACTGATGTTGGGGAAAAATTATCCTAGAAGTGGGATGTCTATTGGGAGGAGAAGATAGGATGAATGAAAACATACAAAAGTCAAACACTTTGGCATAGAAAAGACAGCCTTCCTCATCAGTAAACAAAGGTGCAGCTATGTTAAGACCTTAAAGCCTGCCCGGAATGTGAGAAACCACTCCAGAAAGGAAAAGGGCTTAAGCAGCTTTGTTTCCAAACATAAGCAGATTTCTTCTTCACACACAGGTGCTGCCAATTCTTTGTTGTAAATTCACTTAAAATAGCTGTGGTTTATAGCCAGATGTGACACTATATATTCTATTCTTTATGGGAGTTGCTTATGGGTAGCAAAGAGCTGTGACATCTGAGCAATCCTGGTCTATCTAGGTATTTTCTTGGATTTGGATGGTAGAGGAGATGATAACTGGTAACATAAGTCCTGTTAAGCACTAACATAAAGCACTGCCTGTAAAACTGTTAAATCACAGAATGGTTTGGAGTGGAAGGGACCTTAAACATTATCTCCTTTCAACCCCCCTGCCATGGGCAGGGACACCTTCCACTATCCCAGCTTGCTCCAAGCCCCATCCAACCTGGCCTTGAACACTTCCAAGCATGGGAATTGCTCCTAGGCTGCTCTCAGCTGTGCTTCTTGGCTGCTGTGAGGAAAATAAGGGCAGATAAAGCCAAATCACTAAAAGATGTGGCTATTTTATGTGCTGTAACAGACCATATGCAGAACATGAGAATTTGCACCAGGAAGCAGCCTCTTAAAAGCTTAAGAGAGTAAGTGTTTGACTAAGGGGAAGGACCTAGCAGTGAAGTCCTGAGGAAAGCTGTATCTGGTTATCTACAGGTAATTTTGCCAGAAGAAAGATTTGTAGACTTACTTTGGAAAACTGGAGCTAGCCTGCCTCAGGAATGGAGGGACTCTCAAGCTAGCTGCATGGTCTGCTCTGTGGGAAGGTGTACCAAGGCAGGGAGAGCCTGGTTTTCCAAGGGGACTGACAGGGTTTATTGCTGGGAAATGTCTTCCTCCTTTGCAGTGGAGCTGGGAAAGACATCTGTGGTACAGCACGTTGTCATTTTACAGCAGCCCTGGCACATGAGCACCATAATTGAGTACAGGGAAAAAATGACAGTGGGCCCATGAAGTGGGGAAAGGGTGTGGGAAGCAGCTGGCTACAGTGGAGAGAGAGGGGTGAGCCTGACACATTGGGAGGGTTGGAATAAATCCTATCCTGTCATACACTTCAAAAACTTAAATCTCTATGTTTCAGCAATTAATAGTCTTACTCATAGAGGGTTTGCAGAAGGGAAGGATGTCATTACGTGCAGGGTGACTTCCACAAGAACTCCTAGAGGAGCTGCTCCAGTGGACACAAAAGCCTGGATTTCTTTTGACAGGTCCTCTAAGTCAGGACTATACTCCTCCCTCTCCACCCACCAAGAGAAAAGAATAGCAAGTGCTTGCAGACAGTTTTTAGGAACTGCCTGTACCTCTCCACTGTTTTTCTTCAGATGAATCTCCAAGCCCAAGCAAGCCTTGCAGAAACTGGGCTCAGAGCAATTGTCCTGGGGTGAGGGGAAGCAGTGGGACCTAAAATCCCAGTGCTAAATGTGAGTCAGATGCTGTTTCCATTTCACATGGGGATGTGCCATGAAGTTCAGGCTGAGCCCTGCCCTGTTCCCTTGCAGGCACTTGCAAGCCTCTGCAGGGAGCTGCCCAGCCAGTGATAAATGCACTGCCAAGGCTCCCTCTGACTGCTCCAGCATCTTTTTCATCCTGAACTCCCTGAGAAGGACCTGGAAGAGCCTGAGAGTCCCATGAGGGATACCACAGGGGGCCCAGTGCCTGCTGTCCCTGAGTGAGAGATGCTGTTCCAGCTGTGGAGCATAAGCACAGCCCAAGCTGGGTTTTGTTGGGTTTCTATGTTTAGGGGGTGGTTTATGCCTATGGCCACTGTATAATTATGATTATAAAATAGCCACCTCTTCAGTTTCTGCCTCTTGGCAGCTCTCAGGAAACGACCTAATTTGAACTGTCAGCAGTGAGGACCTTGAACCCTACCAAAAGTCACTTTTAACTGAACCTAGAACATCTAGATATTTGTCAGACTCTGCTGGCAGTGACAAAAATAGTTTAGTGAGATTTTTCCACTGCTGGACACAGGCTTCCACATGCGTGGCTCCCACGAAATGAATCTACAAGGCAGCCATTCATGGCATGCTGAATGCTTCTCTTCTCTCGCTGCCGATTTCAGGATCAATAGAAATTCAGGCTGGGGCTGAGAACTGACCTTTTATGCCTTGTTCTAACGCTGGCCTTTAGTCCTCGCCTTGCCCTGCACTGGGCGGCTGCGCTTCTGCTCTGCCCCACCAGGACCACTGCTCCCTTTCCAACACCAACAGGGCAGGTCCTGCTGGGAGAAAGGGACTGGCATCTCCAGCTGCTGCTCCGTGGCTGTGTGTGAGGAAAGAGCAGGGTGGGGGAGAGCTGGGGAAGCTGCATCACAGGACAGATTTTCCAGCTTCGGGCTGGCTGTGCCTCCAGCTTACGCCAGCATCGCCTCTGCTTGTGGAGAGCTGGGGGAGTCCTCACCAGCCCTTTCCAGACCCATAGGCTCACCTCAGCTGCTGGTCTGTAATTAAAAGGAGCAGCTTTAAATATCCTGGCAGTGGAGATGCAGGACAGAGCGAGTTCTCAGCAGGGACTTGGGCATCGCCGTAGCTCAGGTGATGTCCCACCATCAGCAGCACGGGAGAGGAGAGGTGGGGCCAGCGTTCAGCAAGTCATGAATCATGGCTTGGGCTACTTGCACAAGTGTGAGTGCAAACAGATGGGCAAGGTTGCAGTGGGCGTTCAAAACAGTTCCTCTTCTTTTGTGGGATTAGCCACTCCTTTGCAGCTCTCTGTGACTTTATTCTGCATGGGGGTGAAGACAGAAAAATCAGAGGTGCCAGTGGTGTCTGTGGCTGTTTTCAGGTAGAAGCCACACAGCTATGCTGTGCCATGGGATGGGGTGGCTGCTCCACAGGTGGGGAATGGCTTTATTTGCAGTGTGAGTTCGAGGGGCAGCTGCTTATCCTGATTTTTAATACAAGGGGATTTTGCCTTTACAGGGTGGCTGCTTTGTAGCATGGGGCCGTTCTGATTTGTACACCCTCAATCATTAACATCACCGGACCACCAAGTAAAGAAAATTATTTTCATTGTGGTTTTACTCCTATTTTCCTTCTTTTTAAAATTCTTCTGGAAGACCTATAAACATTCACCCATTAGGTGAGGCACAGAAAGGGACTTTTTCCCTTCGTGCACAGTCTGTGGCTGCAGCCTTTGTCCTCAGCACCAAGCTGAAAGTTTGTGCATGGTGTGCACATCAAAATGCTCTGGAAAAGAAACCAGGGTGGCAAATATGGTGTAAATAGATGGAAGAGGGAAGACTAAGTCAAGTCCACCCCCTCCTGATGGTGCAAATCATGTTTTAATGGCAAGTGTGTGAGATGAATGAGTGAGGCCTTTCCCTGGAGAGGCAAAAAGAATCACACTGCATGCGTTAACTTTAACAACAGAGGCTGTAAAAATCTCCAGGGTCTGTGGACAGTGGAGTTTAAAGATGATAGGATCACAGAACAGCTCAGTTTGGAAAGGACCTCAGGAGGTCCAACCTCCTGTTCATAGTAGGGTCAGCCATGAGGTCAGAGCAGGTTACTCAGGGCTTCACTTAACCCAATACTGAAAACCTCCAAGGATGGAAACTCCACAATCTCCTGGTCTCTTGCTGGGCTGGTGTCCTGATGAGAAAGCTTCTCCTTATCAATTTGAACTTCTCTGGTTTCAACCTATGCCTGTTGTCTCACCATGGTGAGCAGCCTGGCTCTTTTTGGTCATCTCCTCACAGCTGCCATGAGCCCCCTCCCAACCAAACCCCCTCTTTTCCAGGCTGGACAAGCCCTGCAGCCTGATCATGTTAAGGCAGCCCAGGCTGTCATCACTGCCTGGTGGCCCATTAGAAGCCAAGGTCAGAAGAACTTTATCAGTGGAAAACAATGCACAGTTCCTTTGGTGTTTTATGGCTTGGTGAAGGATAATGTGTCCTCTTCCAGGACTTTATTGTGGAAAAAGAAAAAAACTGGAGGTAAAAGTGGGGCAGGAAAGCTGAGCAACCAGCAAACACCACTTGGCAGGTCATTACCATCAAGGACTGCTAATCCCACTGCCAAGGTCCCCTACACAGAGTGAGCTGCTCCTCCTTGTGAGGGCCGACCTTGCTCCACCCTTGGCTTGGCACTGCAATTAGGAAAAGCTGATTTTTGCTGCCAGCAGTTCCCCTTCCTGAGCCTGGCAGTGCATCTCGTGAGCTGCCACCTCTGTTTTTCCAGCCCTGTGGACACCAGTGACCACATCCCTTCCCAGAACAGCGAGCCCCTTGCTCACTGCTGACGGCACCTCCTCCCTCAAGCCTGCTGGCAAAGCTCCTGTCTCACTCCTGGGGAAGATTTCTATTAAACAATGTAGGTTTTCCTTCTATAAGTGGCTTGTTTTACAAGGTAAGTCACATTTATGTGTAAAATTAGCTCTGCAGCTGGTCCTAGCAGCTCCTCCATGCTTTTTGTGATTGGACTCTGTTATCAGCACCTCGTCATTTCCAGAGTTCAGCTGTCTGGGCTAAGACCTTCTGTGCTGCCTTCCTCGAGGTGAGTGGAGGATTTTTTTTGTATGTACTGAAGTATCTTTGGTTACTGCCAAAAATGACCTTAGCAGAAAAGTGTTGTTTTGCCTGTGCTTAAAAAAAAAAAAAAAAAGCATCAGTCATTTACCTTGAAGCTCAGCCTCTGTTTTGGAAGCAGTGCCTGAGAGTTGTGGATGGTTTCTGCCTTTTGCTAGAGAGGTGCCTGTGGCTTTTTAGAAAGGAAAAGTCATGGAATTGTGAGCTTCTGGGAGACACCTTCATCCATTCAGTCCTGACAGACCAGGAGGGGAAGTCACTAAAATACCTGGGCTTCTAAGCTTGTCCTTGGAACTAACAAGGCAAAGCTCAAGAGCTTCGCCTACACTCAGCCCTCAGGCCCCTGGAATGTGCAGATAGTCATCAGGCTTTGCCTGGGAACGGGAGCTGAGTCGGGTGGCTCCTACCTCAGGCTTGCCCCCAGGAGGAGGTGACCTCACCTGCCTCCCTGGGACATCTCCCTGTGTGGGAAGGTACTTCCTAGATGCTTAAGGACATCTAAGGATGCGCCTGGAGGATGGGATGTGGCGTAGGTGCTCCAGAGGCAAATTTTCTCAAGGACATGGCAGGAGGAAGAGCATTTTATAGAGCAGATTCCCCCAGGAGCCCCTTGGCTGCCCAGGGAATGCATCCCCCTCATCCATCTCTCTAGATGAGCACCCAAATTCCTTCTCCATGTGCAATCAGTGGAGGAGACAGACTTTTTTTCCTTTTTCACAAGGCTCTGGTTCACCCAGGTGCCCTGCACACCTCTGCCATCAGCATCATGTGGGGGAACACAAACTCTTCTGGAGGGACAAAGTGATGAGCTACAACTTGAAAGTACCAGACCTGGCACAGCCCAACAAGCAGCCAGGCTACTGGCACATATTCTGAGCTGCCAGTCTCTCAGGCACACCTGGAAATAGCCCTCTGCCCCAGGACAACACCCTGTGGATTTGCTGGTTTCATTTGGATTCACCCATTTTTTCCTTTGCCACCCCCAGGCTTGTGAAACACTAACAGAATGGATGCAGCAAGATTTAAAGCAGGGATTTGTCCTTAAGGGGAGTGTGACAATGTGAGGTTGCAAGGGAAGAAAACATAAAAGACAGTCCTGGTCAGTCACTAACCTGCCTTTACCTCTCCCGGCTGGGAGTCACCTGGTGCCCAGGCATTGTCCCAGCCCCAGGTGCCTCATTCTGGGGCCTTTTGGAGCTAAGGCCATCAAGGAATATAGGTTTTTGGGATCCTTCTTGGTATCCCAAGTGCTCAGATCTCCATCTCAGGAGGTGGATCTGCTGTGCCAAACTTACTGATCTGTTTTTGGGTGCCCTGGTAAGGCAGCCTGGAAGTTTTCTCTCTAGTCAGCCCTCCTGGTTAACTGGCTCGTATCAGTTCTCTCAGCTTGACACCAAACACTGCATGGCAGCTTCCCAGAGGGGTAAAACTCTTGTTTTTCAACAGAAAAATGCAAAATCCCACAGTAACCAGTGACCTCTGTCTTTGTGCCAGTCCCTAGAGCTACCAGGCAGTGACAGAGCCATCCCAAAAATCCTGGGAGAGAGCCTCTGCCACTGTAGCCCAAAGAGGATGAGTAGGGGCTGAGGGCACCACATTCTCCTTCCACTCTCACTCCCCTTTCTGGCAACATTTTAAAACAAAGCAGTACATCATTCCCTGTGTTTGCTAGGAGCAGCATGGAAAGCTTCCCTCAGGTGTGCTGGGAGCAAGGTGGGATTTAGATCGGGGGAAAGAAGCTGAAGACAAGGACTTGGAAAGTAACAGAAGGGAGAAAATAGGGAAAGGGTCAGTGCTAGAAACAGAGCAAGGAAGGCAAATGCAGAGCATAGATATGAGGATAAAGGTGAGAGAAAACAGCAAGTTGTGAGGAATGACAGGAACAGGTAATATTTGGGAGAAAATGTAATGGCCTGGGCATGCAGGAGGTCAGACAAAGTGTAAAATATACAAAGGGCTCTCCCAGCTTGAAATGCTGGCACCACAACAGGGTCTAGCAAGTGGTTCTTTAGTTTCGATGATGAAATCAAAGACTCCAACCTTCTGGTGGTCAAAATGTGGCAGCACAACCCCACATCCTGTATTGTAGCTTTTTCTGTTATTAAAAAATAGAAAACCAAACAAAACCAAAATCAAAACCCAAACAAAACCACAAAAAAAAAAAAAAAACAAAAAAAAACAAAAAAAAAAACAAAAAAAAAAAAAAAAAAAAAACCCAAAAAAAAACCCAAAAAAAACCCCAAAAAAACCCCCAAAAAACAATAACAACAACAAATTAAAAAAAAAACAAAAAAAAAACAAAAAAAAAACCAAAAAACCCCCCAAAAAACAATAACAACAACAAATTTAAAAAAAAAAACAAAACAAACAAGCCTGATGCAGAGCACAAGCAAAATAGTGAAATTAAGACTGCAGTCTCAGGTGATGCTGGCATGAAGAGTAACAAGCACGTGCACTGCAATAAAGATCTGCAAGATCTGTGCTTCCCCTCTGGCAGGATCTTGGAGGCTCTAAGGAACATATTTAGGAATTCAAGGAAGAGACAGAGCAGTCTTGTGATGAAGGTACATGGATATTGTCCTGCTTCAGGCCCAAATTGATGTAAGTCAGAGGTACTTGAGCTAAAAATAATCTTGACTTAGCAGATCAAATATGCACAGGCCTAAAAGAGGCTGAAAAAAAAAGTTGTACCTTTATAACCTTCATAGCAGCCTTTCCTAATTTTTGAATTATTGACTAATTGTCTGCATTTTATTGGAGTGAAACATTTACACTTTTTAAAGTGCTATTCTACCCTCTAAAAAGTGACTGTTACTGCTTCCTGTCACTGCCTGCACTGCCTGCTATGCCCCATGGAAAGTCTCTAACTTGGGATTTGTTTGCTGCCTGCCAGCTCTGTTCCAAGCAGGATATTTTCCATTTTGGACACAACTGCCAGTAAAAAAGTCCCAGAGAATTCCATGCGTGCCTCTGCACCTCTCCAGATAACAGCTCCTTTTTATGTTCGTGCAACTATGTTGTAGCTAATTTTGTGCAAATACCTTTGAGGCTAAAAGGTGCTCTTGAACCAGGAGCTTAATTTAGTCAATGCTGCATGGGCTCAAGAGCTCCTCACTCATTTTCCCCTGGCTAGGTTGGGTTTTGCAGATCCAAGAAGTTAAACAAAAAATTCTTATTTTAGTATTTTATTCAGCAGCATCACATTTATGCAGTCACTTTTCAGAGCAGAACAGGGAATTCCCTCTTTTCTTCCTCTTCCTCATCCTTCTAATTTTTTTTTCGGTGCTTACAGTCCCTGAACCAGGGCAGGATAGAGGGAGGGTGTTGGTCTGGGCTCTGCTCAGCACTTTATTGACCAAGGGTTTTGCCCACAGGAGGAGTCCTGCCACCAGCCTGGAACCTGCTCAGGCGCCAGAGCAAACACTCCTAAAAACAGCTTTCACTAAAGCCAAGCCTGCTGAAAATGCCATTGCCAAAAACAGCAAAAGGCTTTTTTAAACCGCTGTAGGACTTGGCGACCTTCCTCCAGCCCAGAGGGCAGCAGCTCTGTGCTCTGTGTTTTCCCACGTGCAATCACCTTCTTCTGCACATGCCAGAGGTGCTGCTGGAGACCCTCTGGCTCACAGCAGCCAAGCAGAGGAACGATGTCACTGCGTTTGCCCTGGACCCTGCACCCATACCTCCACAGAATCCCAGGATGGGTCAGGCTGGAAGGGACCACAGAGGGGCAGCTGGTCCCACCTCCCTGCTCCAGCAGGGCCATCCCAGAGCACACAGCACAGGATTGTGTCCAGAGAGGTCTGGAATATCCCCAGTGAGGAGACTCCACACCCTCTCTGGTCTCTGTTCAGGGCTCAGCCACTGCCCAGGGAAGAAGTTCTGCCTCCTGTCCAGGTGGAATTTCCTGGGCATCAGTCCCTGCCCGTTCCTCTGGTGCCATGGCTGGGCCCCACGGAGCAGAGCCTGGGCCCTGCTCGGAGCCCTCCCTGCACACAGGGACACCCAGGGCTGAGGGCCCCTCTCAGCTGGGGCTCCTCTCCAGGCTGGACAGCCCCAGCTCCCTCAGCCTTTCCCTGTCAGGGATGCTCCAGGCCCTAAATCATCCCCCCAGCCTCGGCTGGCCCCGCTCCAGGAGCTCCCTGTCCCTCCTGTCCTGAGGAGCCCAGGACTGGACACAGCACTGCAGCTGTGCCTCCCAGGGCTGGGCAGAGGGGCAGGATCACTCCCTGACCTGCTCTTCCCAATGCAGCCCGGGCTGCATGTCCTGTCCACCCACCCAGGGAGGCTCAGTGTAGCTCAGCCTTGGGGCAAAAGCTATTTCATTCCACAAGGAATTGTCAGAGAGGAACTAAACCCATTCCTGCACTCCTGATTTGTACCCTCTAAGAGCAGCCACGCGCTGCCCACTTCACCCCCACTTTGCCACCTTTACCCAGTTGCTTCTTAGCCATTGTAGAGAGACAGATACATATTCCTTCAATTACTCACTCTTCCCCCATGCAGAAGCTCTCCCGTGGGAGCAGCCCAGCACTGCAGGGCAAGTCTCACCTATAGGGAGGCAGGGAGATTGGGGATTCCCTTTCCATTTCCTCCCTTTGTGCAGAGTTTAAAATAGTGTTTATAATCAGTGGAATGACTCAGGAAAGCAGCTCTGGCAGGGTGGGGAGCCTAATTTGAAAAAAAAAAAAAAGGCAATGACTTTTGCTTTATGATCTGTTGGCTGCTATTCAGCCATCAGTACACAAAGGGCTTTTCTTCCTGAGCCATTAGCTAAATGAATCAGCAGAGATTTCCAGCGGAGTGTTTCTCCTGAGTCCCACCTCCTCTCAGGCTCGGAGGGCACGTATCCCTCTGCTGCTGCAGGGACAAACAGGACACAAACAGGAAGGTGCCTTTTTAAAATGTGAGGTTACTGTAAAAATAAATCATGACTCTTCTGCGGAGAACAGCAAACACAAATTATGGGCAATATTTTCAGCCTTTGTCGTTGCAAAGAGAGCCAGTGTAAACAGCCCAGCTGGCACAGCAGGCTGACACGGGTGTGGGATGGCTCGCAGCCCTGCAGCTCCAAGGCTGCCACAGCTTTCCCAGTGTTCCCAGTGCCTGTGCTGTGGTGAGGACAACCCCCCGTGCTCCCCGGGGCTTTGCTCCAACCAGCCGAGCACCCCCACACCAGAGCACAGTGCCCAGACTCAGGGTGGGGATCCCTCCATGAGGGTCTCCAAATAACCTCAGTTTCAGTTCCTTCATTCCCAACAGAGGCTGAATGAAGCAGCTGTCCAGAAGTCATTGCAGCACCTTCCCTATGGAGACAGGCCGGTAAAGTTGGGGCTGCTCAGCCTGGAAAAGGAAAGGTTGATGTGTGGACACCTCATGGAACCTTCCAGTAGCTGAAGGGGCTAGTGGGAAACTGGAGAGGGACTTTTCATTAGGAAGTGTAGTGACAGGACAATGGGCAATGGCTTCACACTGACAGAGAGCAGGTTTAGATGGGATATTACAAAAAAATTGTTCCCTGTGAGGGTGCTGAGGCCCTGGCACAGGTTGCCCAGAGAAGCTGTGGCTGCCCCATCCCTGGCAGTGTTCCAGGCCAGGTTGGATGGGGCTCTGAGCAACCTGGGTTAGTGGAAGGTGTCCCTGCCCATGGCAGGAGGTGGAACTGGATGATCTTGAAGGTCCCTTCTGACCCAAACTCTTCCATGTTTCTGTGATTCTAAGGCTCCCAAGGCACCAGGAAGGTTTGGGGCACCTTATGGAGCCTTGTGTGCTGCAAGGAAGAGGCTGTGCCCAAGCCCCCATGCAGGCAGGTGGGATTGACAGGGGAACACGCAGGGCTGCCTCCCCCTACTCCCAAAAAAAGAAAAGAAAAAAAAAAAATCAACACCCAGCTTCCCAAAGCAGCTGGGTTGAGAAGAAGTGGCCACGTGACTTCCCTTCTAAAAGTGAGAAAGGCAAGGATAAAATCATCTTCGCCCCGAGGAAAGAGAGACTCGTTCTCCTCCCCAAAAACTATTGAGAGGCTTTTATCTGTCTCAGCAGGGAGGGCTGGAGGAGCTGGGTTCCCTCTCTGCCCCAGCGCCAGAAGGTGAGGTGGACCCAAGAGGCACTTGGCTCCAAATTCCTGAAAACAATCAAGGGAAGAACTTCTCCACCTTGTTTAAAGTGCTGTAAAAATCTACAATGAGCACAGAGGGTACAGGAAGCACCCCAAGAGGATGATGGCTTCTATCCCCTATATAAATGGAACTTTTAAACTCCTGGCTATTTACAGCTGCTTTGCTGTGAAATCAAACACTTTTCAGCGGTTCTTTTCTCCAGCAACAGCCCCTGGGAGACTGCTGTCACAGCCCTGGGCACTGTGAAAGCTGTTGCCTTAATGTTCAGAATTTACCAACCCCTTTTTCTGATGGATCAGGCGGATGCGGCGGGATGTGGGACACACAAGAAGATCAAGGAATGTGTCCCTGAAGTTGGTTTGATGACTGAGCCGAGCAGGCTCACCTGGCAGACGCATTATCAGTGCTGAAGGTGTGATTATCATTAAGCTAAATGAGGTCTTGCAGGTGTTTCCCTGCTCATCAGCACTTATCTATGAAGATGGAGGGCACCGGCAGGTGTTTGATTTGGGTTTGGTTTGTTTTGTGGGGTTTTTAATGTGTTCTGCTTAGCACAGCTGCGGGAAGGGAAATCAACATTTGCCACCCAGCAATGGATGATTGTCTCATGTGATTTGTAGCAACCTTTATAATAAATGCAAAAAAATACTTCCTGCTGTTGAACTGAATTAATGCTAATAATTAGCATTAATGTATCGCACCTTACAGAAACTAAGAGGCCTGTTAGAAAAGGTTTCTCTTGTATACTGAAATTGAAGAGTTAGTTCATGAGAGTCCATGTACTCTCATCACATAAAACAGGACTTGTTTGTGGAAAAGTGTCTTTTTGCTGGCCAAGGCACACAGGAAAAGGTTAATATACCAAATCTACCTGGTTACACATCAGCCATTTAGAAAGAGCAGAAGTTTAAAAATTAATTATGTTGAAATATGCAAATAGGGGATAGACATGCACGTATGTGCACTGCCAGCTGAACAGCCACGCTTTGGGGAACTGGACAAAACCTCACAGTGCTTTCCTTCAGTGGACATAAGTTTGTGACAATATCCTCACTCCCATTTCCAGACTTGCAGCCACAGTACTGCACAAGTCCAATAGAAATACATCCACAATCTGCCTTTATACCTCAAAAAACAAGAAAACCCCAGCAACACTTGATAACACACACAGCTTTCTCTATTTGCACCAAGTCTGACTCACTTCAAAATCCTGACCGGCCTGGCACTTCCAGTTCAAATGACAATACAAAGGCAAAACAATTCACACTTCAAAGGAGGTGCCACAGTCAGGCAGCCAAGGAATTTGGAATTTTGATCCTGCCCACCCTAACGAAATGAGCCTTCTTAAGACTTAACATGTGCTGGGGTTTTAGGAGTTCCCCTTCTGTTTTCTTTTTCTCTTAAAGAATTTTCCCCACACATGTTGCCAGGGGGACAAATTACTGGGTGCTTAAGAAAAACGAAAGACCTGGCCACAGGGGGAGGGGGTCCATCTGGCTACTCTCTTTCACCTGGGCTTGTGGGCTGTTAGTTCCCAGTGTTTGGATGGAGAGAGAGGACGGAAGGAATTCGTCAGCACTGGAGACTTCTGCTTCTTCAGCTGCCTTCCTTCTATCAGAGAGAGCCTGGGAC
>NW_008239295.1:237444-247335 GCF_000691975.1 Corvus brachyrhynchos | reverse complement strand
CAGCCGAGAAGGCTGGGACTGGGTTTGTGATTGTTTGCTGTTACTGCCATAGTTATTGCTGCTTGTTTGACTTGTTGTACACATAGAGATATGTAATAGCAAAGAACTGTTATTCCTATTTCCCACATCTTTGCCTAAAAGCCCCTTGATTTCAAAATTATAATAACTCAGAGGGAAGGGGGTTGCATTTTTTTTTCATTTCAAGGGAGACTCCTGCCTTCCTTGGCAAACACCTGTCTTTCAAACCAAGACAACATGAAAAGGGAATGAAAAGCTAATGAAAGCACTCATGGTGTCTTGTCCGCCACATACCTAATTCCACTACAAGTAGGGAGCAGCAGGGAGAACATAACAAGGAGCCTGGAATGCTGCGATTCCAAGATACCAGTGCAGCATGGATTGCAGGTACAAGAGGGAAGGTCACAGGAGGATGGAAGGCTCTTCACCTTGTGGGACACCTGCCACATGGTCAAGGGCTGTCACTGCTTCTGCCAGAGGCAGCGCTGGGAAAAAAATCATGCCTGTGGTTAACCGTGGTTTGGCTCCAAAGTCAGCAGGAGCACAAAGGGGATGAATCTGGCCATCCCTGCACACTCAGCCACCCACTCTTTTCTCCTCGGAAAGAAATCTCAGTTCAAAATTCCAAGCCCAATTGAACCTGGCAAGTTTAAAGTACAAGCATGGAAATGAATCAGACCCTTCCCAGAAAAGTTTATGTTTTACCCAAAACCTTAAACACAAAGGATTGGCCATTTCAAAAACATCACCGTGCTCATTCAATCCTCAAACCTTTTGAGATTTCAGCACATAAAATTCAGTGCTCAGTGTCACATTTGGATTTGGAATGCTGTAGGCAGATGATACAAGCTGGGGTGGTGACTCTGCCACCAGACCACATCCCAAAGGCCTGTTTCTGAAAATGTGCATTTCTCAAAAAGCGTACTAAATTATTTACTTCTTCATTCTATGAGAAGGGGCAGGTAGGGCTGAGCAAGTTGGCATTCTGTTGGTTTTATCCTCTTCCAAACCTGGAAGGGCTGGTTTTGGATCCAGGCAAGATTCCCAGCCAGCCCTCGCTATGATGAATTTTGCCATCATCACCATGAACAGTTTTCAGAGTGACTTGTAATTGCAATGAAAACTCCTATTCACACCTCTTGGAAATATTGGTTTAGGCTGTTCAGCTGAGGATGAGTGAAACAAGTGTGAACTAATGCACATGCCCTACCATTCTCAGCTTATTACAGGCAAGAATTAGCTTTTGCTGTAGGAAATGGAAATTCCAGAATAGCCACACAAAGCTGTAGACTCAAAATCTGTCCCTGTCTATACTGCTTAGTCTTCCAGCAGTGTTCAGCCACTGCCAGACATAAACCAGTGTTTTACAGGAGGAAGAAAAAGGAGAGGAGCTGCAGCATCCAGTTCCTGCCAGACACTCCATGGACAGACTGCAGAGGAACAGAAACAAAAGACCTGGTAATGCCTAATTTCAAAAGGTACAGAGGGGCACCCACATCACAGGAAATATAAAAATGATTTGGGCATTGTCTGTGTCCTAAACCAGTGGGAAGACTCAGGGTTAAACACAGGAAGTAACAAAGGAAATGCATGTCCCTCTTCCTACAACATGATGGTCTTTCCTCACAAGCACAGGCCCAGCACCTGACATCCATTTAAGCCACTTGTATTATACATCCTACACATCCAGGTGGTTACAGCTCCTCTGGGAAGCACAATTCCTGGAGACTGTAGCTCTCAGAGTGAACGAGCTCTTCACTGGAGTCCTCTGCTCCTGCTGCTGACCACCGATTTCAAAGACACATTTGATCTGTTTCCCAGGCAAAGCAGGAGCCGAGACAATCAAGCCAAGATCAAAGAGATCAATTCAGATAGGATGCTAAACCAATTAATAATAGAAAGGGATCTGCTTACACTGCCAGCATTTATAGTTACAGTCTTGCTGCTGTTTATTGTTCAAGTTTTACAATGAAAGTAATTTTTTTAGAAGTAATTCAAGGCTAGCAAACACCAAATCACTGGTGGACTTCCAATGACACTTCTTTTGCTGTCTGGAGTCACTAAAATCAGGTGTAGTTGCTGGAGTTCTTCCTCCTATTTTGCATGTATCTTACTCCTCCTGGTTTCTCTTCCTGTGTATTCCAGGATAGCAGACAGACCTTCTGACTCTTGCATGATCTGGAATTTTCACCCATGGGACTCTGGTTCCTGTATCAGCTCTTTCCTGTCTTGAGGGCTGGTCGAGATTAGAATTCGTTAAGAAGGATAAAGCCAGGAGATTTGCAAAAAAAAAAAAAAGAAAGACAGCAGGAACTTTTATTGAGTGAAACATCCCTGTTTCTTTCTTCAGCAAGAAAATAATCATGGCAACAAGAAAAAAAAATACAACCAAAAAAAGTAATAAAAAAGTGCATCTGTTGCAACCATTATTCTTGTCTCTCTTTTTGACTCTTATTTTGCAGAGTTTAAAATAGCAATTTTTCCTCTTCCTTTGCTTTTTTTTCTCAGAGTGCAGCATCAGTCATTAGTTTCTCCTTTAGTTTCTGCAAAGAAACCCAGATTCATAAGAACATGTGATCTCACATGACACAAAACACCTTGAACTTTTCAAATTTTTTATATCTCAAAATTAAACACATACCCCCCACACAGACACCCTTCCAAAGAATATTGCATATGACACCTTTCAACAATTCTAGAGTAACGTAATTCTGTTTCCAAGATAAAAGCCCGAGAATCCAAACAGGAAGCTCTCCCTTCCCCTTCTCCCTTCTTGCTGAAGTTCTGCCTTGAAGAGACATGTTCATGCCTCTGGAAATCTTAGAAATAATCAGTTCTGTGTAGCCATGCAGCTCACAACAGATGATGTCTGAGGAAACACAAAACTTAGCAATCTATTTTACTGACTTTTCTGTCCCCATTTCTAAAAACAGATGGATCTATGAACTAAGTATAGGATAGGTACAGGATCATGGGAGCTGTCTCAGGCAGTAGCTCACATAAAAAATCATGCCACAGTTTTCATCCTGCATTTGGGGGAGCTACTGCTATCTTGGAACTCTTTCCTTTCCCCCCCCTTCCTTCTCCAAGAAAACAATCAGTTGGTTACCAACAATATTCTCTCCTTTCTTGCTGCTGCTCTTTACATCCTCTTTTTCAGCGAGAGCTGCCAACTCTGGCTCTGTTTGGTGGCTCTGGTAGGAACTCTGGTCTGGTGGTGTCACTCCCTGCTGTGTTCCAGTCTGTGGCATGGATTCCAGTGCTGTTCCATTGGGCACTTGAAGAAGATATGGCTCTGTGAAGTACTGTCCTCCTGCCATGCTTGAAAAAGGCATTTGGGAATGCAACTGATTGGAGAAAGGAGCTCCCTGCATGTAGAAATCACTCCAGGGCACAGCTGGATAGGCAGGGATGTCTGCTGAGGGAAAAGCCACCAAGAAAAGACAGAATAATGAAAAGAATGGAAGCATGTCTATATACAAGATGTGTGTGTTGTGCTTAGCTCAGTGCAAACACAGGATTGCAGTGCAGCAGACACCACACACACATCAAGGATCACTTTGCTGTTTACACTGCAGTGTATTTATCCAAAACATGGTTCTTAGGGGAAAAAAGCTTAAGAAGTTCACAGCATTTTTATAATCAGGAAAAAACCCCATGATGCCACTCAGCACTGATCCTGAGTGTATGTAATGATAGTAGAGACACCACTCCAAAGGATTGCAGTGCAGCAGACACCACACACACATCAAGGATCACTTTGCTGTTTACACTGCAGTGTATTTATCCAAAACATGGTTCTTAGGGGAAAAAAGCTTAAGAAGTTCACAGCATTTTTATAATCAGGAAAAAACCCCATGATGCCACTCAGCACTGATCCTGAGTGTATGTAATGATAGTAGAGACACCACTCCAATTTTTTTTCCAGTCCCATTTTCCAGGTTAGCTCTGCCAAGCATAAGCTGGATGCTTAATCTTCACTTTCATTTATAAGAGCTGTAAACCAGGCATGTTTTGTTAATTAATATCTATAATTCAACTACGCTGCTCACTTGCTTACGTGCTAATGTAAGACTCACAGGTGTGTCTGCACTGATAGACTGGATTCCAGCCCTGCACTTTGGGAATGCTGGAACATTGTTAGGAAGAAATTCTTCCCTGTGAGGGTTGAGAGGCACTGAAACTTAGAGGAGTTGTCACTGCCCCATCCCTGGAAGTGTTCAAGGCCAGGTTGAATGGGGCTCTGAGAAACCTGGGATAGTGGAAGGTGTCCCTGCCCATGGCAGGGGGTGGGACTGGATGAGCTTTAAAGTCCCTTCCAAACCAAACTATTCCAGGATTCTGTGAACTTGGTCATCCCCATGGCATAACAGAAAAGCCTTTCACTGCTGACTGTGCTCTGGACAGAAGTATGGACTAAGAGAATATCAACTCTGTTCCTTCAACAACCTTCCAACTTCACCAGCTTGCACCTTTACACACCCCTTTATGCTCACACAACATGCCCCAAGGAATGCAACACACATTTGGGCATCAAGCCATAAAAACATTTAATTTGATGCAGTCTGGGCCACAGCCCTCTCATTATTTCTGTCACTTTGGACTGAAAAACCACAGAAAATAATAATTACGCCTTGGCACTAGAGCAGGGAGCAGGGCCAAGTGTATTAGATAGCATGGGTGCTGCCAACCTGTCCTGGACAATGTCAGCTGTGAAGAGTGGGGACAGGAGCCAGCTTGCAGCCTGATGTGAGTCAGACTCTGAGTCAGACTTCCCCCAAGGTCCACAGAAATGGTACAAAACCAGCATCTGTGGTCTAAAACTCTTTGTTCTCTCATGTCGTAAGACAAGGGATGGAGCTTTTGGAGCGTGACCCTAATTTAACAAACCTGTCAGTCCAAAGGAATTAACTACAACAGTTTGTCATTTGATTATACTTGGGCTTGAATAACGTCAAAATACTAACCCCAGACACAAAACAAGGAGATCAACAATGCCACTTTTACCCAGGTTTTTTTCAGAAAATTATGCTAGAATGCCTTCATCTTAGTGCTGTTGCCAATTTAAGTCAGAGGAAGAATCTTTGCCCATACTCTGTTGGCTCCTGTCTCTCTCTTCTTTTGCACTACCCTAAGACATATAACATGATTTCAGACTGGTTTCTGCAGAAGCCAAACAGTGAGAAGCCTGGTTTTCCTCACTGTCTCCAACTATCCCATTTGCTGTGGCACCTTTTCCTTTTTCTCTGCCCCCTTGACTCCCACCACACACAACAAAGGGATGTTCATTTACACAACAGGACACTCCTGGAAAAGAAAAGTTACTTCTCCAGTACAGACAGAACCTCTGCACTACCTGACACGTTCAGGGTTAATGCTCTTCCTGACGTGTGCACCCTGGGTAGTAACTTTTGATTCAAATGAACGGGTCATTCAGCACTTTAAAAAAACCAAGCATACAAGGAAATTAAGTGGAAAAAAGATGGGCACATCTGTAGATTTCAGCAGGCATGTGGACATTCCTTCTTTCTGTCACATTCATCAGTAAACTCACTGATCATAATGAATGTTTCGGGGTATTGTTTAGTTACGCCAGAGGAGCAGGATGCCAAAATATTTCAGATATTTACCTGAATTTCCACTTGGCTGCTGTGGCATGAGTGGTCCCCCTGTGTGGTTTTGTACATAGCCTTCTGTGGCTCCATAGGTTATGGCTCCACTGTTGGCAGATAAGGCAGGGAAAGCTGCATGGGACTCCAGGGGTGTTGGAGGAGGGACATGGTCACTGGAGAACACATTGCTGGCCAGGTGACCTGGGTGGCAGAACTGGGAGAGCTGGGAGAGCTGGTAGATTTCCCCCCCGCTGCTGTACTGACAGTAGGTGGCCTCCAGGTCGTCTCCAGGCTCCAGCTGCTCGAGGTAAGGGCAGGAAACCGTGGAACTGAAGCTGCAGGGGGCAAGGAGAGAGGCAACCCAGAGATTAAAGGAGAGTCAACAGCTACAGCAACCTGTACAATTAAAAACTGTTTTATTGCCTACCCTTCCTCCCAAATGCCAGGCACAGGACAAGGGCAACAGAAGCCACTTGAGCCAAGTGCTTTCACAGCAGGATTCTTGAACAATGGGTATTAGTGGGGATTATCTTCCCACTCTCCAAAGCACACCCCAAAGCTTGGAACACCCTCACTTTCACTTGACAGGCATGCAATTCTGAGAGCACTCTAAGTACAGGCAGCACCTGTCTCATAGCAGGCACCCTGTCCTATTATGCACATTTTCATTCTCCATTTAAAGGATATTGTCACATCTGCATCTCAATTTTCATTTCTGCTCTCACCTAATTCCTTGTCCCCTGTTCCACCTTCACCCTCCCAAGGCTTCTCTCCCAGGAGCCACTTTTTTGATCTCCCTCAAAGACACTTCATCTGTTCCTACCCTTGATTCTGGACGCAGTAAGCAAAGGCTTCCCTGGAGCCGTTTTCCTGACTGGCCAAGCTGCATTCACTGCTGGGCGTGTCCAGCATCAGGGGAACAATGTGGCTGTGGGGGTTAAAGGCCAGGCTGAGCGGCAGGCTGGCCCTGCGGATGGGAGGAGGGCTGGGAAGACTAGGGAAGCACTCCACGCCGCTGGAATTGAAGGGCAGCTGCGGCAGCGCCTTGGTCTGAGCTTGTGCTTCACACGGTGCCACCATTCCTGCCACCGAGGAGGCTGTGGATAAAACAGAGAGACTGTCACTGTGCTGTCACACTGGGAATCAGCAGGAGCAAGCAGAGGGAATGACAAGAGGAGCAGGCCAGAAAAGCAAGATGCCAGTGAAAGAGTGGACATTAATTGATGGGAATTAAAGTAAATGAGTACCAGCACTGTTGAGAAGCAACAGGGAGTAGCAGCAAGCTCTCTGGAACACAGGATGATGCTTATTGGTTAAATAAAATTACCTTTGTGATTTCAGTCTCTGCATACTATCTTTATCCAGCTCTCAAGAAGGCAGCCAAATGAAGCAAAGTACTTCCTGGAAAAAAGCCAGGAACAATCCCCCAGTCATCTTCCATTTCTACTGTCCTCTGGGAATAGTGTGCTGCACAGATCACCCTTTTGAAAAAATGAACTGTGGTTTGAAAGAAACAAAGCTGTGCCTTTACAAATCCATGTCTAGGCCACTTTGAAACCCACTTTCACTCCTGGTTTGGCCTCTGATGAGTCATGCCAAAAACAAAAATTATAAAGTAGAGATGGCAGCTGAAGGTCCTTGGGAAAAAGAAGCTGGGAGATGGAAAAGGAAACCAGCACCTTTTGGTTGGCTAGGATCTCGTTTGGTGACCTGTCTCCTCACTCACTTCTGGAAAAGGAGAGAAGAACAGTTTCCTACAGAACAGCCTCTGTGGAATAGAGAAAATGAAAGATCAGAATCAGGTATGCTGATGATCCAGAGTAATAACCATACATAAGCTCAAAAAGCTTGGGCATGGTGAAGGAAAATGAGTTTCTCTCTTATTATGGCAATTAACAAATGGTTTCTCTTTTCACAAGTGTAGCCATCAAGTGTGCAAGAAGCTGAAATGATTTCTCCAATCTAGCTAGGAGTTTCTCCAGTCTAGCACAAGGATGAGGAAGAGAAGAGAATATATCACCAGCTGCTCAGGTGAAGCACTCCCACACATGGCAAAGCTTCCAGGGAAAGTCTGCAGCTGCACTTCACCCTTGCAGGCATAGAGAGTAACATCAAATGCACTCCAACAGGTGTGAATCAAAAGCCTTAAACACAAACCTAAACCTACAGATGCCACAACAAGCATTAGTAGCCTTTAGAGAATTTTGGAACGCACGTCCAGAGAGCCAACGAGGAGTTTTCACTTCAACATCTCGCAGCACTGCTTCTCAGATTCCCCAGTGTGCTGGGCAGTTCTGTATCTCTTATTGCATCTTGCCACATTCTGTTTTTTTCCAGCTCTCTGCAGCCATAGAGAGAAGGAATCACGATGTTTCAATGAAAACTTTTCAAGTTTTCAATAGCCCTGATTCTGGGCTCAGTCAGAAAACTGAAGCAAGATCTAGGATGGCATCTCTAAAGCATTCACATGCCCAAGCAGTTCTCAGTGGTTTATTTTTTCTGTTTGAACACACTATTTATCCATGCCAGGCAGCATCTCTGATGCACCTGTCACATTCCTGGGTTTTGGCTTAGCCAGCAATGAAACTGAAGATCTCTTCTGATTTTTTTAAAACCCTTCTTTTGCACTGGTTCTCCTGACCATTGTGCCCCAGAATGTTCACACACATGTTATGGAACTGCAGCCATGGGGGACACAACTTACCTGAAAACCAGTCTATATCCAGGAAAAGCTTCAGTTCAATAATGACAGCAGGATGAGCTGTTGTGCAGATGGCCCTGCTCTTCCTCAGGATGAACACAAGCAGCCCAAGAATCACTTCTAAACTCACTTTCATACCTACTAAGAATTAGATTTTTTTTTTTTAAATAGTATTTGCAACACTTAGTGCAGATAATATTTGTGGATCATGGCAATAGGATCCCCAGAAATGAGACTGTGAGACAGCAGCCTCAATCTCCAGAGCTGGTTCAGCCTTTTGTAAAGTCACCTCTGCTTCTCTGTCCTTTCAAAGAGACACTGAAATTGTGTCTTCTAAATAGTCACAAATGCAGTAAGAACAAACAATTCCCAGAGAAGTAATATCTGCTAAATCTAACGTATCTACAGAAGATTCCAGAGTTGTTCCATGCAGAATTCTGACCCCTGGCTTGACATAATACTCACATTGTACAATTCTGTTGCTCTTCCTGACACTGATGTAGAGAGAAAGAAAACCTCAGAAGGCTTCCCAGTGAACATGGGAATGTAACAGTAGGATTTTTATTTCTTGCTTCCATTACTTCTGGGTTCTCAGTCCATGAGACAACCTTGGGAATTTTTGGAGAGCAATTTAATAATTTACAGCTTCAGATCTCTGAACCAGTCCTGGCTTACACTTAACTCCAGAATGGTTATTCTGTTTCCAGCCTTTACTGGAACATCAAGGGCCATCACAAAGCTTTTCATAGATTTGTCCTCATCTTGAAATTATGAGAAAATACATTTGTTCAAAATTTGTTCGAAAGCCAGAATCCGGTAAGTGAAGCTTATTTGGAGCTTGTCATTTATTTACTGTTCTTTGACAGACCATATCCAACTTCATCCAATTGCTCCCAAGATTTCCATTCCAATCCCATCTCTGCCAGTGAATTCAATCACCTTGCTTTTTGCTTAAGGGTTACCTGCACAGGCTGGGTACCTGACAGGTGTCCTCAGCAAGGCAGACACATGAAACAAAGGATTTCCTGCAAAAGCACCAGTGGGGCAGAGGCACAGAAAGGAACTTTTCTTCCCAAAGAAAACGTAAGCCAGTGAATCACAGATACATATGTATCAGTAAGGAATCTCAGAAAACAAAGAAAAACTTCAAATAACTGTCAGTGTCAAAAAAAGCCATTAATTTCAATCATGCTGTCTAGCAAAAGTGAAGAAAAACCAATTCTAAGATCAAAGCAAGCTCAAAATTGAAGTTTTGAGGCACAAAAGGCTCTTATGGCAAGTAGTGTGGCTACTATCCAAATCAGAAGCCGTAACTGCCAGGAAGGTAACACACATCTCAAATACAACTCACTGACATCTTTAATCAGCTTGTTTGGAGAACTGGTAAAAACGGTGGGACATAAAAAAAAAACCCAAACCAAACCCACAAACCAACAGACAGTCAGAAGCACTGGGTAGAGCAAGGTAAAACAATGGGAATTGCAGCACTGAACACTCTCCAAAGGTCGTGGGTAACACACCACACTATTCTCATGCTCTTAAATAGTTTTCTTATCCTGC
>NW_008239295.1:235082-237420 GCF_000691975.1 Corvus brachyrhynchos | reverse complement strand
CCAGCCACTCCAGCAGGTCACACTCTGTGGGCCCCACTGCACCATGATGCACAAAGTGTTTTGCTGAAACCACCCATGACCTGTTTCCACAAGGAACACTACTAATCAATTGGTTTTGCGTTGTAAATTGATAACCTTTTTTATTCATCTGTTCCCGCTTTTATTTTGCTCCTGTTAATTTGGATTTTATCCTATCCAAGTTTTGTTTCCTTCATTTTCTGAGATATCCTAATAAAGAAAACAGTTGGTCCCTAGATGGCCCTATTTCTAGGCAAGCTTTTTTTTCTGAACAAGGATGCTGAATGGATTCAGGTCACACTGGCTTTCATTTTCTTCCTGTTTTTTTGCTTTCATTCTTAAAGAGAAAAAGTCTGCCTGTGCAATGGTAAACAACAACAAAAAAAGCAAGTTTCATTTCCCATAGCTGTGTTATCCTGCATCTAGGAAGGCAAAACTGCAACTGGAGTTTTCCAGGTGATTGTGCCATGCAGATCTCTCTTCTACAAGGACTCTCTACATGTAGTATCAGTCTTTTCCCTCAGAGAGGACACTTGCCCTTTCATTTCTCTGACAGATACTATGTAACAGAGCAAATGGCTTCACACTGACAGAGAGTAGGTTTAGTCTGGGTATTAGAAGGAAGTCCTTCTCTGTGAGGCCCTGGCACAGGTTGCTCAGAGAAGCTGTGCCTGCACCATCCCTGGAAGTGCCCAAAGCTAGGTTGGATGGGGCTCGGAGCAACCTGGGATAGTGGAAGGTGTCCCTGCCCCTGGCAGGGGTGTTGGAATGAGATGATTTTTAAGGTCCCTTCCAACCCAAACCATTCTGTGATTCCCTGATATTCTCTCTTGACTAAATAGTGTCTGCAGAGGTACTTTAGGAACCAGGAGAGGTTCCTAAAGCATAGAAATCAGAGGATATTTGGGTTGTTTCCTTTAAACAAACTGTTTCACAAAACCTTGGTTTCTATCCAATTCAATACAGGGCTCAACAGATTACACCACTTCATCACTCTGAAAGCAGTGAATTACTCAAACACTTTGACCATATTTACTCTGTTGCAAGAAGTGGAAAAACTGGAACTAACTGAATTATTGTCCTATTGGTTAAAAAGGTCATTGGATTGACTAAAGGAGCCCTTGCCTTGAGAGGATGACAGGCAAACTTAAATGACAGAAGTATTGAATTAGATTATCAAGAAAATATTTCAATTACATACTTCTAGCATTCTAAGCTTGTTGATGCAATCTTACAGCTGCTTTCCACAGTACCAAAATACCTTTAAGGTAAAAGCACTGTTAAAAAATTTGAGTCATTCTTAGAAAATGAGTTGCAGGAAACGGCCTTAACACTGATAACTAAACACTGATATATTTAGAAGACAACAAGGGGACAGACATGATGACAATAAATTCAAAATAACTAATTACACTGGGAAGCAGGAGAACACACACAGCAGTACCACATGTCAGCACATCTACTGATTGGGATATCCGTCCCTAAGGAAGTGGTGGAGTCCTCATCACTTTGGAAATCTTTCAGTATTGTGCCAACTTGGAAACACAAACATATCTAGGAAATGCTTTAGGGAGCATCCCTGACTCTAGGGAATGCTCTTGGATTGCATACATCAATAAACAATTAAACAAATCCTCTCTCTTTCATCGCCATCAATCTTTTAACTCAGCTCAGGTAGAAAACTGGTTGAACAGCACACCCCACTGACTTAAAACTCCACTGCAACATGGATTAAATTCAGCCCTCAGCTTTAGAACTCAGCTATTTGCACTCCCTCAAGGTCTTGCATGAAACAGAAACTTGCCCTGCCTGGAGAAGCCAAGGAAGCCCCGTTGGATGTGTAAAGGTATGGAGTACCTGAGGGAGCCTCTACAACACCCAGCAGTTCACAGAGTGCACCTTCCTCACACAGCTCACTTGGCTCAGGCTGTAGCCAGAATGTTTCCATCAAAACCAGAATATGGGGAGTGTGTATCTGCCATGGAGAACATCAGAACCAGAACAACACTTCCCTCTTCATTTACAGCCGCGGGGCCAGTGTCAAACAGCTGCTATGGAAGAATGCCCTGCTCACTTATCCTTATGAAGCCCTGTTCAGAATTCCTTGCTGGCTTGTGCTAGGATAGGAACAAGGACTGCAAATTTATCTCCAGAATAGTCACAGAGGCACCACAGTGCTGGTACATAACTGGTAGAGACTCAATCAGCAGTCAGCTGCTATATCTACAATCACAGAATCATTGAAGAGACCTTAAACACCATCTCATTCCAACCCCCTGCCATGGGCAGGGACACCTTCCACTAGACCAGGCTGCTCAGA
>NW_008239295.1:223786-235072 GCF_000691975.1 Corvus brachyrhynchos | reverse complement strand
ACCCGTCCCGGGACCGTGCCAGCCACAGCTTCTCTGTGCCAGTGCCTCACCACCCTCACAGGAAAGAATTTCTTCCTAATATCTAACCTGTATTTCCCTTCTTTCAGTTTGAAGCCATTCCCTCTTGTCCCACCACTACAGTTCCTGATGAAAAGTTCCTCTGCAGCTTCCTTGTAGGCCCCTTCTAATACTGGAAGAGTCCTACAATGTCTCCACAAAACCTTTTCTCCTCCAGGCAGAACAGCCCCAACTTTCTCAGCCTGTAGAGTGAGCTGGTATCACTTTTTGCACTGATGACATAAGGCTCTGACATGGCCTTTCCTAAAGCATTTGGGAATCTTCCAGCTCCACCAGCTAATGCTGTAGCTGTGCAAAACACTCGTGCTGGTCAGGGTCTCACCTGAGGCAGAAGTGAGGGATGCAGGGTGTGTGCTGAGCAGGCTGGAGGAGTTCCCAGCTCCAGGGTCTCCTCCCAGCACGGCAGGCTGGTCTCCAGCAGCATCAGGCAATGGAGGCACAGGCAGAGGAGGTGCCCTGCAGGCAGACACAGAGGACAAGACAAGGCATTATGACCATCATGCACTCTTCTATCTGACAAGGGGCAGATCCTACATCACAAGCAGGTGGAAAGGGAAAGCACTGGCTGACTACAAGTGCAAGGAATCAAGTCTTGTACCAAGTCTTTGGGGAGGCAGCCCCAGGTCACTTGTATAGGACAGGCAGCAGGGACAGTGCAATGAAGTAAGTCAGGTGCTCTCCAATCTTTCATTTCTCCTCTTCCACTTAATTTTTCCTCTTTTCATTCAGTTTTCTTCCTAAGAAGACACTCACTCCAGATTGCCATAAATACATCCCTATGGAGATTGATTTCTTCTCTCACACATTCACCATCCCTTGAAAGACCATCTCTCGTCTCACACAGTCCCTTCCCCCCCCCATTAATGTCCTCTGCTCACATATGAAAGGTACTACCTTGTATTTCTTCAAAGTCCATGGCTTTCTAAGACTGATCTAAGCAAGCAGCATTTCCATCACCAAGTGAAAATCCATGGAAATGGAAAGCAGTGGTGGGAGAACTGGGTTAAAAGAATCCCCAAACTCACCCGAAGCACCTGGGCGATGCATTCACAGAAACTAAAAATGAAGAGATGATTCCATAAACGTTTCCATCTCATCCCTTGCTCTCTACATGACTTCAGCCAGAGCAATTTCAGTAGTTTCGTTTCAAAATTAATTTGATTAATGTGTGCAACAGGTTAATCAAAAGGACTTTTAAGAGGGTCCACCACAATTTACCCAGAAATCTGACACGCTACCTAGGTCCAAATCAGTGCTCAGTTGTTCACTGTTTAAAGGTAAAGGGGAAATGGCAAAAGAAAATATTTAATTTGTTAGGTACCGGTTGTGGAGAAATAAGAAAACAGAGTAAGTTCCTCACCCATAATCCTCTGATCCAAAGGGGACTGACAGAGCTGATGATGTTGGGTATTTTCTGTTGCCTTTCATACTCAACTTCTCCAATTTCCGCCACTTTGCCCTGCGATTCTGAAACCAGACCTGAAAAACGGAGAGAAAGGAATGCATTCAGGGAAGAAACCATCTACACATGGGGACACTGGCAATGTCCCAGTCCCTGTCCGTCCCTTTTCTGCACAGAACCCAAAGGCAGCACTTGCCCCCAGCAGGCGTTACCAGGATACGCTGTGGTGTCACACCAACCACAGCTGCAATCTCCCTCCTCTTCTCATTGTCAGGATAGTGGTCTTCCTGGAACATCTTCTCCAGCTCTTCTAGCTGCTCTAGAAATGATACAATGCCCAAAGAGAGAGAGATGGGAAGTATGCGACAAGAAAACAAGAAAAAAAATTAACAAGAGAGGGAAACAGAAAAAAAAAGAGCATTTTTACTATACTTAGAAATACATGAGTAACAAAAGTTTTTTTAAAAATAAACCACAAAAACAAACAAAAATCTTCATTTGCTGTTTCAAAAGCAAAGAGCATTGCTAGTGATGCTTCAAATGAAAGACACTCAGCAACCTTTATTTGTGGAAGTCTTCACACATCTAATGGTGTGGAGTGCAGTGCAATACCAGTTAGAGCAGATCAGCACAGGGAAGGAAACACCAAGTGCCACTGGCACTGCCAGCACCACTGTGTGCCAGTGTGTACCCCGGGATCTACCTGCACTATAGAAGGTGCGGGGCTTCTTCTTGACAGGTAAGGATTTTTTTCCCTTGGCCACATCATAGCTGCCTCTGGACTCCAGGACTGAAGACCCCTTGTAGGAATTCTGAACTGCAGCACTGGCTGGAGCACCTTTGGATTGCGGAGGGGCCGGGCCAATCTCCTCCTGCCTGCAGGGAGCTCCAGCCACTCCACTGGATGCTTTCTCAGCACACATTCCACTGCTGTTGGTACTTCTCCTCTTCTTCGCATCCTTTTCAGTCCCAGCAGGGCAGTAACTCTCAGAGTGCTCTTGTGACCCTGACTGACCCGTGGGCTCCTGTGCTAATCCAACCTTCTTGTCACCACAGAAATCCGATGGTTGCCCACACACCAAGGCAAAGTCATGCTGGCCATCAAGGACCACCGAGCCTTGGGAAGACGACCCAGCTGCCTGCAGGGTGCTGTATGCCCCATCTTCCACCTTCTTCACAGAGCTGTTCCTATCTTCTATTCCCAAATTATCCTCAACTTTTTCTTGTGTGGCTGTGCCTGGGAATGCAGGTAGCACACTGCTTCCTGTACCGTGGTCACCAACAGCATCAGCATCCACCACAAAGTGCTCTGTATTCAGCAGCATGTTCTCCTTCTCATCCTGGCACTCTACAAGGCAAAAATGGGAAAAAAAACCCCAAACCCCACCCCACATGCACATTGCCTAAGCTGGATGTGCTTGGATCGGGAGTTTCAGTTACAGGGGAAGGAAAAGCCCACACAATGAAACCCAACAGTGACAAGAACCAGAGAGCTCAAAATAAAGACAGGTGCTGCCAGGAAAGCAGCAGCAAAGAACCTGATATGGTCAATATGGAGATATTCAAACATCTGTGATGAGAAAAGCCTCATTTTAAAAGCAAACTGTAAACTACAGGAGGTAATTCCAGACACAGAGAATAAAGGGACGCTTGTATATTACAAATTCAGCAGTGGGAAAATGGCCCCAGGGATAACAAAGGTCTCTGGAATAAGCAACAGAACAAAAATCAATAACTTGGCAAGATCCTGTCACCTTATTACGATGAGCAAAAGAAAGGAGCAAAATTCTGGTCTGCTGTGTAAGCAGGGATTACCTGACAAATGTCATCACTTTTTACTTTTATAGAGTTCTATCATACCCAAGCTGGCCAAGAAAAAAACATTAATTGTCAGACTTCTAATAACTGCCTTAAATTATTTCTCTGCAGCTTCAGCCACACCTCTGAGTAACAGACTTGCAAGATAGGGAGTGAATAGGGGATAAGGACAAAATTAGGTACAGAAGTCTGACTAAGATTAACAAAAGCACAAACTGTGTTACAATAAGAGAGACTGAACAGTAGAAGACAGGTCAGAAAGAACACAGCAAGAGAAATAATTAAAATAGGCAACAGAACAATACAGAAGCCCTATACTTCCCCAGCTGGCATTTACATTTCCAAATAAAAAGTTCCAAAAACCTCCCAACTGGCTCAGAATGTATGAGTCTGTATGATTTCTGCTACTTAAAAAAATTTTTAAGTGATTATTTCTTAAAAATAGGAGGAAAAATAATAAACCCAAACCCATGTATTTGCCTCTGTCTGGAGAGAAGAAAGTTTGAGCAGACTGTTGGCAGCATTTCAATAGTATGTGACAACAGAGAAACTTGATAGTTTAATTTTTTGGGGAAAAAGATAAAATAATTTCATTTCACTGTGCTCTGCTTTAGATGTATATTAGTGCAATGCCAAAATAAAGGATTTACTTCTGCCTCAGTGTCGTTTTCTGAAACAACTGTTAATCAAAGAGGAGCCCCACAACTCCAAGCAGATGGGAGAATCTTCACAGAAGTATGAGGGGATGGCAGGCTGCTCCAAGAGCATCTAATTTGCTTTTTACAGGATTAAGAGAACCAAATTAGTTGTGGGGGAAAGAAACAGAAGCAGGAAACTATGCAGCTATAATAATTTGATCTTGTTAAGCAGCAATAAGTTTCCACTGCTGTTAAATGAGATGAAATATCCTGATAGGGAGGGTCAAGAACTGAACAAGGCAGAAGCTGGCTCTGGTCTATAGAATTCCTTTTCCACCATCCTCCTGATTGCATCTGAGCTTGCCTCACTCATTATGTGAAAAAAAAAAGTATTTTCCCATTATTTGAGCAGGGGTTTTACTTGTTTCTATGCAAACACCAGTATGTGCTTCCATCACAAAATAAGCGTCCAAGTCTTATGTGGGTACCTTGTACACGTAGCAGAAATGGACACCTGGGAGTTTTATATCCTCTACAAAAATATTCCTCTGTGTGAAAGTAAACTGCTGTGTTTTATTTCTAGAACAGATACCAAAGGCCTCACAACAATTTGGGACTGTCAAGGAAAAGAGCTGAAATGAAAACCAGGTTTGGAGGGAAAGATGGGCCTTCATGGTAAAAAAGAGGGAGTTATAAAACCACTCCTTTCTCCCATCATTCAGAGACCAGACTGAACGTCACTTTGTCTCACCTTTAGACAAACAGAACCTTAAGTGAAGGGATTTTTAACCGAGTGGGAACATCAGGCATGGGTAGCCCAGAACATCTGGTGCACGAGCAGGAAACCAAGTCCCCTTTTCCATCTCACAACCACCTCCTTAGACATTCCTAGGAACAAGACAACCACTTGCACTGCAAGGTTTTTTAAGGCGTTTTGGGGCATTTGGTACAAAGCCACCTGAACACACACACACACGGCAGGGGGGGAGAAGAAACAGCTTTAGAGGTCCCTCTACGCAAGGAAGAGAAAAACCGGACAGCGGGGGAAGGCGCAGCCGAGAAGCCCAGAGGCAGCGGGAGCCGCTCGGTGTGACACAAAGCCCACCTGCCCCCTGCCCTCGGCCGGGTGCTTTTACAAGCAGGGGACTCGAGGCCCGGGGAATCCATCAACCCCAGCCGCGGGGCCAGGACACGGCGGGGCTGAGGGAGGCTAATGAGCGCCCACATAACATCGCTGAGGAGCGATTATCCTCCCCCGGGGCTGCTCATTAGGCTCATTGCCGGGTGCCTCCCCCCGGTTATTAAAGCGAGCCGGCATCACTCATCCCCTTGCCCTCATCCATACCTTTACCACAGCCTGTGCCCAGCCCCCGGCCTGCCCGGCCCCGGCCGCCTCATCAGGGGCACCTGGGCACAGCGGGGGAGGCCCCGACCCCGCCCACGGCCCCGGGAGCCTCGCTCGCCCCTGTTCCCCGCACGGAGGGAACGGGAGTGTTCCAGGCTCGGTGGGGATATCGGGAAGAATGCTCCCTATGAGGAGCTGTCTGAAATATCGCCGTGTGAATCGTGGTTGGCACAAAACTCGTCACCCGTGGATGAGGGGAACCTCGTTGTCTGGAGTGCTATATCCAGTTCTGGACTTCTCAGTACGAGAAGGACAAGGAGCTACTGGAGAGGGCCCAGCAGAGGGAAACCAAGATGATGAGGGGTCTGGAATGTTACAAGGAGAGAGTGCACGGGCTGGGCCTGTTTTGGTTGTGGAAGACTGAGAGGGAATCTCCCAATCCATGTAAATATCTTTAAAGAGGAGATGATGTCAAGAGGATGGTGCCAGACTCTTTTTGTGGTGGCCAGCGATAGGGCAAGAAGCAATGGCCGTAAACTAAAACACAAGAAGTTTAATCTCCACACGAGGAAGAATTTCTTTCCATAGAGGGTGGCAGAGCACTGGAACAGCTGCCCAGGGAGGGAATGGAGTCTCCCTCTCTGGGGACATTCCAAACCCACCTGGACACGTTCCTGTGTCACCTGCTCTGGGTGACCCTGACTAGAGCATTTCTAGAGGTGCTGCCCAACCCTAAGGATTCTGTAATTCTGTGATCTTCCTATGGCCTCGCAGGAAGACGTTTGTTTTTTAACATGTGCCACGTGTTCAGCAGCTTCTGGTTCTCCAATAACTGGGGGTTGCAAGGAATAAATGGCACTTCTTGACTTTTGGGTGCTGTAATTTGTGTCCTTTCGATGCTTAACAATTCTTAGTAAAAAGAAGGCTCTTAACAGAGCAGGTAATGCTTGCATGAAGAATAAGACTCACTTAATTGTGTTCTCATGCACCAAAATAGAACATCCTCCATCCTGCTCCTCTTTATTGGCTCACCATCTTGTTGCTGGCACGGCACTGTTCTCCTGAGGGTTTCCTCATACCTCCTGTCTTTATTTCAAGGTTCACTTTTAGCTTCTAAGGCCTTGTTTCAACACATGCTTTCACCTGAGAGTCGTTTCATCAGGTTAAACGAGTGTAAGCTGAAACATCTGTGCCAACATTTTAGAGCAGTAGAATTGGTCTAACAGTGCACTTGGTTCAGCTATCAGCTGCAAGAAGTTGGGGCTAAAATGGCATTTGTTAACAGCAGTCAGCTGACAAAACACAGCGATCTTGGAGGGGATGGGACCTGTTCAATATTAGAAAAAGTGCCAATATAAAAATCCCTATCTGCTTTAAAAGTTGTTTCTGAGCAAGGTTGTGTATATTTACTGAACTCTGGTCCTAATGTCACCCTTTTTTGTGAAAGTAATAAGAAGTCTGGAGAATGCTTTCATGTCTTTTCCTTGAGGAGGGACCAACACAGGTCTCCAGCACTGGGAGTTTTTGGGTTCTTTAGAGTCATATATATATATATATATATACACACACATATATATACACTATATACACTTACATATATACTTATGTATATTAAACTACTTTATATGAAAAATATGAAAAATGACAGCAATCATAAAAATTGATTTTCAGACATACACCATTACTTTCTCAGCTTCTCCACAAAACTTTTTAAATGCAGCTCATACTTGTACTTCATTGCTGTCCTTGTCACAAAAAGAAATCAGTGTAACTGCCCTATGAGGGTTGTCGTTCATGATTTCTTTTTTCAGTGTAGAAATCCTGAATTTCTTTAGTCCAGATACACTTTGTATCAGTCTCCACAGGTTCGTGGGGAAGATACAGTGGCACCTCTCACAGAGTCTTTGGGAATAGTAGAAAAGTGTAAGTGTTGAGATTTGCATGACAAACCCTGTGCTTCTGTTTAATACTGATTTTCTGGGAAATCAGCTTATCTACATTAGATAATGTAGGGAGAAATCCTGATTTATAATTAAGACTGTCACAGGACACACAGGAAGCACTCCATTAACTTGATTCCTGCATTGTGAATGTGCAGTTTTCAGGGATATTGTACTAGTTTGAATAAGCTTGTACAAATCAAAGAGATGTCAAAAAGCACTTCAGTGCAGATTTGTTTATGGATTTTGGTGGCAGGATGGTGCTGGGGCTAAAAGTTTAACTAAATAGTCAGAAGTTGAGGTCTATCTGAAGTGTAAGAAATCAAAGTAACTCGGTGTATAAGCACTTGTTCTTAGAGGCATAAGCTGACCTTTAAATGCTCCTCAACATACAAAGGCCTGACATCAGGCAATACAGGCTGTACCTGTGACAGGGACAAGTTAACCTTTGGTCCAACTAGTTAAAGAGCATAGAAGTGCTGTCAATCATGACAACAGTACCCTTGAAGTTTCCTATGTCAACTGGAATTTTAACAACATACGGAATGTAACACAGAAACCACCTTGGGAGGCTCTAATGAACAATATGCCTGCTTGCTTTTGAGAGCAGAAGTTGAAAGAGTAAAGAACTCTTGACTTCAGGTGTTGAATGATGTTCAGATGACTTCTGATTTAGAATGGGAATATGTATGGCTGGCTCCTCCTGGATGAAGCTGAAGTGGATGTGGGATGCCTCGACTGCCTGTGTGAGATGACCTTACACAGACATGCTAAATTGATCCCATGGCAGTACTCTGTGTCCCAGCTGAGACATTGAGAATCCTGGGGACTTGGGAACTGCATAAATTCATGACAGCCTGGGACAAGCAGGCACTTGGGGTATCTGAACATTCTGGGTCTTGTGGAGGATTATAACCCTTCTTGTGTGAGTCTGAGGTAGGGCTTTGCTGTGGCTCTTAGCTCAGGACCAGCTTCAGTTCTTCCAGGGGAAAAAGGGTGTTAGCAGATCTAGTCTGACCATAGATTAAAAGTTGAATAACTGGGTCCTGTCTTTCTGCTCTAGTGGGCTGCACTCCCATTTTCTGTAGTTCATCCCTTCAGTTTACCTTGAGTTATGGACGACTAACACCACTGTGGAACCTGCAGCATCAGCTCTCCAGGGCTGGGGATAACACTGAAGAACCTTAAGGTATGAAGATAAACCAAACTTTCCTCACTGCCTCTCCCTAAGGAGCTCATTGTACTTACCAGTCACTCAGAAAGGAAAGTTAAAAAGGAAAGTTAAAGGAAAGCAAAAAAAAATACTGCATGTGTATTCAGTAAATTAAATTACTTACATTTGAGAGGAAAACCTAAGTAACAAGGAAAGCAGAGTTTTTTATTTTAACTGGAGAAGTGCATGAGTTTATTAGGACTAAAAGCAACTCTTTTTTTCTTTTAATCCAGCTAAAATTATTGATATAAATAGGCTGCAATAAGCTAATCTAGATAC
The DNA here is from genome assembly GCF_000691975.1 of Corvus brachyrhynchos. NCBI lineage: Eukaryota > Metazoa > Chordata > Aves > Passeriformes > Corvidae > Corvus > Corvus brachyrhynchos. Next base: position 226,359 of record NW_008239295.1, on the reverse strand, counting down.
AATGTAAATGGGATTTAAAGGCAGAATGTTACAGAGCCAGAAAGCTGGAGATACGAAAGTAACTAATTCTTCAAATATATTAAATGCAAGAAGGCTACACGTGGCTTTCTTTGGTGTAATTGATTCTTAAACTCGATCTTGCATTGACTGAGCTGAACACTTTAACACAGAAACAGTATTTTACAGTTGAAGGCAATCCTCAAAAAGACAGGTTCTGCACAAATGCATGTAAACTGAACTTAAAAACCAGAGAGTTCTAAAAAAGAACAAAGACCCTGGTGCATATTTTGACTTTATCTACAGTGGCTAAATATCTCAGTGTTCTCCGTAAGTGTGCAAAATGGTGCATGCAATACCACATCAGCAATCAGAGTAAGAGCATCAGGAAAGTGCCACTTCATTGCATTTGCCTAGTCCTGGTTATTTTGTACGGGGCATGTACCAACACAAAATACAAATCTTTGTCAAAAGTCACTGATCTACTTCCAGGGGGAGGCAGAAAAGGATCAGTTCAGATGGCTTAATAGGATGCTTGTTCAGAAGAGAGGTGACCTTTGTGAAGCAGATTCCTCAGCATGATACCTCTTATGTGGGGGAAATCATCACAGTGGCCTCTGAAAACTTTCCTTAATTCCGGTGGATTTTGTACAATGGATAATTCCGTGGATTTTGGGTACAATGGAATATTTGCCTATTTAGACCCCAGTAGACTTGCATGATCTAATATGTAAATTGCTCTAAATGGAAATTACACTATGGAGATCAATGCCATGAAGGTATCCAGAGGATATTCAAACAGAACATTCTCCTCAGCTCTGTTGTGCTTTGCACTTAGCACCTTCCTTCTCAGGAACTCGAAGCTCTCAGTCTGCTAATACTAGTGAATTTAGCCTCACAACATGCGGTGAGGTAGGTAAGTTTACCCCCATTTTGCAGATGGCAAAACTGAGGCAGAACTCTGAAGTGACTTGCATAAGGTCCCGCAACTTGTCAGTGGCAAAACCAGGAATATGTTTGCAGAAGTCCAGACCCCAGACCTCTGTCTGATTTAAGTCACTCCCTACTACCACAAAGCAAGCAATACATGCAACCTTTATTCCTCCTCTTGCTGCCGTAGTCCTGCTGACACAGAGGAAGATTTTCCTGATTGAATTCCCGCTTTCTTTGGCAAAAAGCACCTGGTCCTGTCAAAGTGCTGTGTATTATGCTCTTCGCAGAGGCATTTCTTCTGAGGCACGATAGAAAAGCCGTGGTTTCCCCATGGTAGGGAGACTGTACAGGTCCAAACAGAATCTTATTTCCTGCAGAAGACCTGCTGCTTGGCATTCTTCACCCGTTGCTCCTCCTTCAGGTTCTTCTGCCGCACGTGTTTGCTGGAGATGTTTTCCACATGTTCTGAGGGGAACCAGCCTCTCTCCCGGTCTGAGAGTTTTACTCCTTCCATCCACCCTGTGGTGTGGGGAAAAGCACAAGATGAAGCAAAAGTCATGTGGTTTTTCCATTGTTTCCCAAGAAAAAGCCCCCTCCAAAAAGACCCTAAGAGCAAAGGAAAAGATCCCCTATCAGCTTCCAAATAAAGTGTCCTAAAGAGATGAAGAATCCCTTTGTCCTCTCAATCCAACAGTTTAAGACAGGCATTGTTCATTCTACTCACCATCATTGCTGTACTGCATAACCATGATGATATCTGCCTTCTCCAAAGCCAGCTCATCGTTTTCCCGAGCCTTGTAAGTCTTTATGCACTGAACCTGTGGTGCATCTGAAGGGGAGGAAAGATCACACTGATATACTAGAAAGCAACAGTAAACCTGTGGGCATCAGCTGCAGAGGAGCTGGAGACTAAGGAGCTGCCCAAATAAAAAGCAGAGAACTGGAAGGGACACTACAGGTCTTCATCTAAACGAGGAGTTAAAATAGGTAAAATAACTGGCAGAACCTGGCACTGAGGGAAAGCCCACGAGTATCTTCTTTATCTACAAAACCCAGAGTATTCTGCCTTGGAATCATTCTGGGGTGTCCCAGCTCACAGTGCCTGTGACTCCTGTGAGCCAGCCCACCCCCATTGCTGCAGCAGCAGAGCAGTCTCACCAGGGCATTCCAGGAGATCCAGCTCTCCCCGTGGAGGAGCCAAAGCAGAGATCCACCTCAGCTTCTCACTGCTGGAAAACAGCACAGGATAGGTGTCAGCATTCAGTGCGAGGGACAGCAGTCTGGTGACTGAAATGAGGTGGAATGGGGTGTGGGGGTGTTTGCTCACACAAAGGGAAGCAGAGAAAGGAGGTGAGAAAAGGCAAAAATTCCCATTTTTGGAGGCTGATGGTATGACATAATGTGGTAGTATTGTACGAGCAGCTATGATGAGAGAGGAGGAAGGTGGTTCACAAGGAAATAGTTACAGCAAGAGGATGTTTTTCAAGACTTCTGCTCAGCAGCTGCATTTGGCATTTCAGCATTTGAGTAGCTGAGGGACGACCATCAGGTTCCTAGGAGGTGTCTGGTTGTGGTAACAGGATATACCAAGGGTAAACTTGAGCTCTTACTGTGTCTCTGTCCGAAACAAGAACTCCACTCTC
>NW_008239295.1:219174-223754 GCF_000691975.1 Corvus brachyrhynchos | reverse complement strand
CTTTCCCTGGTAATTCTGAAGCAGGAAGAGACGGAAGAGGTTTTTGTTTGCCCCATGGAGTTTCATCTCACACTTCTCCCCACGCACATCCGAAAAAGCAGCGTGGTCGAACACAACAAAACGTCCACCCCTGCAGGTGAAGAGGAGGAACAAAACAAGGTATGAGTTTTAAGGTGATGATGGTTACAAAGTGAGTCCATGTTGTCTGCTGATGTCAGGAAAGCAAAAAGCTCTTGATGAGACTTCATCTGCTTCAGACATCCTAAGCAGTGCTCTTGTTAGAAGTCTCAGAAGGCCAGAGAAGAGAGAGAAGGGATTTAACGAAAAGGCTAGAAATACTAATCTCTGTCCTGTCAGAATTTTATTTGGTAGCTTACATCTTAAAAACAAACCCACCACTCCTAAAACCCCAACACAAACCAACCAACAACTTTCTTGACAAACCAGTGATTTGCACATTCACTAGTCCTCATAGTGTGCTTTAGGAAGAAATTATTTACCAAGTAAAAGTAGAATAAATGGTTATTGTTCAATGTTTCACATTGTAGAGATGCAAAGGCAGAATAGAAGTGTTGTACTAGGGACCACAAGATATCTTTCTATATTATGATACGTAATGAAGAGTTTGGACTATCAATTTCCACATACTTGCATGATACTCACTTCAGGTCAGGACAGAAGAGTGACTTGACAAAGGCTGCCACTTGCTGGCAGGCAGAGGGAAAGGACTCTGTCACCAAAGCACAGACCCCGAAAGAGACAGGTATTTTAGAAGGGGCAGCAATAACTGAGTTGAAGCACTCACTCCTTGGGCCGAGACAGGAGCAGACAGTCATTGAAAAGGTGCAGGTAGATGGGCCGGGTGGTGACTTTCCATTTTGGACTCAGGTTGTTGAAGTCCAGTGCTGTCAACTCGCCACACTTCACAAGTCGCCTTGACTGTGAGATGAGTGGGAATATCTGCAAGACAAAAGTAAGTATTTATGCACAAGAAAATGAGTCCCTCTGAGTTTGGGATTTGCATTTTTGCCTTTCTCTAGAGGATCTGTGCTTTCAGTTCTCCAGCTGGAGAGGTGTAAGCTATGGTAGGCACCTTCATGTGAAGGGTGGCAAGAATGATTGGGCAAGGGAAGCACTGATGAAGAGCTGGCCTGTGGATGATGTTCTGATTCAGCAGCTCTGTGTATATTGGAGAGAACAAAAAGTGGCTTTGTGGGGAAAGACAGAAAATACATTAGGCTAGAGGGAATGGATGAGCTCACCTTACACTCAAATTCAATCTTCTGGCTGAGGTAGATCAGCTCTTCAGTGCTCTTCATGCGCTGGACATTCTCATTGCAGTCCTTGATGAGCTGCAGAGGAAAACAGATGATCAGTGAGGTGGGAGCAGAACTGCCTGGTGGGATCAGTAGTACTCCTAGGAGCCCCTCAGGAGTCAGCATAAGTTACAATTCCTTAGGCATTCTCCTGCAAAAAAAGTATGTATTACAATCAGAGAATATTCTGAGTTGGAAGGGACCCAAAAGGATCATTGAGTCCAGCTCCCGGCCCTGTGCAGACACCGCAGCAATCTCACCCTGTGCATCCCTGAGAGCAGTGTCCAAACACTCCTGGAGCTCTGGCAGCCTTGGGGCCGTGCCCATTCCCCGGGGAGCCTGTTCAGTGCCCCAGCACCCTCTGGGGGAAGAACCTTTTCCTGATACCCAGCCTCACCCTCCCTGACACAGCTCCAGCCGTTCCCTGGGTCCTGTCCCTGGTCCCAGAGAGCAGAGCTCAGAGCCTGCCCCTCCTTGTGAGGAAGCTGCAGAACTGCTGTGAGCTCGGGCCTCAGTCTCCTCCATCTGAACAGACCAAGTGACATCAGCCACTCCTTTTGTGTCTTCACCTCCAGGCCCTTCACCATCCTGGTGGCCCTCCTTTGGAAGGTCCAATCATCACTAGACAGAACAATCCACCTTATGAGGCTGTACAAATTTTAGGTAGCAATTTGTCCCAGAAAACTTCAAACCTTGCCTCTATAATAAACAGGATAAGAGGAAGGGAAGCAATAGAATAATGCTGTGGGGTTTTTTAAAGCAAGATTTTCTTGCAGGGGCAAGGGTGGGAATTGATGATTAATTAGAGACAAAGGTGAGACTGCAGAAAGGATTGGCAGCTTTACCTTTTCAAGTGCATCATAGGCCTGCGTTGCTTGCACTTCCTCCTCAGACCCAGGCCCAGTTCTTTTCAGGATATTCTGCATGAGAAAAGATGATTTTCATGATGCAAACAGGGAAAGGTGGACACCACCACCACTGAAGAGTAGGAGAAATAATAAAACAGAAGTAGATGATGACATGTGGAGACAACAAGGCCAAAAATTTGAGATGCAGAACGTCACTGATAAGTTACACTGATTAGGACATTCTTGAAAATCAAAATTGTATTAATTATCACATAGAAGTTACATGGCATAGGAAGCAACCACTAGCTAAAACATAAATGGGTTTATGAACAGAATAGAATTGTCCTTTTCTCCTATTAAAAAGAGGCTCAAATAATCAAAAAGAAGAATTTCATAGAAAGAGCTCAAAATTAATTCATTAAGGACTGGCTGGTTCCCTGTCTGGAAGGTTTCTTATTAGTCAACATTGCAGGCATAGAGTAGATACAGGCTGCCTTACAGAGGGCAGCCAAGGAATCCTTGCTTTCTTCTCCTAGCAGGAAGTCAAAAAGTTCAATAAAATGTAAATCAGCATGCTCTGAGAAGACTCCATAAGTTCTTTATTGGAGAAGAATTAAAGTAGTGTCACAACAAAGCCCTAAATGATTCACAAACAGCATTGCCTCACGCAGTGCCACATCCATCATTTCCTGCACACCTCCAGGGATGGGTACTCCATCATGTCACTGGGCAGCCCATTCCAATGCCTGCCAACCCCTTGTGGGAAGAAATTCCTCATGATGTCCAACCAGAACCTCCCCTGGCACAACTTGAGGCCGTTTCCTCCTGTCCTGTCCCTTGTTCCCTGGGAGCAGAGCCCGACACCCCCCCGACCTGCCCCCTCCTATCAGGGAGTTGTGCAGAGCACAAAGGTTCCCCCTGAGCCTCCTTTGCTCCAGGCTGAGCCCCCCCAGCTCCCTCAGCTGCTCCTAGACACAGCTTGAGGGAAACTTGAGGGAAAGCAGAGAATCACCACAGTTACCTGTAGGAGGAGCTTGAGTCGAGTGATGCGCTGGAAAGGGAGGATGAGGAAGGATTTAAGTGAGAGGCGCTGGCATAGTGGATCACTTTCCAGTCTCTCCAGGACTTGCTGGAACCCTGCATTTCCATTTCTGTGGGAGTGGCAAAGGAAAAAAAAAGACATCCAGGCATCAGAGTAAATAAATAACCTTCCTAGTATCAGATTTCAGGGAATGTTGGAGTACTCCCAACAGTCAGGTTTTGTCCCTGGGGCAAGAGGTGTCAAGAAACTGCACCACTCTGCTGCTGAAGAGCAAATATGGGTTTCTAACAGCTACAGGATGGCAGTACAGCTGTTATGATCTCTCTCCTCTTTCCACAGCCCTCTGGAGTAAAAGCCAGAAGTAACATCTACATTTCAACCCCCTCTGTCAGTAATGCTCCTCTCATGGGGACATGGTGGTGGTTTTGTGGTGGTTTGCACTCTGGTTCTTGGTGGCCTGAAAAACCATCTTCCAGCACAGTCATTTTTGCTCTCTTCAGTAGAGGGCAGACAGAGAACAGTCTGCAACAAGATCAGATATTAAGTGTTCTTTTCCTCTCCAACAGTAAGGGAGAGAAGCCTGAAGGAACTCTGTCCTGCTGTCCCAAATGCCACTGAACTGAGGAAGGTTATTCTGGCAGCATAGCGAGAGCACTGTTTAACAGCCAATTCCTGCAGCATTCCCCATTGTTTGAAAGGGTCAATATTCAAGGAAGTATGAGGGAAAAGGGTGTAACAAATGAGAAAAACTTACAGTAACCTCTGGAAGGTTTGCTCCTGGTATGTCTGGTTTGTCACATATGGCAGATACACCCGGCGGAAATCAGGGGCGTGTTTCAGAGCCACGTCACACACATGGAAGTTGAACATGTCCTCTTCAAATTTCTCCTCCAAGTCAAAGAGGAAACTGCAGCACATGGATGTGGTGCCATGAAAGAAGAGGGAAATATCAGTGTCATTTAGTCTTCTAAAACTGTGACAGCCCACAGATAAGCACAAGACAGATCTTTATTTCTAGAGAGAGTGTAATGTCTGGACAATAACAATTTAGGGCTTGGTGTCAGCAAGGAAAAAGCAGAGGCAAAAGACCTCTATTCTTGAGAGGTCACACTTCTACAGGCACGGTCAGGAAACAGCTGGGAACTAAGACCTCACCAGAACAATCCCGCTGGTATAAATGGAAAAGGTAGCAGCAAACCCTACCAACTTAGTGATTTATGTAGCCAAGCCTTGCAGGAGGAAAAGCAGAACAGAATCCTACAACACATATAGGATTCCTTGCATGTGGGGTCATGTCCACGTTTCATGACTTATGCTCTAACGATTCACATTAGTTTCTGTCAAGTGATGGTTGTAACTTACTTTTTTTCCCTT
>NW_008239295.1:211789-219144 GCF_000691975.1 Corvus brachyrhynchos | reverse complement strand
TGCCCCTTTTGTCTTGTATTTGGCAGGAGCTAGTTTGGGTTGGCATCCAGTTAGTCAAGTTTAATTGTAGTTGAAAGCAGCGGCACAAGGCTACATTACCATTTGGAACATTTTGATCCCCTGCAATGAGCTCTGTGTACAACTGAGCCATAATATCTGGGATTTAACACCAAAATTTACATTGCCCTGTCACCTAAAAAGGCAAATATTCCTTTCCAGGCAGTGTTGGTGTGCCATCACTAAGTGCTGCATCTGCCTTGAACAGTGAGCACGCAGAAGAGTAGTGAGAAATGCTCCTGATGGAAGCACCACGTGCGTGTCAGTCCTGGAAGCAAAGGGCCACATCTCACCTGGCACTGACATCGCGCACATCGGAGAGGCGGGAGAAGAGCCACTGGCGCTCCTGGTTGGTGAGCATCGCCTGGAGCTCTGCCGAGCGCTGGAAGTGATCCACTGCCACGTTCAAACTGCGCAGGTAGGACGCCTCAGATATTATCAACTCAAACTTGGCCTTGAGAGAGAAAACAAGGCAGCACAGCATCACCACACTGCACGAGTCTGTGAGAAATCTTACGGAGAGGAGACAGGGCAAAGCAGGAAAACCTCCCAGCACATGATGCAAGTAGGGTGTAATTACAGAAGAGAGGGTTTAGAAATGAAGGGCGAGCATGCTATTACAGACTTTCTTTAGAAAACGGACTTGTGGTATGACTTAAAAACAGCTACTTGCTCTCATTTTATTTTTTATTTCCTCTCAACACCTTTCACAAGGCTCCCCATTTTACAAGCTCCCATAAAGTCCAGCATCTGCACCATGCACCTTTTTCTCCTTCATCATGTTTCCCATGCTGCTGTTTTCACCTTTCTCTGGGTCCTCCTGTCCACTTCTCAGATCCTCTCATTTTCCTTACCCAGTTTCTCTGTGCCATTGTGCTGAATCCATACATCTCCCTGTCTCCTCTCAGCCCTGCAGCTCACACAGGTCAATTTGCTAAACTCACACAGGTCAATCTGTGTGAGTTTAGCACATTCTACCACAGAAAATACAATTTACTGTGGTTTTATTAGCATCTCTCACAAGCTTATGTGTGGGAGAATGCTGCAAGTCTTCTACTTTTATACTCCCTTTTTCATTGAGCATACTCATAACTCTTTATCTTGTTCCTCCTTTTCCCTATGCCTGTTTTCATGGAGTTACTGATATGGTGCAGAGTCTGTCCTTCAGTGCTGCTTTTCTCTAAAATTCAGCGCTTCAGCACTGCTCTACTTCATACCCCATGCTGCTTTCAGGGGTAGAGGTGACCTCTGCTTCAACCACCTGCATTCCCACATCAGTTCTTGCTCTCTGCTTTAACCCCACTTCCAGACACACTTTCTTGACCACAGACCACCCATTTACTATGTCACATCTGTCCCTTACCTCTTGCAGCCTCTGCTCCTCACGGGACATGTTGAGCAGCATTCTGCTGCCCCGTATCATGGGGATGTCCTGCCAGAGGGATGCATTAGATGAGACTGACAGACGTTGCAAATATGAGTCCTGGGGAGACAGCACTTTCCTCCGTAGCCTCGGGGAACTTGGGAAACTTGATTCTATATCCTCTGGATAATCCACTCTCTTCTGGCTTTGGATGGCCTTGTTCAGAACCACATCACTGTACTCCTGATACAGCAGTCTTGCTGTGAAGAAAGACACATACATTTATCTTTTCTGTAGTAGCAACTCACCCTCTGCTTCAACCTGGAGAAAACTCTGCCCCGGATTGGAACAGCCAAATTCAGGCAAAGCTCCTCAGCTGCCCAAGTGTACTGCAGGGCTCCAGCTGCTTTCCCTGCTCTCTAACACTCCATCCTCACTACCACCATGTGACAGGAGTCCCTCTCCTTTGTGCTCACTGCAAGGGTCAGAGAGGAGCGGGGAGAGGGGGCTGCCACACACCCCAGGCAGGAGGCACTTACAGGAGTTGATCAGTTTGGAGTGCCGGCGCTTGAAGTTCTCCGTTGTGTCTGCAGGTTTCTTCTCTCTGCCAGGGAATAAGGATTTCAAAACACAGAGTGAACGAAGGGCACAGCACCAGAAATGGTTCATCGAAACCTTAGGAACTGCTCTGTCACACCAGGGACCTCTCCTTTTTCAACAAGCTCAAGCTCCACAAGCTTTACTTGACAAAGGGCAAAGTTTGGCTTAATGGAGAGGCTGTCCTGAAGGCACAGAAATACCTCTGTTGCAGTAGGGTCCTCTTCAAGAGAGCAGAGACTGAAACACAGGCCTAGGGCATTTAATTATAATTTGCCACTCCTTATCATCATCTTTGGTAACTCAGAAACAGTGGAGGTGTCTGTGCTGCATAGAGGTCAGGGCAAATTCTCAGGGTCTTTGAAAGACTCACCGCATTATAACTGTTTCTGAACTGACTGGTGGTTCCCTGTGTGCCTTGGGAGCTTCTTCCTCTGAAGGAACAGAAGAAACCTCTGCATAGAAGACAATTGGAAAGTAAACACATCAGTCCATTTTTAGAGTCAAGCTACAATCCAAATGATACACAGATACCACTTACCTATACGCCACCTAAGGGGCAGTCTTGAGTTGGAGTACAGGTGCCCTCATGACATTTATTTCTGGGTCAGAAACATTCTAGTTTTAATAATCCTTGACATTACTTACAATTTACATCTGTTAGCCACATTTACTTTTCACACAAAGAAAAAGGCTGACATTTTAGGGAACGACAGTAACTCTAAGAGCTTCCCTCTCCAGTGTGTACTGCCTATGTGCCCTTTTTGGTGCAGTCCTTACACTTTCAGCTACTTGGGCCAGGCATCAGGAGATCAGGGGAGCAAAAGTGTAAAAATTGAGAAAGCGTAGTTTTGCCTTTTGGTTTGTGAGGGATTTAATCAAATAAGGTGTGATGAAATTCTAAATCTGAAATAACTGGAAGCAGAAAAAGGACGAAAGCCCAAAGACTGAGCTGCAGTTATGGGTAAGGGGAAAGACAGTTCTGTTGCCTTTAATGTTTTAAAATTTGGAACCAAGAATTTACAGGTCAAATATATGAACAAATCTTGATTCAAGTTCTGCTAAACCTTTTACACCCCTCCACAACCCCTCCTTTTCCTCTGTGCCAAAAATCCAGCACGTTGCAGAGCTTCAAAGTAAAGTAAGAGCTGAAAAGAAGCAATTATTTAAAGTACATGTAAGATATAGTAAAGAACAGACATACATCCTGACAGCAAGTACTGCTGAATGAGCTGTGTTACAGAAGATGCATGTTTTCAACTTGTGACATCAGTGATTTGATTTCTGTGCAAGCTGGGACCTTGGGTTTGACAAATTTGCATTCTTATCGGTACTCTCAAATCCTGTGCTCACAGGAAAATCATCTTTTTTAGAAGGTCAAGTGGGAACCTAAAAGTGCCAGTTGCAAAATAAGGGGAGGCAGCAAATAAACAAGTGATAAGAGATATGGGCTACTGAGCATGTGTGCATGGTTCTTCCTTACTGCCTCAGGGATCCATGAGTTTATTGTTGCAGGTATTAATGTGGAATGGGGGGGACTGAGCCCCAGCATGCATCCCTACTCAAGGATGCACAGGGCAGCAGAGAGGAGGGAGGGGGCAGCTGGAAAGGGAAGCTTAGGGCAGGATAGAAGAGGGCTGGAGCAAGTAATATCACCAGAAAGGCACAAGAGCCGTGCTAAGCTCTCAGCTCTCATGCCTCTCCATCACATTGTCTATTTAATTTAATCCTACTTTTTGATAACTGCACCAAATTGGAGGGGGGAAGGAAGAAGGGAAATGGAAGAGAGGACTCACGCTGCAAGATGTCCGGTGGTACTGACATCCTCTTCAGGCCCTGACGGTGCCAGTCCTTGGTTTTTACTCGGCTTTTAATTGGGTTTTCTTGATTGGCTGCTGGCTCCTGCACAGCTACCCCAATATTTTTTTTGTCTGGCCAACTTGATGATTTTCCCAAGGGTGCATGTTTGGCCATTTCTTCCTTTGGCTGGTGTTCTCCTTCCAGCCTTTGTCTGACCCTCCTCTCACCTTCTGTTTTCTCTGTGACTGCCAGTGGAGCCTGGATGTTCTTTCTGTCCGCACCAAAGCTGCCTGCAGGCTGCTCCCATCGCAGCTCCTCATCCTGGCAGGTTGTTCTGGTGGTCGGCGGCGATGGAGGGCTGAGCTGGAAGAAATGGATTGGATTGGTGAATGCAAGCATTGGAAGGAGCTGTGCAGAGTCTCTGCTCTTGGAGTCTGGGGATGTTATCAAGCCTTCCAATGAGGGCCAAGAAGGGTGGTCAGGTGAGGATTTTCCACTCTCTATATCCATGTGGTGATCCGCTGTTTCAGGGTTGGTGTCAGAGCAGCCAACCAACATTTCGCTTCCAAGAGCCGAAAAACTTTTGGTCAGCAAACTGACCCCTGAGTCATCAGAAGTCTCTGTATCATGGGGACCTGAGTCACTGAGATCCCACTCTCCACTTACTGGAACAAGGTCATCTCTCTCTGCTAGACTTTCTCCATCAGAAGCAGAGGCCACAGAGTTGGAATCGGATGCAGAGGTGGCAGTCCGGAGAGGATGGCTTAGAGCAGGGTGAATGGCTCCCAGCTTATCATCATCCATTCCAGAGCTGAGGGGGGGCCTGGAGTGTAGTCTAGGGGCCAGTGGCTGGTAACCTTCGAGGGCTGGAGGTGGAACAAGGTGATTTGCATGGAGTGCAGGGGCCTGAGGTTGACTGGGCCTTTGGACATGGGAAGGAGGATGACGAAGCTGTTTGGCATCAGGCTCAGACACCAGAGGTAGGCTTGAGTGGGACACAGGGGACAGAGGTTGTCCTTGCTGGTTCTCAGCAAGGACCGTATTGTCTTCAGAGGGCCAAGTTAGGGTGCTCAGGACACTGGAAATTCTGGATCCAGGCTCTTTTTGGAAGAAACTGCAGTCAGGCTCAGCAAATAAAGGCACTTGTTGTGCTTTATGATCCACATTTGTTCCCGTTTCTTTTCCTTGGATAATGGCACTTTTTTCGGGGGAGTTTTGCTGAATTGTCTCTGGGTGGCTCAGGGGAGTGGAAGTCCTTCCTGGTGTTTGGGATGGTTCCAGAGGCCCTGCAATACTAGCCACAGACCGCCTATCCCCAGGAAGGCTCCCTTGTAGAGGAAGGGAGCTTGTGTACATCACAGAGAAAGAATTTGGGCCACTAAGGTCCTCATGAAAGCCTTCCTCAGAAGTAAGGAGCTCATGGGAAGTCTTGGCCTCCCCTCCATCTGTCCTTACAACAGCAGTTTCTGCTGGTGTTGGGTCCCACCCTTGTGCAGGAGCAGCTTGGTTGGGTGGCTTTCCTGCAGAGTCTGGCAGCTCGTTCAGGAGGGTGCCAGGACAGTGCTCGGGGGTCACAGAGGCTGTTCTGGCACCCTCCTGCTCTGAGACAGATGCTGACGCTGCTGAGGTGAGCTCTGAGGGGGAAGCTGGAATGAAGTTCCAAAGCTCAGCTTTTCCTGTAATGGGATGAAGATCTATGGGATCAGGTGGCTCCAAGTTACTGGTACCAGAGGAAGGGTGTGCTGGAAGAGGAACCTCTGGGTTCTCTGAGCTGAAAGGTGCTGTCACCCTTCCACAGAGTGGTGCCTCTCTTTTATCAAACCTCTGGACAGCTTTTCCATGACCATCACTGTGCTCATTCTCCCTGCCCAGTCGTGTCTTATCATCCCAATGAGCTTCTCCAATATCCTGACCACCGATGGAAAAGCGGCCAGAGTCCTCCAGGTCTTCTGCCTGGTCAGAGACATGGCACATGTGTGGAGCTTCCCCCCCTGGCTTCAGGTGATTTGAGGACAGAGGGCCGACAGCAGGTGGCTGACATCCAGAACCTGCTTCTGTGACACTGGCTTTCAGCAGCACGTCCTCACCAGGATGCTGATCCACAGAGACAGGTTCCCCAGGAGGAAATGCTGATCCTGTTTGCTCAGACAATGAAGCATACTCCAAACCACACACATCCACAGTATGCCTGGGAACAGAAGGTATCTCTGGCCCAAAAGCTGATGATAGAGCCTCTAGTTTGAGCTCTTCCTCCAGTCTGAGCTCTTCCCTCTGCAGTTGCTCCTGCTCCTTTTGTTCCTTGTTTTTCTGACCTTTAAGCTCCAAAGGTTTGCCGCCTTCTGGCAGATTCTGCTCTTCGCACTCTGCCTCCTCCTCTCCCTGCTGAAGTTCAGACACTGCCTCCTCCTGAGCTGGCTCCTTATGCTGTGAAGCATTCACTTCCTCCGTCCTTTTATCAGTACTCTTTCCTTGGAAAGCACTCTCTGCTGAAGGGGCAGGTCTGCCCTCAGTTTTTCTGTGATCATCTTCTAGATGAAGGCATTTGGAAGCAGATGAGTTCTCTTTAGGAGCCATTCCCTGGTCTTTGACCGTGCTGGTATTCCCTGTTTCACCAGCTGGGGTGTTTCCTTCTGCTTGTAGTGAACTCATTTGGCTGTCACGTCTTAAGGTGGAAGGCAACTGATAGGAAGAGTCTGTATTCTCTTCCAAACCCTGAGGTGCTCTTAAGCTTTCCTGAACATCTTCAGAAGTGTAAGGTTTAGCTGTGTCTTCTACAGCCCCCTCTGAGGTAGGCTGCTCATCAGGTGCTGGTGCCACCTTTTGGGTGCTTTGCTCCTTCTCTGCACCAGCATCAACCTCCTGCAAAGAATCCTTAGAGATGTTATCCAGAAAGGGTTCAGCCTTATAATGCCCTTCTGAAACAGTTTTACAGACCAAAAAGCACTTGGGTGTCTCTCTCTGAGAGGAAATGGCATCAGCCAAAGGGGATTTTGGTTGCTGGGCCTGAGGGTCTGAGCCATGAAAAGCCAGTTCTGCCTGGCACTGAGGAAACACAGTGTTGAGGTTCATAGCCTGCAGGATGGGGCTGCCAGGGACTGGCTCGTCCTGGACTCTGCTGTGAGAGGAAGGGTCCTGGTTGCTTTCCAGGTCAACCAGTTCCAATTGCCTAAGTTTCAGAGAATAATCCAGTCCACCCTCCTCTAAAAGCATTTCTCCTTCCAATTCTGAGAGTCCCTTTTGAGGCTCTGTATCCCCTTGGCCTTGTTCCAGTCCTGCTGGCACTTTTTGCATAGAGTTAGAGGGTCTGCCCAGCATCTCTGCTGCTTTCCCTGGAGCAGCAAGGCAGTCCTTGGGCGTGCTGAGCTCTGCTCCCTTTGCAGAGTTACATGGACAGGTGCTCATTTCGGCTGCTGTGTGAGTGGCATGATGCTCTCCTTCCACGGCTGAAGAATCCCAGGCTTCCCCAGTGGTACTGCTGGCTCGTGGGGGAGTGGTACCTCCCTCACTGGTTTCTTCAGACTCCATCAGTGACACATCC
>NW_008239295.1:207595-211524 GCF_000691975.1 Corvus brachyrhynchos | reverse complement strand
TGCTGAAGAAAAATGCATTTTTCTGTTACTACTTCACAATGATACAATGGATCTAATTCACTGCTTCTACTGCAGCTGGTAAAAACCAAAAACAAAACCAACACCACATACCTAGTAGGTGATAAGAGCTGGGAAACAAACACAAAGACTAAGAATAGGCAAACACCAGATGTAAGCTTGCAGTATGAGAGTAACACCAAAACAAACCCACTGGTGTCTTTTTAGTTTCACATGCAAAGTGACTTTGGTCGAAGAGCAGAGGTGCTGAGCTCTCTGCAATAGCTGCAGGGCAGCTTATGAAAAGTGGTGGCCATGGCTGGTTACCTCAGACCCAAAAGGGGTACCAGAAGGCATCCAGAGAACAAGAAAACTATCAAAAATCTCCATTAATTTTCCTGGGGCATGATGGACAAATACTCCTGGCCTCTTCTAGCTGAGTCTTCAAGTTCTCTCTGATTTTTTGCTTGTTCTTTGGAGCTGATGGCTCTCTTTACAGATCTCTGTGTAGGTCTGGACCTCATTGCAAATGATCACAGAAATTAATTAACAAGACACAGGAACGTAAGAATTTGATTAACAGGTAATGAGGACATGACACATGACACAAGATATTTGAAGGCTGTAAACCACATGGGTTGAGAGGAGTAGCTCTGGTGTGTGTGGACTAGTCTACAGACTATAAAGAGAAACTACGTCATCCCTCTTTTAGGGAGGGGGAAAGAAAAAAACCAAAAAAAGCCATCTCAGGATTGTTGGACAGTTTCCCAAAGGATATAGTGGAATTTCCCATCCACTATTGCATTTGAAGTTCAGACATGACAAAGCACTAGGGAATGCACATTTGGGATATGTCTGTGAAAGGACGGAAGAATCTGATTCACCACTTTTATCTTTCTGGCTTCTACTGTGACCCACAATCTCTACCTGGAAAAAACCTGAGAAAGAGACAAACCACTGTGGCTCCCTCCCTTTTCTTCTGTGGTGATTTCCTTGTGCTAGAGTGGCTCTGTAGTCACAAGTACCAACTTCTGATCCCACACAAAGTAAAAGAAGTAAGGGCATAATTAACATCTGAACTAATTGTCCTAGTTAGCTCCACGGCCAGGGCACACCTGGCCTGAAAGCTGGTTTAGCTTCTATTTTCCCTTGCGTCAAGTGAAACAAAACACCTGCTCTGAAGGCAAGGAGCGCATGCTCTGGGGTTAGAACTGAAGCACTTTATACACCTTCATCATGGGTATTGTCATCACAGAATCATAGAATGGTTTGAGTTGGAAGAGGAATTAAAGATCATCCAGTTCCAACCCCCTGCCATGGGAAGGGACACCTTCCACTATCCCAGGTTCCTCAGAGCCCCTGAGCAAAACCTGGCCTAGAATACTTCCAGTGATGGGGTAGCCACAGCTGCTCTGGGCAACCTGGGCTAGTGCCTTGCCACCCTCATATTAAAGAACTTCTTTTGAATGTCAAATCTAAAACTCTCCTTTTGTGGTTTAAAACAGATCCCCCTTGTCCCATGACTACCTGCCCATGTAAAAAGTAGCTCTCCCTATTTCTATATGCCCCTCTTAAGTACTGGAAGGCTGAAATGAGCTCTCGCTGGAGCCTTCCCTTCTCCAGGCTGAACAACCTCAATTCTAAAAAAATATGAGGAAAATAACTGAGTTAGCCAACTGAGTTAACTTATCAGTTAACTTCTTCCTGTGTATTTTTTCTCATGTAATCTTTAGTTTTTGTTTATAGTGAAAAGACAGTTTTCTTACAAAACCAGGCCAAAACCAGGGATTTTCAGCAATTTGGATTTTCCCTCCCAAGCAGTGAGCAGTTGTAATAGTTACAATTTCAACAAACTGTATGTTTCAAAGAGATGTGTCCATTCATGGAGTTCCCATGGGGTTTTCACCAGGTCTTGCTGCTGTCAGCTGCTACTAAACCACCTGGATGCTGCTAAACTGTCTTTTCAAAGGTTCCACATCACATCACTCTTGTGCTACACTGCTCTTGGCTCTCCTAGCTACCCCACCTGAATCTCCTCAGCTCGAGGCCTAGAAAAGTACTACTTCTCATACCTAATACAGACAGTTTTCAAAAACAGGCCCCCCAGGAGCAGAGAGACTGTTCAGGGAGACACAAGCTGCTGCCTAAGGAAGGTTTACTATTACTAAAGATAGGATGGCTCATAAAGGTCTGAATAGTAAGGTCCTCAAACTCAAGCCCACATTTTGTCAGGGGAAGAACTCTTGCTCACTGTGCTGTTTCACAGACGTACACAGCACTGAATTTCCTCTTATTAAGCTCAAAACCCCAGTTTCCATTTCCATGGCTCTGTTGCAAGGATTTGGACAGGTGAAAGGACGAGTTTAAAGCTGCATTTGGAGCAGTTCCATGATGATACTGGGAGGCAGGGTAGAGGGAGGTGCACAGCACATCAACACTGGAAGCTGCCAAGTGAGATTTGTCTCATCATATTACTGCCAGGTGTTTTGCACACCTCAGGGAGAGCAAGAGAGGAGCTTTGGGAAGTGAGGCAGGAGAAGGAGCAGGCAAACTTTCTGCAGAGACAGGAGGGGAGGGCTTATGCATCTCACCAGGGAAACTGTTAAGCTCCTGGTCAAAGGCTGGGTGCACCATAGTAGAAGACAGGTGTCTGCAATAAGGATTTCATGGAGATGGAATAGGAAATAATGAAACAAGACTGACAGCACCTGTAGCCTTTACATGCAGAGCAGCTACGTACAAGAGCCCAGTAATTACCAGAAGAGAGTGCCTGTGGAGCACTGCCATGTTAAACTCCCAACGCAGGTCTGCTCCATCAGCAGAGGGCCCATGAGACCCCCAGGAGCTCAGCTACCCAAACCAAACTTTCAATTATCATTTTCAGCAGGGCCAATAACATGACAGAGCAGCACACAGGACCTATCTAGCATCTGCCACTAGGCAGGATATGCAAACTCTCAAAGGTTTCCCTTTTTGGGGCTTACTGATCTTTCACATCTCTCACTGGATCGGATGT
This sequence comes from Corvus brachyrhynchos, assembly GCF_000691975.1. Lineage (NCBI taxonomy): Eukaryota > Metazoa > Chordata > Aves > Passeriformes > Corvidae > Corvus > Corvus brachyrhynchos. The sequence goes on along the minus strand of NW_008239295.1, from coordinate 208,511 downwards.
TGGGCTGGCCATCACTCCCTCATATGCTCTATGAAACAAGGTAAATTGATGTTCCCTGTCGAGATAAAGCCAGTCATGCTTTTTTCCCAAGAGGGCCTGGAAAACCAGGACTTCAGCTACCATGCACCCAGCTTGTAGGTGCTTGCAAGTGCACAGAACCCCTCCAAGCTGGAACAGTGAGAGGGAGCAGCTGGCCACATGCTAGCATGAAAACAGAGGGGTGATGCTTGGTCCTGCTGCAGTCACAAAATCTGAGAGGGGAAGGGTGCAGAAGGTGGCCTGGTGAGCAGAACAGGACAGCAGTGAAAGCATGAGGGCACAATCCATCCACAGCTTTCCCAGATTACGAAAGGCAACATCAATGTCGTACTTCCTTCCACTGTGGGTTAATTCACCTGGACGGAGATGACAAACACTTCTGGTTTTAAATAGAAAGTACCTCAGCTTCCCTCCCCCCTTCCTCCAACAAACAAGAAAGGAGCAATAACAAGTGCTGTCAAGCACAGACAAGCCCTTCAGCTAGCCAGGAAGCAAGGCTACACACAAGTGGAGCCCTGAGATCCTCCTCCCCCAGAAGTAGGAAGAGACAGAGCTTTCCGCCTGCCACCTTGGCCCTCCCTGCGAGGTGCCGGCTGCCGCCCCGCCGCCCTCAGCCCTGCTCCCCATCCTGCTCCCCTGCCGCGGGCCATGGGACAGCCCACACGCCCAGGCTGCCGCAAACACGCTCCCAGCAGAGAAAGTCCTGCCCTGCCATGTGGGCATGGAGCTGCTCCGGCCCAGTTGCAGCCGTGAGCTTCTGGCAGCAAGGGGAGAAACCTGTTCACGACATCGTCTGAGAGGCGTGGGCAAGGACACCCATTTTCTTATTGAAACAAAGGCTTTCCCAAGTAGTCCCTAGTTTGGGCTTATTCCTGCT
>NW_008239295.1:193404-207573 GCF_000691975.1 Corvus brachyrhynchos | reverse complement strand
TGGCGTAAAAATGCTAAAGATGGCTTTAAGGGCTGTAGCTCAGGCAGGAGAGAGCTCCATGTTTGGCTCTAACACCCAGCCAAAAAACAACAAGGCTGCCCCGAGCCTTTTCCTGCTACCTCAGCTTGGTTTAATCATCTTGGTCACACAGTTCAGGTACACTTTACAAGGAGCTGAAAGAGCGGAAATTTAGGTTAGATATTAGGAAAGAATTCTTTCCTGTGAGGGTGCTGAGGCCCTGGCACAGGTTGCCCAGAGAAGCTGTGGCTGCCCCATCCCTGGCGGTGTTCAAGGCCAGGTTGGATGGGATTCTGAGCAACCTGGTCTGGTGGAAGGTGTCCCTGCCCACAGCAGATGGGTTTGGGACTAGATGATCTTTAAGGTCGCTTCCAATTCCTTAACATTCTATGATTTGAATCAGCTCAGAGCCAGCCTTCCTCCTTACAAAATCCAGAGCTCAGTGTGCAGGACAGCACCATTTCTCCCAGGAAGCCACACACTGGATTTCAGTTTGATGAGACACCCACGAAACTGAACACAAAGCCTGCCCTGCCACAAACCTCAATTTTTGTATTTCCTCAGCTAGTCCTGCCATGCTTAGGCTGGCTTCCTCAGCTGCGTGTCCCTCTACGTGAGAGATTCCCACTGTACATATTCCCCTGCAAAGAAACAGTCACCAATCTTCACACACCATCCCAGGCTGCTCTATCGCTGTACAACCCATCAAGGGAGGTGAAGGAGGGGGGTCAAAACTCTTGAGCTCAGGAAGAGTTAACACAGGGTGCTAGAGATAAGAAGGAAGGAGGGAAACAATGTTTCGTGGAGTCAGCTTTGAGGGCATGGAGAGTAGAAGGAGCTTTGCTGAAGGAAAGGACTTAGTAAGAAAGGTGGTTTAAAAAAGCAAAATAATGTAGAGTCTACTGTGGTGCTACACAGTGCTGGTAATGTTCTGGGAATCAGGAGCTGCCAATAGTACCTGACCTCCTGGAAAATGCATCTGAGCTGCTACTGAAGCTTGAGAAACATGAGTGAGACCTCCCAGTCATACCAGTGCAGAGAGTTTGCCCAAGTTTTAACACACCCAGTTGCATCTCACCAGCTTTCACTCATGGTAGGCACACTCAAGATACACTGAGCCTATTAATTATCTAATGACTCACCACCTGAGGGGGAAAAAAATAAAAGGATATTTTTCCATACTTTTCTTACATTGGTTTCTACTGAACTAGATTATAATACTTAATGCTAACAAAAAAAGTGTCAGAGAAATATGATTTTGGGTTGAACAAAATTTCATCTTGGAAATTGCTACTGAACATTTGGCAAACAGCAAGTGAAGAACACAGCTTGGATTGTACATTGCACCTCCCAGAGATGCAATAAAAGTGATTCACTCTTAAGATAAAATGGGGTCACCTGTACAGCAAAAAACTCAGTTCACTCTAAGCAGAGGTTAAGTTTATATTCATAAAAGTAATGGGTAAGCCTTGATATATAAGCAGTCTTCTAATATGAGAATAAACAAAAATAGTGTATGATTCTCACTGCTGGAGCTCAGTAGAAAGATTATTGGCACTACTTGGAGAGCAGCAGAACTCCCACAGTGAAAGTAATGTATTGAGTCACTGCAAGTTGCTCTGTGCCGGTCTCTCTACAAACTCTGGGGATGGAGACACAACTGACAGAAACATCTGGAGCACAAAAGGCAGCAAGAACTTCCCCAATTACTTCCCCTACGACATTTTATGCAGAAGTGTCTGCTAGCAGCTTGCTGTACACATTCCTAGATGGCATATTTGCCACAAACTCAAGGAGTTCCCGGTTGCTCTTTGAGCAGGATGATTCAGGACCTTCATGGGAGAGATTCTCCAGTTAGCAGCAGAAATCTCGGAGTCTCCTACTATGCTACAGACGCATGAGCAAGAATCCCACGCTGCTGTTTTTGAGTCTCAGATTAAAGAACACTCATGTTTGCACCAAACCATTCTGACAGATGCAAATGCCCTTGAAACATCAAAGGACCTGGAAACACACTTGAAAGCTTGGCCTTGCCCAGCCTGCACAGTGGAACCATTTGTGAGCACAGCTGTTGTCACGTTACCTGTACCCATCCCGAGCACAGTTAAGCTACAGCAGATAAGGATGAACAATATTCAGCAAACTGAACTGTGACAAACTGTCCTGCCCTGCAGAGAGGGCCTCCAAAGTTATCCTGTCTGAGGCAAACACATAATATAACCTCTTTCACAGCCAGATCAAGTTCCACCTTGAAAATTGTCAGATTTCTGGTAGCTGTCAGAGCCCCACAGAATATAAAGCTGGAGCATTTTAGCACTGTGGGATAATTGACAAGCTAAACACCGATATATACCCAGCCAGAAATATACTGGCAAAATCCTGCTTTTGTACAATAGATAAACTACATCCTATGCAACTAAAAAGAAATGCTAAAATACCCATAAACTTGCAGTTGTATATCATTCCATGGTAGTGACAGCACAATGTCATCAGCCTTAACAACAGCAGAAAACTGTGTCATGCTCTGCCTTCAATATTGCACCACCAATTGAGAGAACAATAAAAAATTGTTGGATTCAGAATCCCATGAGATAGCAACCACAACAACAAAATCACACATTTATCCTTGTGTTGTGCCCTCAGAATGCAGGCTTTCAGCCTTAGCTCCCCATACCAGTTTTAATTACCTTATGACTCCAGCACTGAGATTTGTTTGAAAAAGTGATGAGATTTGTATCATAATGAAAAATACTTGGCAATACTGTAACAGTGATGGAACTTTGTATTGAAAACTGCATCTAAAGAAAGAAAAAAGAAAATCCATCCAAAAGGGATGTAGGGATGTGTGTGGGAAAAACAGGTTTTGGTACAACCCTCCCCTAACCCAGCTTCTCAGGGAACAAACCATTTTTTTCTTGGAAATTTAACTGGTATCCTTAGATCGAAGAAGCTACAATGAGACAAGTTTGCTATTGGAAGCAAAAAGTATCAGATATAAATAAAATGTTATAAGAAATGTAAATGTGGGAAAACACCAGCGGGGACCCCTTCCCTCTCCCTTGTGGAAAAATAGCTTCACACACCCAAAGCCACAGGAATTGTGTGGGTGCTGAATAGGAAGGTACTAATGCAAACACACGGAAAACTTGTTGTTACTCATGGTCTAAGGCTTGTGTGGCCAACCAGCACAGGTTTATTGTGCACATCACAACATTTTCTGTTTCTCATACAGTCCCACTTCCTAGAATCATGTGGTTATGTGAGAGTTTTGGCTTACAATTAAGAAAAAATGGATGTATGGCCTTTAATGGGCGTGGAAAAGGCCTGAAAAACTAAGTATGACTCAAAAATTAGATCTCGCTGTCTGGGTTTATCTTAATTTCTTAATCCTAAACCTTAATTTGTGACTAAGGAAAGGAAGGGCAACTCCCCCTCCCCTCTCTGCCTGATCCCTGTTTTTTCAAAGGTTGGGACTGATGACAGTGCAGAATATTTAGGTCTGATACAGTGAGCTACATGAGCTACCAGAAACTAAAAAAAGGGCAGTGAAATACACTGTGATATAATTGGGTTAACAAAGATGAATGATCAAATTTGTCAGGCCCAATGTAGATATTTGCAGATATTCTGCAAAGTTCATTTATTTATATTCCATTCCTTAAAAGAAAAATGCCTTCTGCTGCTGACTGTACAAACTATCCCGCACCACCTGGAATCAGTTCTTAATAAATTTCAACTAAGACTTGATGTGGAACCCTGAAAATCCAGAACAGACCAATTTACTATGCATCCAGGTTGCTGCCAACATCTCTCTCGTGCCAGTGCACACATGACCATGTATGAGCCATCCCAGGGAGTTGTCGAGCCAAAAAAAAACAACCCAGGAGCAGAGTGATGTGAGCAGCCATAAAGGTGTGACACAGGAGAAAAGGTAAGTAAGTAAAGATAAACCTGACAGCTCCCTGCAGCAGTTGTATATGGAATCACAGAATGGTTCAGGTTGGAAGGATCTTTAAAGACCATCTCTTTCCAATCCCTTGCCACAGGAAGGGCCCCCTTCCGCTATCCCAGGTTGCTCAGAGCCACATCCAGCCTGGCCTAGGACACTTCCAGGGATGGGGCAGCCACAGCTGCTCTGGGCAACCTGTGCCAGGGCCTCACCACCCTCACAGGGAACAATTTCTTCCCAATGTAAACCTCTCTGACAGTGTGAAGCCATTGCCCCTTGTCCTGTCACTCCAGGCCCTTGTCAAGAGTCTCTCTCCATCTTTCCTGTGGGCTCCCTTCAGGCACTGCAAGGCCACAGTGAGGTCACCCCAAATCCTTCTCTTCTCCAGGCTGAACAATCCCAGTTCCCTCAGCCTTTCCTCACAGCAGAGCTGCTTCCCCCCTCAGACCATCCTGGTGACCTCCTCTGGACTGGCTCCAGCAGGTCCATGTCCTCCCTGTGCTGACCTCAGAGCAGCTGTACAAGCTGCATGAGAGGACAAGAACACTGGGCTGGGCAGCAAAGCAGGAGCAGGAAAGCAGAAACCTGGACTTAGCCCTGTGTTCTGGTGAAACCACACCCAGGATCCACAGGCCAGTCCCTGACGCTCCAGCGTAGGTGTCTCTCCATGTGTGACTGCCAAGCACTCCACACACAGAGCCAGGTGCTCCCTCGGCAGCCCACACACACCAACAGCAGCAGAGCAGGGGGGTTTTACACCCTCAGTCCTGGCCCTCTGCTAGGAACATGCCTGCTGCCCTCCCAGGTGAGAAGTGGGCACCAGGGAACCAGGATATTCTAATTGGATTTACAACCATTTCCAAATGAGCCATTGTTTTTATGGTTTAATGTTTCCTTGTCTCATTATTGCCGCTGACTGCTGTTCTGGTGAACCCACAGCCAGCCTTCTCCCTGTAGGAAAAGGCTGGCTCTGAGGGGATATTGCATGAAATTGAGATGAATTAGGAGACAGCCCCTGTGAGCAACTCTGAAAACAAGTAACATGAAGGAGATCCTAGGAAAAGCCCTGGAAACCTCCTCAAACCTGCAAAGTCTAGCATGGAAACACTCCAAAGGGAAGGGGAAGGGAAGACATTCTTGTGACCTTGTCTTTCAGCTCAAGCTATGAAAAGTTGTATAAATCAGCGGTTTAAATGCTGTAACTGATATACATCAATCTCAGAAAATGCTTTTTATAACCAGCTTTACCAATTACTACAACCTTATTTCAAAGTTTATAGTAGTAATTACAGTAGTTACATAGATGTTTAGTTAAGATTTAGCATTAGTTCCTAATACTGTCATTAACACAGCATATGATAAAAATTTAAAAAGAAAAAGTAGAGCCCTGCAGGTAGAATCTTAAAAAAAAATTAAGAAACAGCACACACAGATGAACAATACTGATATTCCCTATTTCAGTATTATTTCCCCTTCTTTGTCAATGGGCAAAAATTATGTCCACGTACTTTCATGTGCAGTACACCTCCAAGTGTAGATTACTTTAAAGCATTAACTTTATACCAGCTCAGAAATATCACAAGCATTTCTATGATGCATTAATTAAAATATTTTTCCCACTTTAATAATTAAACAAGTTTCAATGCATAAGGAACTATTAGAGATATTTTAATCCTTCCCTCCTCCATTTTAATTTTTCTGTATACGAATGAGGGGGCAGAGTCTGCTTCCCACCACCACCCTTCTAGATTTCCTAAAATAGCAGTCCTTGATGGCTGCATGGCTCTTCAGATATTAGCTGAGCAATCAGGATCCTAAGATTGCCCTTTGGTAGTCTTTGAAGACATCAACTCTGACTCTTCTCGACTGGCCTACGGCTTTCCTTTTCCTCAGCCCTGTGGCATGTAAAACCACATCTCTCTTTCCCCTCCCAAGTCCCACCTTATCAGATGGCGATGACGAGGCGTAAAATAAGGTCTGTGTGCCTCAAATTCACCCCAAGCTCCTGACTTCAGTGTGCTGGTGAGAAATTAGAGGATGAGGCAACTTAACAGTGGCCATGAGTAACACTGGAAAATCGAGCTGATACAATTTCCTTCACCTCTTTTATGACACGGTCACAAAACGACAGCTCTGGCTGAGGAATGCAAAGTCCTCGAGTCCCCTGGCCTACGCAGGCGTGCATGGTATATTCTAATTGGACTGGTGCATACTTTCCCATCCATGAGAGACTTCCCATGGGAAGCCATAGGCACCAGGCAAATGAAATCAGAGACTTGGCTCCTTTGCCTTCCCATTACCTGCAACGCGCTTTGATCAGCGGGGCATAAATAAACACAAAAATGTCCCATCTCTGCCAAGGTCAGTGAGATGTAGCAGAGTTCTGCCAGTGCAGCCTCACAGGCAGCTCTCAGCTGTACCTTCTGACACTGCCCAACCTCACCTAAACGAGTTCGTTGGACTTGGCACGGGGCAAAATGCTTTGCTGTGCTTAAAAATCACGACATAACAGCAAAGAGTACAATGTGGTGTGACCACTGTAGTTTGGGAAAGCTAAGAGCAACAGAGCGCCTCAAGGGGAAGGGTTGGGATTGCCAGTGGACCATGCCCAAAAAGGAGGGAAGAGCCAGAGCTCTCCTTCTTGGAGTCCTCTTCCCAAACACCTTCCTGTATGGAAAATTTGGTCTTACCTCTGCCAGATTGATGCACCTGAGGAACACAGCTTTCAGCACAGATGTTTGCTGCCTGTTACTGAAGCCAGCACCTCACCTTTTCCATGTGTGCCAGTGAATTAGGAGGTACAGCAATTACAGCTATACCCACAGAAGGACACACAGCATGGCTGCTTTTGATGCAAACATGGGCAACACCCCATTTTGCCTATTCCTGCACTTGCCCTAACAGAAGGTGACAAAGATGCACCCTGCTGTTTTAAGTCTTGCCTCTCCTCACAGCTATGGCCTATGAGCAGTTAAACACGGGTGCAGAAATTTCAAGCCAGCGGGGCCCACAAAGGATAGCTGTTATCACCAGTAACATAATCCAGGCTGGAAGAACACACATTAGGATACTGGGAGCTCTCCTTCCTTCAGTGCCCTGCTGCAGCCATTCATTAAAAGGAATCTCTACAGAAGACTTAGATTGTAACTAGTTTTTGGGCATTTTTAAGGCAACCAAGAATGGTGCCCTCATCCAGCAGAATTTCCAGTTCCTAATTCTAGCTGTTCGCAGCAGTTTCTGCCTGTCTGAGGGTCATCGGTGCAGCTGGGGTAATAGTACCTCCTACCTCACAGCCATACTCTGAGGATTAGGCAGGGAGTGGCTGCTCAGCGTACTGAATATGCAAAGCCCTGTTATAAACCCCGTATCTGATTGCAACCATAAGCAAAGTCTTATTTAAGCAATCCCTTCCCCAACAAAAATATATCAACTGCTCACTCTGTTCTTTCCTTCCGTGTCTTTTTGCCTCCAAGTTCTTCCAGATAACAAAACACATTACTAAGATGTTTTCCTTTTGTGCTGTAAAGTTGTTTACTACAAATAATAGAGATCTTTCACACAATGTAGTTGTTTTGGCTCATTCTGGTATCACACTGTATCAAATTGTACTGGAGGGATCTCACTGCCCAGTCAGTGAAAGCCCCACTCCCATAACCTCACACATGTCAGATATTCACAGTTGTCTATTTCTCACTGTGCCAACATTCAGGGTAGACCCTTTCTCCAATTCTATCAATTTTATGAACTTGGGACATATAGCATCAGGTATTTCTTGCTCCCACTAAACACAAAACTGTATTTCTCTACCAAAACATAGTTTAAAACCAAGCTGGTGTTCTTGTACATGCTTTCCTTGACACTTCTGTATTTGTCTCCCACATCAGTTAATACCTTTTTTCCCCTTTCAGTGCACTTTCTTCACTCTTTTAGCAGTCACAACAAAACCTTTTACAATGCCACCTTTTAAATTAAGCTTTCAAAGGCAAAATCCTAGTAAAACACAATTATAATACATTTCAGGGTAGATTTGCTTCCATACTGCCTCACTGAACATGAGATTTCTGACCATGCCAGTTTTCACTGCACACGCAAGGCAATGCATCTCGCCTTTTCTTGTTCTGGTCTCTTCTAAAGCCATTTTGCTAGAACTACCAGAGCCAGAATCAATCCATCTTTTCCCTTTTACACTTGGATGTGTATTTTCATGTCTGATATCAACGCTATCACACCCTCAGCAGCTGGATAGGTAAAAATGACACTGGTATGGAATGAAGGAAAAATGTCTGTGGTGTGTCTGGTACAACTCAGACACTGGGCAACTCAGCTGTCGTGATTCTTCTATAGACACAGACACAATTTTTAGCTGCTTTTCATGGCCCTGACCCTCCCTTGTGACAGAGCACACACTACAATGACATAATTTGCATGCCTGGCCTTGCTCTTCCAGGATAAGGCACATTTCATTGCTCCAGCATACCTCCAAATTGCTCACCTTCCTCTCTCTCCCCTCTCCGAAATGAAACAGCTCAGTTTACTCATTGTGCAGGGGCAGGAAGACAAGGTGAACTGTAGGAGTGGTGTCAGAGGACAACTGCCTTCCCAGATGGCACCAAAACAAGCAGTGTTCACCCCGTGCCTACAGCAACACCTTACAGCTTCCCTTTCAGCCTTCCCCACGATGCCCTGACAGAACATTCCCTCTTCCCAGCTGTGCCCAGGGATGAGAAGAGAGTGACAGTGCAGTCATGTATTTCCCATACACAGCACCAGTAGTTATTAAGAAATTACTGGGTGACTTGAGGGGCAAACCCATCTCCCTCAATCACTTGCACACTTAAGAAAACATGCCACAACCCATAATTTGCTGTAAAAATAGTGGGATAGTCCCACTTCCTTTTGCCTGTCTCCCCACAGCATTCTCTCTCTGCCCCAGGGCTTGTCACAGCATAGAGCCATGACAGGGTTGTGTGTTGTACTGCAGCCTTGCCAGTGCTATTCCCACTGCCCATCCTGGGATTCTGCTTGCCTATACCTGGGACATGCCTTTCCAGGAGAAAACACCTTGCCTAGGAGTTGGACTTCATTGATCCTTGTGGGTGCCTTCCAACTCAGGATATTCTACAGTCTTGTGGGCAGGGGTGGAGAAAGGAGAGAAAAGTGCATCATTCTCAAAGCACTCTATCAGCTCTGTTGTATCTGGACTCAAGCCTGAAACATCTTCATGTGCAAAGCAAGTCACAGAAGAAGAGAACTAACAATGAGAAGGGTTACTTGAGCCATACCAACCATCAGGACTGAATCCTCACTGTTCTAAATACTGTGCACTGAGACACTGTTCCTGTCCTGCAGAGCTGGCAGCATACTCAGAACATCCCTGCTCCCCTAAATCCAGCAACAGAACAGAAACAGATACACACTGCACCTTCTCAACTTCACAAGCAGCCTGGCAGCCCTCACCTGTAAAACCAGACAGCGATCTCAGAGTACCTCAGAAAGGAAAGTGACTCAAATGTTGCAGCTGGATTACATTTCACAGGTCTAGAGTTACCCTTGGTCGCCTGCACTACGGAATACCTACAGCAAAACTTCTGCATCTAAACTCAGGCTTAATACAAGGATTTTGTCTGGAGCCCAGACCCACTAAAGATATCTGCTGCTACAGTAGCAGAGCTTTTCTAGGCACTGGTATGGCATCTTTTCTTTTGCTGTGAAAGCTATACTCTTCCCATGTACTCTTTCCAAGTTTCCACGAGCCTCTCATCACAGGACAGCAATCTGTAGTGAAGATTTAAGGGCCCAGGTAAGAGTTAAGGTATTCAAACAATTTGTGTAGGCATTTTTGATCATTACACCTGTAAATGTGAGTGTAAACACACATACCACATAGCTTACACATCTTGATTTTTTGCAGCTGCCCAGCAAGGTCATGGGCAAAGCATCTTCTACTCATCCCACTAGTGGCCTTTGTGTTAGCTTAATGCTGCTTTGTGCATCAATTTCTATTACCAAGTGAATATGCAAGTGTAGCCATGGCAGCCACTTTGTGGCAGATGGGAACAGGGACCATGTCCAACTAGTTACAGGTCTGCTTGTAACTCACACTTGCGTCCCCTGATTATCCCTGGGCTTCCACAACCTGAACAGATTCATAAACTCTACTGCTGGATTTGTTGACGAAGCAGGAGCTGTCCCTCCCCTCTCCTCCTCCAGTCACACCCTGTGCAAGGCTGGGTCTGCTACCAGTGCACACCTCCGCTCTGCCCATGGAGGGGATCACCCAGCTCGTGGGTCCCACTGGGCACCACCCCAGCCTGGCCCAGGTAAAGGTTTGCGACTTTCTGTGTATGATCAGCACCAGGAACCCCAGTGCTTAATGACTCTGAGCACCAGCGAGGCCATGGGCAGTGAACCTCACACACTGAGCCCCTGCCTGCACCTGGGTGTTCAATTTGAGATCACAAAAAGGTGGCTTGGTGTCCAAATGTCACACACTTCTCCGTGACACTGAAAATAGGATATGTTTTCAGGAAGGGAATTTATGGCCAGCTCTGCTTCAATGCAGTATTCTCCCGGCAGCAGGGTCCTGTGCTTCCTCCCACCTCAGTTCCTTCCTTGTGTGCTATCCTATTACAGTTTCTTCAGCCACTCCTCCTCAACCTCTCCCAGCATCAGAACATCCTCTATTTTGTACACATTTACATATGTGTCTGTTTATCTACATAAATTTGTATACGTCATGATAATAACTTTCCCTCTTCTAAATTTTTTCCACTATCAAAACCAATAGCCCTCCCCCTGACCTTGCACTGAACTTGTACTAAAGTCATGGGAATTTCTTCTTTGACTTCATCTCACTTTTAATCCAACCCCCCTAACATGAGGTCAAAACAAGTCCCCACCACAGGCTCTGTTCCTCATCCTGCAGTGTTCTGCATGGGACTTGAAGGAATGGTGTTTCAAATAATAAATGGGGAATGGGTTTTGTCTCAGCAAATCAATTCTACTGAAAGAGCAAGGAAGCTGGAGTCCCTTGTTAATGGAAGAGACAAGATTAATGAAGCTTTCCCAAAAGGGCACCCCACCTTGCTCAGCACTGAGCACCACTGAGAACTCACATGTAGAATGCATGAATGCATTAACTTGGAACTTTTCTGCACCACTGAACCTTTCATAGGTGGCAGCGTGTCACAGCCAAGGCTTAGACCTCCTTTTCTTACATTAAATGCGCTTTCCCACACAACAAATTTCAACACACATTTCTTGACCAAAGACATAAAAGCCGCTGATCTAAACCCAGTCCTGGTTAAACCCAGTTCTCCCAAGCCATGCAACAGAGTTAACCTGCACTACTGAGTAAATCAGGGCAGCTGCTCTCACACATATGCTGCAGAGGGAAGGCGAAAAGATACATCACCTTCCATGAAGATTTAAGGTAAGGTGTGCTTGTGACAACTCTTAGTTTCACCAACTCTTCAGCTTGCCAAAAGGAGTTCCATCCTCTGCTCTTTCTCTTCTGGTGGCATAGGTTTATGTGTGGTCTCACAACAAACCGCAACAGGGAACCAGCAGGGATGACAACAGGCAGGCACGACGGCTTCTTTCAACAGCAGTGCCAGTTGAGAGGATTTGTGCAACCACAGCCTGTTTATCCAAGCCCAGAAATGTAGGAACTAAATGTGTGATTCCCTCTGGCACCTAATCCTGCTGTTGGAAGAAGTGGTCCCTCACCATGTTTCTCATGCCCAGTGTCATGCTACACTTCTTCAGCAATCTCTCTGGCTGATCCAACTTCCGTATTTTTTTGTTTAGGGAAGGGGGTTAACATTCAGTTGGAGCAGTGACTGGACTGATTTGAGGCCACTGGGTCACTAGAGCCGACCCTAGGGAAGCAGCAGGAGCTTGCAGTCACGACTGGATGAGAACTGGATCGTTCCTTCAGCAGCAGCCTGTTGTTCTGCTGGGCTGCTCATCAAGTGAAGCCCAACTCCAAGCAACACAAGTTATTCAATCACAATTCCTGGGAAGCCCTGCCTGGCCACAAACATCAGGCCAAGCACCCTCCACTGCTGCTCTAAACCACACCGATCACGTAGACTCCAGCTCCACAGCTGCCTCTTCCCAGAAGGAAGAGGTCAGCACAGCTAACAGCCATGGACTTGCAGTACAGCAGGCCATCTTTTAGCTGGAACGTGTCATTCTGGCAGCAACAGGCTCCGTCATCTGGCAGGAAAACTTGCATCAAGACTTCATGGTTAGGAGCCAGGCCGAACAGATGGAGATAAGAAATTAGCGAGGGTAATCAGCCATTGGAATAATTTACCTGGGGAACCAGTGCAGCCTATCACTTGATATCTTGAAATCAAGACTGGGTACTTTTCTAGTAGAATTTGGGATTCGATGCAGTGATAACCAGCTGGGAATGTAAATACCTGCCAGGGGTCAGGTGAAGGTATCTGTCTCCAATTGGCTGATACTCTGAGCATCAACTATGTGATTACCTCAGGAAAGAGGGAAATAACCTCTCTGTAGAGCCCAAGTGCCAAAACAATACAGCACAACTGCATTTGCACTGAAGCCACTTCTGAGTACTTCATTAAAAGATTCAACGGGAGTTCAGTGAGGAGCTGCAAAGCGGAAAGGAATTGCAAAACTTCCCAGGCATGACTACTGAAATAAACTAGCTGTGGATAATTTAGCCAAACAGTAACTAAGCAAACAACATCAACTGGAAAGATACCAGATGACGGAAAGCACAGTAAACTTTTAGAATCAAACATCCTTGGAAAAAAATGTGATTCCAATTAAGAATTTGAAATCCCTTGCGGGCTGTTTCTTAAATTTTGCCTGGAATGACTATGGAGAGTGAATGTTATATGAATACAAACTAATTAAATAAAACAGCCCACTTTAAACAAGACTCCAAAGTAGAATACATTAAAGAGAAAAAAAGAAGGAAAAAAACATCAAAAACTACAGCATAATTTGGCTCTTTCCTGCTATAAAGCACATGAAATAAGTGAACCATAAGAAAGGATAAGACTCAACAGAACAAGCGCAATAACATCCATCTAAAGTTAGCAGGATGAAATGGAAAAAAAAAAAAAAAAAGGCCCATGGAACAGACTCTTACCATCAAAATCTATCAGGATGCACAAGAGGTTCCCAGAGGAAGTATTTGTGTCCCACTATTTCAGAGAACAGGAGCACCAATCTCAAGCCCAGTCGCCTGCTGTCACGAGTGACTGGACCGTACAACCCCACTGAGATTTAGCCAGACCATGAGGCTGCTATACAGGCAGGATGGGACAAATGCCACCCTCAAAGCACCAGCTGGCAAAACGAGGTTCTACACAGAAGCCAGCTGAGCTGCTCCTAACATTAACAAAAACTAAGAAGAGTTCAGATTTGTTACAACTTCAAGCCTGATTTACGGATCCCTCCTCCTCGTCCAATTCAGGTGCAATTCTGAAATCTGGGTCACCCATACATTATTCCTCCAAACCAAGCCACCTCCCTCAGGTGCAACCCTTTAAAAGGACTCTGCCCTTATCCAAGCCATCTCCAAGTCGTTTAGGTTATGAGAAACTCCAAAACACCAAGGAATCAGGTCACAAAACTTCCAACAACACATTACACATGTGGCTTGGTCCAGGAGGAACAGGCACCCAGCTCCAGAAGCCAGCATTGGCATTCACATCCAGCAGCACCCTGGTAAAATCTGCAACAAGTCAACACTGATGAGCTGAGCTCAGATCTCTGACCCCATAATTCCTACCAGGTTTGATGCAGTCTTAGCCAATATCTGGGAATAAACGAAGCATCAAGCAAGGACAAACATGGGTGCTGGGAGGACGATGGGTCAGGTGAGAGCCGTGGGAGCTCGGATTCCCCCCCTGGCAGGCTGGTTGTGGCGCTGGGGTTGCCATCAGAGCTGCTGCGGTGGCCGGGGCTGCAGGAAGGAGGCAGGAAGCGAGCAGCAGGCAGGGATCTCGCCTTTCGTTCCTCTGCCTTCCCTCCGTGACAGGCCATAAAAGTCACGAGGCAAGGAAGAAAACAAGGAGGTGTCCAGAGTTCAAGCACAGCCCCTCCGCGACTCCCGGGCCGCAGCTCCCGGCGGGAGCTGAAAACCCGGCGAACACCGTGGGATCTCGCTCCTGCGTGGGAGGCACCATTTCTGCGGGAAGAGGCTCCTGCTGCCGCTT
>NW_008239295.1:175436-192473 GCF_000691975.1 Corvus brachyrhynchos | reverse complement strand
TTCAGCCTGGAGAAATCTGAGGTCAGAGCTCACAGCAGTTCTGCAGCTTCCTTAGGAGGGAAGGAGGAGGGGCAGGCACTGCTCTCTGCTCTGTGTGACCAGGGACAGGACCCGAGGGAACGGCTGGAGCTGTGTCAGGGGAGGGTTAGGTCGGATTTTAGGAAATTTTCTTCTCCCAGAGGGTGGTCGGGCACTGAACAGGCTCCCCTGGGCAGTGGTCACAGCCCCAAGGCTGCCAGAGCTCCAGGAGTGTTTGGACACCGCTCTCGGGCACAGGGTGGGATTGTTGCGGTGTGCTGTGCAAGGGCCAGGACTGGATGATCCTTGTGGGTCCCTTTCACCAGTGATTTTGTAATAACTGTGTTCCTCTCAGGTTTGGACATAGCACTTGTTTGCTTTGCTTCTGGAGTGCACCTGACCCACCAGCCCAGGTGTCTGAACCAGTTTAAGAATCAGAGGTGCTTTTTATTCTTTAAGCTTCCTTCATTACCCTAGTCTCTTGTTTTCCCACTCCTTAACTTGACCTCTGTGTTTCCTCCCAACAGGCAGCCAGGGGTTTAAGGAAAAGTATTGGGTTGTCCCAGGCTTTACAGGATTACAGGCAAGATTACATTCAAGATCATCAATTAAATGTAAATCAATGAAACACCTGAATGCATAAGAAATTGATCAGGACATGGGTAGAAAAACTCTGGGGGCTGCATTAAAAAGCTGACTCCACAGCTACAGTTCCTGGGCATTCCGTCTCTCGTAGGTACACAGGTGCTTAAAGGGATACAGGATTTGTGTGAGGGTGCACTTTGCCATGGTGTATATATAGATCTTTGCTCACTAAAATTGCGAAGTGTGCAAAGAATTATTTTAGGCAGGTGGCTAAGGAAGGCATTACCTATTTTATATATTCTGTCTCCTCAAATTGATATCCAGAGTTGTCTCTTTGCTAAGTCTTTTTTTTTTTTTTTCCCGAATCATTTCCTGAGGCTTGCAGGTGTGTATCCTCCAGGATGTGCTCTGAAGATTTCAGCAAATAAGAAAGAGGGAGCTTGGCTCAACCACCAGAGAAACCCTGCAGCCCACACCCAGGCAATCCGGAACCCTCCCTTCCCTGCGAGACCCAGGAGAGGAAAACTCCCCTTGGATGTGGCACACGGAGAGCTCTCCCCAGCCAGCTACAGAATCATCCTCATGCTTGCTGCTGCTGCCTTCTGATTCAGTTACTCCTTTAATTTGTTTGTGTGGGTGCCTTTTTTCAGCAGAGTGGATCAGCTCCTGCAGCTGAGATTCCCATTCCACATCACTGCATTTACAGTCAGCAGCGAGGAAAGGGATGCCTCAAATTCCCGGAAGCGGACTCTGGATCATGTCTCTCTTAGGTTGGTGTCAGACCTCTGGGACATGACATAAATAGCCAATGCTTCTTCCCACTGCATTTTCTAAGTTCCTAGCAGCTGGCAGCAAGCTGGACTTGGTCATCCTGACTGGAAAACTGCTGCTCTTCTCTCCAGAAAAGGGCAACTCATTGTCTGAGGTGGGATTAACCTCTCCCCCTGTCCCTGGCACCACCAGCAGCTGCAGAGGCAGTTTTCTGTCTGGTTTTTTGAATCATGTCTTGAGATACCTTGCGTTCTCTGCCCGCTGCACAGAGAGTTTGAGTGCCTAAACACATCTGGAACCCTGCACAGGGGGAGCAGGAGAGGTCCTGTCCCATGCTGTGAGTATCCCAGGTGGGTTGGACTGCACTGTCTCTTAGCCCACCAAAGTCTGGCCTGCAGCAGCTGAGTGCCTGGTATGCCCCTTTCCCTTCAAGGACATACCTCCTTGGGGTGTAGATATATATATATATCCCTGGATTTATGTCCCCTCCCTGCAAAGAGGCCCAGCAGCACCAAGAGCAGGGCCCTGTACCCTGAAGTGCTCCTGCTTCCTGCAGTGCCTTGTGCTATCGTCATGCTGAGGGGCAGCTGGGACATTAACCTCCCACTCCTCCCACTCCAACATCCTCCTCATAAACATCCCGTCCCGCTCAAGTCCTGTGCTGTCACATCCTCTTGCTCTGCAGCAGACACTATTCTGGGTTTAGTTCTATATGCAGAGCACACAGCTGGGCATGCCAAAATCTAGGCAGGCAGCAGGACAGAACCTGGCAGTAACTTGGTTCAGCTGCTGACTTATCACAAATCCTGCAGAGGAGGAGAGTTGTTTAAGGATCTTCTTAAAATTAAAATCATCTGCTTGAACTCTCCTTGGAAAGCCAGTTTGCTTCCCTAGGCATGTTCAGCAGCTGAACCTTAATCCAAGCAGATGCAAACCTGTGTATATGGCATGAAAAACCTTGGTAATAATGGAAGGGAGCAGAGGAGAGAGCTTGGAAGCTGCAGCACAGTAAGTTTACACAAGCAGCAAGTAAAACACCCATCCCCGGTGAGTCAGTCCTGGCCGTTTCCTTCATTTCCTCCAAGGCTCGCTGTGAACATCCAGTGGTAACAGCCCTTCTGAAATCCACTCGTCTCCTTTCCTGCCCCTTGTTTACAGCTTTTCCTCAGCAGGGAGCAGTGTCCCAGCCTCCAGCACTGCATTTTCACTGCAGCAGGCTAAGAGGAGTGCAGACCCTCCCCTGGCCTCAGTTCACCTTTGGTACCGCAGTGCTCTTGTTGCTTTTGTGGGTGCCAGCACCTTGAGATACAGCAGGTGCTGAGGTAAGAGAGGAAAAAGTGTCACAGTTGCACAATATTTTTTAAGAAAAATTTTTTTTAAAATCTTGAATGCAGCTGTATGATTGACAGAGGTTCTATACTCCTACAGCCACGCCTTTGGATTCGGTCCAGTAGGGCAGAAGGGATGCAGTGGGATATTACGTTGTTTTAAGTGTGCAAATTATCCCTCGGAGATAGGGCTTGGAGCTTCCCTGCTTCAGATTAAGGTGCATCTCATGCTCTGATTTCCCCACATGACAGCAGCTAGGGAGGAGGAGTATTTTTAGCTTTTGTTTCTTGGTTTGTTTACAGGAAGTTCTTCATTTGTGGAAGCGAGCTTGGGTCTGTCTTAGTCTGAGAATGTGCTTCAGTGCCAGTTGTGGATGCAGTTATAAGGGTGAACTGCTGCTGTTGTATGGCAGAGCCATCATTTATCCCAGGTGTTCAAGAAACTATGGGCTTCACACAGACAAATACTGATTTCTGGGATCTTTCCTGAAATTTCTTCAAGGAGATGTCCAGGTGGCTGTGGCAGGAAAGTTTAGGAAAATACGGAACTGAAAAATTCCTTCAAGTGGTATGGCTAGAAATGCTTTTCTGCATTATAAATCCACACTGCTGACATAACCTGGGCTAATAACAGTAGCTCTGGGACAAAACTCATATTGTCAAAGAGCATGAACATCGCAAGAGAAGCACAGACCAAAACAGGCTTCCCCCATTTCCTTCTCAAGTGCCTTCTCCTGGGAATCCCAAATAACCTGCAGCCAGCAAGTGACCTAGACACAATGCTGTGTTTGCTCTTAAGGAGTAAAACCAGGAGCAAAATAATCCAGTTAAATGATGTATCTTTATAATCCTTATTCAACCTCATCCACTTTTTTTTTTTTTCATAAAAAAAGCAGTAAGAACTCTTTGTACAAATGGATACCTGCATATGAGCCATGGAGGGATAGTTTTTTGTCATGATGAATTATGTACCAGTTCCAGTGAAGGTCTACACTGGATGGATTAAGTGTGAATTGCCCATTTAGTGTGTTGTACAGATTTTTTCCAAAGTAACTGCAGTGCCTGGCCTGATGTGCAAGTCAGGCCATTGTCCTACACAGCTAAATTCCCCCTTTTTTACAGGGTCTGCCAGGAAAATTCAAACAAATGGACAAGGCTACAGACTGTCTTGAGACAAAGACTGCTGTTAGAGGCACGAGGGTAAGGGAAGGTCTGGAGAGTCCCTGCCTGTCAGCCATGAAAGGTGGTAAAATAATATTTTTATTTACCCACATCCTGTAGCCTGACATTGCCTAACAGTTCACTTGATTATAAACTCCTGCCTGTTCTAGGGATGAGGTGGTTCTGAACTTTTGGATGTGGGCCTGGGGGAAGCTGGTGGGCTTTCCCAGCTCAGTTTACAGCTGCAATCCAGACTGGTGTCAAGGAAAATGACTGCTCATGCCACAGCTTCAGAAAGGTGTGGGCTTCACACATGTCAGTGGTGGTTTCCTTGACCTTCCCTGATTTTGATGGAATTTGAGGGTAGGAATGGCCAGTCTCAAACAGCAAAAGCAGGCAAGACTGCCTCGGATGTTACTTTAGTTTCACTGAGGGTGTAAATAATGTCAGCTGAGCAAAAGGCAAGACAAACTACTGTTCATGACATTAGCTACAAACCAAAGAACGAAGAAGAAAAAAATCTCGACAATGTATCTCCTGCTCAAGATTTCACATGAATATCTGCAGCAAAACATGACTCAAAGCTTCACATCTATTTGCTTATATACTGTTTTTCAAAAGACAGAAGGAAATAGCTTAAAAGTTAGTTCAATTCCATTAAAATCCTTCTATTTGGGATTAATAAAATACAGATTTCTTGCATAAGCAAGAAGCTCCTTTGAATAAATATTGGGGAAAAAAGGAGCTATACTAAAGGGGTTATATTCTCTGAAGCAGTTAACTAACCTTTAAGGATACATACTGTGGTTAAAGCAACCTGTTTCCTGCTCACCAGTAGCATTTGGCAACTCAGTGATGGAATTTTCAGTGGAATAGTAGTAAGCTCTTACATTTTTAGGAGGATTTCCCTCAGCCAAACTTGCAAAAATTACATTTGATATACCTAATGCAGTATAACATCACATTCTTTTCTTCCTGTTGAATACATGTTTTTTTAAGCCCTATTCCCACCTGATTAATATATAGAGATTTATGTGGAAGTGTCCATGCAGGTAAAAAACACGAGCTTGAATTAAAAGGGTTTTTTTTCCAAAATATATAGTGCAGGAAAAGGATGGTTTATGACCAAGAACATTAAGGAGGGTATTTTTCGGTACTTTACACTGAATGTCAGCAGTGTCTTTTACTGAATAAAATTATTGCAGTAATTTCTGGCCTGGAGTTCACACACGTCAGGAGGTCCATGGGCTACCTGAGGAAGATCCACAAGAGATACCCAGGAAATACAAGGCAATATCTGTGAACAAGGATCCAGAAATAAAAGCAGGTTGAAAACCCTCAGTGTTTCATACTATTAAGATGCCTCCAAAAGGACAGAAAGAAATTATGGAGAGAAAAAATGTCTACTGGGGGAATGAGTAGTCAGATAAAAGAGGAAGATAGGAAAGTTTTTAGTGGGTTTTGCCTCTTCTCCATCATCCAAAATTTTAATTTTTGGTAATCCAGGATCACAACATTGATATATCCAAAAATACCACACACAAATTTTGGAAAATATTAATGAGAACTGGTTATGCAAACGTTTCCAAACAGCTGTTCTTTTACAGCAGTCCATATAGGCAATTCCAAGCTCAGGTACAATTTTAAGGAAGTCTTTGGGCTTATCCTTTTTCCATTCTGAGATGCTCCATGCAAAAGATACCCCAAGTTGTTTGTTCCTGGCAGGTGCCTCTCCCAGACTGAAATCCCCAGTTGCAGCTGGGAGGCAGCTCTTGGTTTCCTGTGGCGTTTTCCATTTCCGAGTTGTGTAATTCTAAACTCTGCAAAAAGCTGGATTTTCCCCCAAATCCTTCTGTGATCCTTCTCTTGCAGCTAAATCCTTTTGCAAATCTGAAGCAGAGCCCTCATGCTGCAGGAAATTGTTTCCCAGGCCACGCCACCTTTCACATCCACGTGCAGGTAATTGCTGGATTGGAGTCTCAGCCTTGCCCTTTACCTGCACCTCACACACTGATGTTTCCCCTCCTTCCTTAGGTGTGAGAAAAAGCCTAAAGGGAGAGGATCCAGGATAATGAGCATTTTCTCCTTTTCCCCTTTGAGAAGTCCAGGAGAAAGTTACTGGGACTCTTAAAATACTTCCACTCCATTTGGAAATACTAAAGCAAGAGCTTCATCAGAGTCTTCCTCTGTACTTTCCTCATATATATGGGTGTTGGTGGCAATACCTTACGTTGGGGTGGGGGGGTGACACTAAAGGCTTCTGTAGAAATGATTCTGAACAAACCAATCAGTTCACTACCAGAACATCTAGAACATTTCATTCTGCCTTTCTGTTTCCTTCAGATTCAGGTAGGCCACTTAACCTGTGGTCATTTCTTCAGGCTTTCTGCTCCAGCTGTGAGCTCTAGAAATAAATTACTGTAAGGGAAAGGTGGAATATGGACAAAGTCACACCACTGCAGGTACTCTTATTCTAGTTCAGAGCTAGAAATAGTTGGGACCGCTACAAAACTGAGCATGGAGAGCAGAAATGAAAGCAGCATGCTGCCTTCAAGGGGCTTGCCAAATATTCCTCTGGTTCCAGCTGAAAGGGAGGATGTGGCTGTTCAAGAGCTGCACGTGTGCAGGTTTTTCCTCATGCAGGCAGCTGCAGCACCTGAGTGTGTGCAGCCAGGTGGGAGGATGACACTCAGCAGCTTTTCCCCATGCTCAGAACAGCTGCCTCTGCCCCAACCCCATCCTGCCCATCCCTCCACACTCGGAAACCACTGTGCCAGGAAGTTGCTTCTTCCTAGCTGAGATCCTCATATGATAATGTCCATATAAGTGTTGTTGCTTGTGGTGTAGGTCAGTAGTAATGACTCAGACCAGCCCTTCACTTTCCTTCCTCTTGCTGGCTAGACACAAAATCCAGCCCACAAATTAATCTGTCCCATTCACCAATAAAGAGGATCCCCTGTTCGTTAAAAAATTGCACACAGAAGTCCTTAGTTTGTATTTAGGTCCTCTTGAATAGCTGTGAAATCAAGCACTTAAAAGTTCAGAAGTCACAAATTCTCCCTGCATTCCAGATACAGTGTTTGGGATTTTGTTTTGGTCCTCTTGGTGGATGGAATTACACATAGTAGTGTAGCTTTTTACCAGATAAACACATTAATTTTTCATCATCTTAGTTTTTGCAGAGGAGGATAAACAAAGCTGAAATGTGCTGCCCTCTCTGTTCAGTGTCTTTGCATGAGTCCTGAAGGTGGAGATCTACAAGCCTGGATATCTGATAGTGTAGTGCCCCCTCATGGGAAGCTGTTCCTGACTCTGATTCCTGGCTGCATCCAGGTGAGAGAACATGAGCCCAAACACCATTCTGTTTGCTGTACCTGCTCCTCTGTGTTGGTTGTTGTCACACCAGCAGGTTGAAAGAGCAACTTCCCTTTTCCTCCCTCAGGTAGTTTTTGTTAGCACTGGATTACTGTTCAGGCTTTCTGTAAGTGTTCAAGAAACATCCTCCATTTTATTGTAGTTTCAGCTTTTTAAAAAATAAAATCTCTGTGATTTTAGCCACCCATGGTGGCTTTCCTGGAAGCCCTAAACTTACGTTGTTTACAGGACATGAGTCCTGTAATAGATAACCAATCTCATAATAGAAAAATGAGCACCATATTCCTGAATCACCTCCATAATGTTGGCCTGTTGTATACTGAGAGAGGACTCCCTGCGCCCCTCACTCCCTCAGTTCTGGAAAAAGCAACCTTTCCCATAGGATGGACTGTAAAGATGGATGTGAGCTTGCAGAGAAATACAGTCATGCACCCAGGGTGGGGAAGTATTGTTTTTTTGGAGCTCTGATGCTGTTGCTGGAAGGGCAGACTGAAGCATGATTGTTTCCTATGAGCAAAGGCACATTTTTCATGAATTGAGCTTTTGTCCTTAACACACAAAAAGGGCCTTTTTGTGATTCACAATGTGTGATATTTTTAGTTTTCTTTGCATTTAGTTAAGAACGGCACAAAAATAATCCTGGAAATAAAACATAAAAGCAGAATGACCCTATAAAAAGAGTGGGGTTTCTGCCTCAGAAAAAACCTTGCTGCATTACTGTAGAGGCTCAGGGTGTAAAGTGGCTGTGGTAGGGGCCACATCCTTGTCCTGTGGTCAACATGAATTAGTCACAGACTCTTCTCTCTCTTCTGACATTTTTACACCTCCTGAGACACGAGTTGCAGTCCCCAAGGAATCAGAGAATAAAGAAACAAAGACCAGAAGGCTGTTTAGGAGTTGCCGTGTCAGAACTGTAAGTAGATGTTTGATGTTCCATTCCTGGGACCTCCCCCTCCCTTGTTAGTGATTCTCAGAAAACCCACATGGCTTCCCAAGGCCCATCACCTTAGTAGGGTGCTCACATCCAACCCCCTGCTACCCCTGTGCCCTGGAGCATTGTCAGATTGTTCTCTGTAATTTTGGGGGTTGTGCCTCATATTCCCTGCAGGACTCAGCAGTGGCTTGGACATCTTTGCCTGTATCCCACCTCTGGTGCTGGAATGCCTTCCTGGCAGGACTCACAGTGAGCACATTCCATTCAGGAGCTGATCCCCTGCTGAGGTGCTTTCACTGATACTGAGTAAGGAAGGGGTGAATCCTGGCTCCAGCTCTTCTCACAAGGACCAAACAGATCAGGCTTTTCTTTGGTGTCAACCAGCTGATCCTGAGTCTAGTCAGAACTCCCACCAAAACCCTTTCCACATATATGCCCTATGGGAATATGCCTAGATTGTTTCAGCTTAGATACCCATTCAACAACTCAAAAAACCCCTAACTCTATGTCCTTTAGGTACTCCATTACAATAAGATGTCCTGGTGGCTTTAATTACTCCTGGTGGACTGGAAAGGTTGGAATGCTTCTCTGTCTTGGGAGCATTCTCTGCAGTGGATCCCAAAAGAACCGTACGGCCCGGGGGTTTTTTCCAGTGCCTGAGGTATCTTATCATCAGATGGTGGAGAGATGACTCTACAATCTTGCTATGAGACTGGCCCAGCCCACAAGCATTTCAACTGGAATAAAAGTGCCCCAAAGAATATAAAGTGGCAGCTGCTTCTCTACATGGGAGCAGGAGATAACGGAGGAGAAAGGTTGGTTGCAGGAAGGAGGTGCCATGTGACAGAAATAGCACTAAAGGCCTTGCCAGCATTTACCTGCTCAACAACTGCAAGGCAGTTTCTTTGAAAGGAAGGATCAAAGTTTTCTATCCAAATAAAATTTTGAATTTAAATGCCTGCATTGAAATCAGGTTTTGTAAATCTATAGTAGCTTTGTTATCCAAATGTGAAACTTTTTATTCATCACCCATATGTTTAATGATCCATGTGACATACATGGATGGTTTTTAGTTTATATTTGAGAAGAGTAGATGGATTTTTGCTTTCCAAAGGCTGAGGGATAGCTTGGCAGTCCATCCTCTACTGAGAGCACAGTGATGTCTGGTTAACTTCTGGTGCAGGGGGTTTCACAACCTCCCAGATAATCTTCTCCAGCTCTGGCTTACGCAGAGAAAGTTTTTGCAACATCTAGTCTTTTTCTTTTCCCCTGTCTTCTTTTCTTTCCTGGATATTAAGTTGGTTAGATCTTATCTCTTATCCAGCAGTGTAATCGCTGCTGCTCTTAATAGCAACCTCTCATGTACTGCAACTGCACTATCGTGTCCTGCCCTATTTCCAGCCTTCTCCTCTAGACTCAATAAACCCAGTTCCCTGGTTTCTTCCCAGAGGTTATTTTGCAAACCTCTTATCGCTGCAGATGTGCTCCCACACCCAGCCTGGACCAGCCTGGCTGTTTGCTGTTCCCTGTCCCGTGCCAGTGATGGCTTCTTGCTTCTCCCCGGCCATGTGCTGCTACACCCCCTTCCCTGTTCCCGGTGGCTTCCCGCGGTGGGGTTGGCCGGGATTCCTGCATGGGCGTGGGGGGCCCTGCCGGGCCAGGTGCTGGGAGCAGGTGCCAGGCCCCCAGGCCCTGCCGAGCGCAGGAACCGGCATGTGCAGCTCACTCCTCCTGCATCCCAGCCCTGCCAGGAAACCAGAGTCCCCGTGGGACTCCAGGGCTTTATCCTCAATTCCCAGGTTCAGGAAACTCACCAGCTCTCTCCTCGGGGGGCTCCCAGATCACAGAATCAAAGAATGGTTTGGGTTGGAAGGGACCTTAAAGCTCATCTCATTCCATCCCCCTGCCCTGGCCAGGGACACCTTCCACCAGACCAGGTTGCTCAGAGCCCCATCCAACCTGGCCTTGGACACTTCCAGGGATGGGGGAGCCACAGTTTCTGTGCCAGGGCCTCACCACCCTCACAATAAAGAATTTCTTCCTGATACCTAATCTAAATCTACCCTCTGTCAGTTTGAAGCCACTCCCCCTCATCCTGGCCCTCCAGGCCCTTGTAAATTGTCTCCATATTTCTTGTAAGACCCCTCCGCATTTTGAAAGGCCACATAAGGTCTCCCCGGAGCCTTCTCCAGGCTGAACAACCCCAACTCTCTAGGCCTGTCCTCATAGGAGAAGTTAATTAATTTCTGATTGATTTCTGGTAATCTGCTTTGGGGATTGTCTTAGGGGGAAGAGGTTCCCATCTTCTAAGGAGTGTGAGCAGTTCAGGAACTCCTAAGGAGGAAGGGCTGCCAAAGAACAGGTGTAAGTCCTCTCCTTCATTTTAGGAGCACCAGCTTCCAGGATCAGTTGGAGTCATGTAACCTTGTATCAGCTGCTTCAGTGAAAATCATGGGCATGTGCAGTGTTACAAACCAAATCCTTCCAGTCTAAAGAGCCCAAACAGTTATCTAGAGACTTCATTATTACCAATATTCTGATGAATACTTTATTATAAAATTGGCACATTCTGCTGCCATTTATTTCACTCTCTTCCCAATACCCCTCCCCCCCAAATAATCCTTATATCATTCCCATGTTTCCAACAGACTCAGTGACCCCAAACCAAGTCTTTTATCATCCTGTCTGGACAAGATACTGCATAAAATGCCTAAGAGCATGGACAAGGCAGTCTCCCTGCTGATCCTGCCATGGGGATGCCAGTAAGAGCTCTCTGCTGCACGTGGCCACTGATCCCTGGCTGTAGGAGCATTGATCCCTGGATATAGGAACCTGCTCATCTGATTCCTCTACGTGCTTTTATTCGATTGAAGTGAGACAGTTGGTTCCTAATGGGGGCTGACAGTGGGATAAAAAAGCTGTATTTCCTTCAGAAACTAGAAGAAAAAACCTCCCTAAGCCTATCAAAAGTACACCATGAAAATAATCTCCAAATCTGAAAATATGTATTAATAAAATCAAAGAGAGCTTCTGAACTGTCTTTGATTTTGAAACTTCTGGGGAGAAATGGACACTGTTAGGTGGTGATTCATCTGACCAGTTTTAGGTGTCTACCTTAGGAATAGGTGAACCATGCCCTAGAAATGCTGCTTCAATATTTGAAAAAGGGGCTTTTCTTAGTTTGTTTGATGACCTGTTCTCAGTCTGTTATTATTTACAATGCTTTAAAATTATTTTAAATTTCAATACAGAGTTAATCTTTGCTCAGAACGAGGATGGGCTGATAATACATCTCTGAGAACTGTGGTTTCAAAAAATCAGCAGTTTCACTCCTGTGATTTTGCAGTTTGTCTTCTGGAAGGGATGTGTGGAATAGAAACAGTGAAGTAGTAAGACCAAAGAAGACAGAAGCCCAGAGGGGAAAAAGGTAAGCAAGTCAGAATCTGAAACAACACAGGAAACACAGATGATGTGGTTTCTCTAAAAAGCTTGTTTGCTCAGTTAGAGTGAAAGAGTATTTGTGTATGCATAGCTGTAGTTTTACTAACTGTATATAAAAAAGGCAGATTAATTTATTGCACACACTATCCAATATCATTATATTAGCTATTATATAATGCCAGGATATACTGTTATAGATTTTATATGTGTGTGTGTGTACTGTGGTGGACTCCAAATTTATGTGCAGAGCAGCTTGACAGAAAAGGGCATGTGTAGGAAAGTGGTGGAATAAATAATTTTTTCTTATGTCCAGCGATCCAGCTTTTTAAAGTTGCATCTCTAACCCTTTGTATAGCTAAGAAACAGTTAGGGATGGTCCCCTAACTCCCCTAATGTACAGATTAACTTAGTGGGACATAGACCTGAGCTTTAAGTCGTGGTCCTGTGGTTGTCTCCCACGCCTAGGCCAGGTTTAGAAGTTCTTCATCACACACATTTTATTCTCTCAGTTGTGTTTGCTTTTCCGTCCCACTGAGCCTTTGTCGAGAGCAACTAATGATCTGCATTCAGTGTCCTTTTCCACGGGTAGGCTCTTATGAAAGCTGTATTTAAAAGTAGAAACGTGTTCATAAACTTTACTTATGAAAAAGGTGATAGACTGAGGTATTAAAGTAATTTAGTTGGGCAGAAGACAGAACTTCATTTACAGTAGATGAACACGCTGTTATGCAAGTAAGCAGCATCCAAGCTATTCATGGAATGGCATTTGTCTTCAATAAATATTTTACATAATACATGCAGGTTATTCATGGAATGGCATTCATTTTTCATAGAAGTTTTATGTAATGCTGACCACTTGGGACTCCCAGGAATTAAAGATTTGATAACAACGTGGTCTCTCGTTTTATTTTCTGTGATTTTGATCTCAGAGCTACAAAAGTGGCTTTAATGTGAGGAGGTTTTTTTTCAGTTCCAGACCCCCTGAACACTTCCAGTCAACTGCTGTACATGCAGGCCTACTAATAAACCTTTGCTTTCCTTTGTGACCTCTCACAGATCACTCAGTACTTGTCTTAATGCCCTCCCCAAAAAAGTCAGCGGCTTGTAAATTGGGAATTTGCATTGTGTCTGTGCTGACTTCAGTTTTGGGAGGTATGGGATGCTATTTTAAAGCCTAACATAATTGTGGGGGCTTTCTTTGTTGCAGGTACTGATGACAAATTCCCCTGGAAGCTCAGACATTAATCATTGTGAAAAGTGAGTGTCAGGAGCCTGGTTATGGAGCCATGGGGCCATTTATGGACAGCCTTTCCTGGAGTTGGGTGTGGGGCACAGCAAACTTCAGCCAGGAGGAGCAGAAGATACTTTGCCTACTGAGTCATGGCACTAAATGTGCTTTTTACAATTATTTAAGGTGAAATTCAGTGGAAGAATGAATCAGGTCATTGGTATTTAATCTGAACCAGAGCTGTGAAACTTCAAGTGACTGTGCAGGAGGGAGGTTGCCATGATGATGTGTGTCATCCTGGGAAAACATGTCCTTGTGCTTACCCCTTTCCTTGTGTTTCTTCTTGCTCATGTAGAAAACCTGTAGGTGTAATAACCTGAAAGATTGACAGGCTTTTAAAAATTTCTTAAATGAAACTGCTGCTTGTCATCCCTAGATACAATTCTGCGATTAAAAAAAAAAAAGCCAGTATTTGCACAGCTTTGTAATTTCCTGGGACAACCCCAAAATAAGCCGTGTCTTTGTCCATGTTTTCAGAGTGCTGCTGCAGTCACAATTATCATAAAAAAGGGAAAACACACAAATGAACCATGCAAAGTAAGATGGTTTGTGGTTGGACTTGATGACCTTAAAGGTCCTTTCCAACCTAAAAGATTCTGAGTAGTTTTATTTGACCTCGTTCTAGCCTTCCAGTCCCTGAAGGGAGCCCACAGGAAAGATGGAGAGAGACTCTTGACAAGGGCCTGGAGTGACAGGACAAGGGGCAATGGCTTCACTCTGACAGAGAGGAGGTTTAGATGGGATACTAGGAACAAATTCTCCCCTGTGAGGGTGCTGAGGCCCTGGCACAGGTTGCCCAGAGCAGCTGTGGCTGCCCCATCCCTGGAAGTGTTCCAGGCCAGGTTGGATGGGGCTCTGGACAACGTGGTCGAGTGGAAGGTGTTCCTGTCTACAGTAGGGAGCTTGGAAGCAGATGACCATTAAAGGTTCCTTCCAACCCAAACCATTCTATGATTCTATAAATCTATAAATCCCTTCTGTACTTCTGCCTTTGGATGGAGCAAAGTTTTCATGGAAAATATCCCCACTATTCCCTGCCCACAGTGGCAGTTGGTCAGGCACCCCAGAGAAGGAGCATGTCATATGCCTCAGTAAGTTATTTCAATTGACTAAATAGATTTTTTTTTGCTTCTGAATAAATGTCTACATTTTTAATTATACTTTCCATCTTTAAATTACGTGTCAGAATCACTGTCTTTTGGTAGTGGCCAGTATTTAGCATGTGTCTCAGGAATGGTTTTTGACCACCATAAACACTTTTTGCACACTTCTGGGTAGCTGCTCATGGCTGGTGTCCTGGCAAATTTTGGTCTCTGCATGACTTGACCTTTAAATGTACAGGCTGGCCAAACTACAACAGGTCAGGAAGCTGTGAGGAATCCTGGCTTCTTTCCCTGCCAGCAGACTGGTTCAGGCTCCCTGCATTCAGCTTGCCTTGATTCATGCAGAAAGATGCAGCTAAACCAGACACAGTGCCAGTTCCTTTCTGTGGCACAGACTTGGGAAGTTCCCTAGGCTCTGTTTCTTAAGTAAGAAGTAAGACAGGAGCTGTGTGAGAAGTTTAAATAACTGCTGCCAGGCATTTAGAGCAATCATTCATGACTGTGGTTTCCCATTTGGTACCAGTGATGATTAAACTTAGCTAAGCCTCTCCTTTGCTTCCCTCAAACATTTTCCTCCTGTCACACTGACACAGCTGTTTGTATGTCTGTACAGTGGATTGGATCAGGAAGTGATCCAGCTAAAAATAACCAAGGGTAGAGTGGGAAACTCTTACTTTTCAGCCACTGAAATTTCAATCTGCATCATGCTGCAGCTGCACACAGAGCTGCACTGGCACCACAAGTAGAGCTCAGGAAGAAGTGACCACAAGGACACACAGAAGAGGAGATGACGCTTTTGGAAGAAAAGGAGGTGGAAGCAGAGCTCCAATGGGATGAGCAGAGTAGTACAAACCTGGAAGCTCCACTCCTCAGAGGTACTTAGCAAGAGATGAGCACCGATTCCAGCTGTGTGACGTCCCCTTGGAAAAGATTCCCAAACTGAACCTCCTCTGCAGATATTCCTCGTGTGCAAAAAAGGGGCACATTTCTGCTTAATGCCTTTGTTCTGCTTTCTCTTAACTCCCTGCTGCTCCCCCCAGGTTCCTGTTTGATGGCATGGATGGCATGGTGGCAATACCAACTTAAGGAACCGTGGAGCTCTAAGGATGTTTGTTACCACTTGCCCCAGACTGCAATTTTCCCTGACTTGTGCGAGGCCTGCTGTTTGTGGAGCTGTGTGGAGCACTGGATCAGGGAAGCAATCCAAATTAAAAATAACCCAGCGGGGTGGCTGGGGGTGGCAAGAGCTTTAGCAATCCAGGATAAGCTGCAGTCACAAATCAGCGAGAGCTGTTTGCCATTGCAGGATGTCACGAAAGCCCAGCCTCAGAGATACCTATTTAATACAAGGAATATGAACCTTTCAGCCAGTGAAGGAGCCTTGAGAATGAGGAGGCAGGAATCCTTTGCCTATGTTCATAAGGGACATGAGAGCAAACCTCACTGTGCTCAGGTGGCAGCACAAAACACCTTCACACAGGCTTTGCTTTACCAGTCCTTCACATGATCCTTTTGGAACAAAGGTTAGTGGCAGTGTGTGCTGTTCCACTGATGGATGTTCTTTATTCTGTGGATTAGGGAGAAAGCTACCAGGATTTTTAAAGGCTGGAAGGGTACTGCAGATATGGGGGCTGTGCCATCACCAAGAAAGGGAATAAAAGAGCCTTCTTGACAGACATAGCTTCATGGTACAGAGTGAAGTAATAATTTGTGGATGCATTCCAGAAGAGGATGTATTCCTCTTCTTTGCTCTAGAGAGACAATGCCACTGTGATGCACCAGCACTAACCTACATGATCACCGCAGCAGTGACATCACTTTCACCTTGGAGGAAGCATCTGTAATTAGTCATCCTCTCTTGTATTCCAAGCCCTGTCTGGTTTTCTTCTGGCATCTCTCTTCAGTTCATGGTTCATCCCTCCTGGGCTGAGTATTTTTAAGTACCACTCATTTCCTTTTTCTCTCCCTCCTGCTTCTGACTTGGCACTTCACTGCTTCTCTCCCCAGGAATGCTGCTGCTGGGAGGTGACTGACTTGAGCACTGATGGCAAAGGTGGTGAATCCAGAGACTCAGAGCCTGAGGAGTTTCAGGATCTTCTCAGGTTACATTTCTAGAGAAAGGAATTTACTTTCTCGCCACATGCATTAGTGGCTCTGGTCACAGCGAGGTAGAAGATGCAGGTGAAAACATTGGCAGCTACATACCAAATTAACCAAAGGTCTAAGTGCCTGAAGCTTAGGGCAGGATGTGGCTGCCCTGAGGTAAACCCTGAGTGCTTTCACACCAACCCCTGTCCTCAGGACAGCCCTGACAAGTAACATGAGTGCTGACTGTGCCAGGGAACATGGATTCAAGGGTCCAGACCAAATACCATCATGTTTTGTCATCTTCTTTCACCTCTCTAAGAATATGAGGAGTTGTGTTCGTTGATCTTAATTCTTCCTTCTCTCGACACAGGAAAAATGTTCTCTTTCATCCCCTTGCTCCCTGCATTCCCATTGCTGCTTCCCTTCTCCCAATAATTGTTAAAATTCTTTTTTTTTTCAATAAAGCATCTTGTGGTTCCTGTTTCACTGTACGTTCACATAAAGGCTTGATCATAGGTCCAAGGAATGGGGAAGATGCCTGAAATCCCTCTAATGCATACTATATGTAAACTCTGTTTTTCCTGTTTTGCTTGGTATTTCTGCCTGAAGGCATCAGGAGAAATCCAAAGGTCATCTGTTAAAGAAATCAGGCAAGAAAAGAAAGCAATTGACCAGCAAAGAGGCACCTTAAGCACAACAGCCACGTGCAGAGCTGTGGGAAGAAACTTCCCAGTCCCTGTACTTGAAAAGATCTGCTAAGGCTGGAAAAAGGGAAATGGAAGGACACACACGGGCCTGTCAAAAGCTCTGCCATTTGTAAAGGCAGGGGCACATTCTGTGTGCTTGGAGATGCTCTGGGGTAAGCAAGGCAAGGCTTCCCTTTTGTGAGGGGAAACGCTGACAGAACAGGGCCTGACACAGAGGAGGCTCCTCCGTGGGTCCATG
>NW_008239295.1:164468-175423 GCF_000691975.1 Corvus brachyrhynchos | reverse complement strand
GTCAGCTGGAGGAAGAGACAGCAGAAAATGGCCCAAGGCAACACATGAGCATCAGGGCAACTGCAAGAGCTCCGGAAAGAAAAAAAAAAAGCAAGTCTGGGTATGAGGGATCAGTTACTTGGGGGGTCTGGAGAGTGGTGACCCTTCTCCCATGCAGCTGTTATCGCCCCCAAATCACACCTTCCCAGCAGCTTCACGAAGTCCAACGCCCACCCCCCCTTCCCCCCGAGTCTTCCTTCCTAGCTGTTCATCCCATCCCAATCCATTCCGCTCTCCCTTCCCCTCATGTGGTGGCCTGGTTCAGCCATTCACCTCGGCAATGGCAAAATGCTGTGAGACACCTTCACTTTGGCTCTGTTGCCTCTTCTGGCCTCCCTTTGCTCAATTTCCTGAAATTTCCTCTATTTCCTTTCATTTTCAGAGATGGAGACTCCTGCTGTTGTGTCTCTGGCTATTCAGACCAGTGTTGTTGAGGTAAAGAAGAAACAGAGCCTGAAAGAGAAGTCTCCTGTGCATGCAGGGACACTTTTGTTTGCTTGATACATCTCAAAAAATGTTTTAGAGATTACACACAAAATACTTAAAAAAATTATTAAGCACACTTCTTGGACAAGATCAAAAGAGATCTGTTTTTCCAGTCACAATGAAGCAAAGAGTGTAGAAAGCTCTTATTTCAGTCATCACTATTACATATATTTTTTTCCCAGCAGGAGTATGGAAAACTGGATCCAATATAACCCAGGTGGCACTGGGAAAACAATCTCCTCAGAACCAGTAGGATGGTGTGTCACTGCAGAGTCAAAAAGACAAACCATTTTATCTCATAAAGGAATGGTGAGCACCCAAGTGCCCTCCTCTGGCTTTTCAGATTCTTGCAGAAATGTGAGAAAATTAAGACCAATTTTAAGAATTTCCCTCAACTCCAGATTCTTGGGCCGAGAAACTGATGGGGAACTCACTCTGGGGAGGAAGAAAGAAAGGGAAGGGATTTTTTGGGAAAGAGAAAAAGAAGAGAAGGGAGAGAGAGAGGGAGCGAGTCGGGATAACAACACCAGGGTGATAGATTTTATTTCAGAGATGTCATTCATCCATTTGTCTCTCTTAGGTATTTCTGAAGTGCCGCAGTGCTGCAGGATCTGAGCACTGTTAGCACAACAGAAATTTACAGTATTCTACATCCCACAGCTGGCAGGAGCATTTGGGCACCAGCTGGTGACCACAGGTCTGGGATGGAGCGTGCTAGGGATGCTCTGCTGGAATTAGAGTAACTAATTTGCTTTTTCCAGTAGCCTCCCACTATGACCCTGAGGGAGGAGCTGGCTGGTAGAGAAGGCAGTGAGGAGGCTGCTGTCAAAGTGAACCTCCTGGTTCTTTTGTTTTTGCACATCCCCCATGCCATCTGAATTTGGCTCGTGAGTTCATGCTGCCCACAAAGTAGTTAAATCCCTGGAAGAAGAGGACCATACCCGGCAGCTTCTGCAAAGGAAGGGTTGGTATCCAGATTCTCCTCTCCAGCTACGTGACCACAAAAAGTAAAGGGCAAAAAGGCCAGGGGAAGTGACACTGAGCAGGCAAAACAAACAGTGGCTGTGGAAAGGAACTTCAGTTATGTGCTTACACTGGTGAGCAATCCCATCCTAGCTGCTAGGGAACAGCTGGGAACCCTAAGGCCACTTCGACTTGGCATAGTTTAAAATAAATTAATAAAGATCTAAGAAATAAATCCATGTCAATCCTTTATCATTTATAGAGCATTTCTAAATATACACAGCACTTCACAAAGCACGGAGAAAGGAAAATGAATGCCCTGAGGGTTGCTGTGAAGGGGCAGACACCTCTCATGAGGAAGGGTGAGAAAACACGTGCACCGTGGCCATGTGGCAAATGGCATCTGATTGTATAAAGAGAAAAAGGGGGCTTTGGGATGCAGAACTACCCACTGGAGTCCTCTGCACAATTCCAATCCACGCTTGGTGTGTGTTGGGAAGAGATGACTGGAAAGGGCAATGTGGGCCAAAGGCATCACTACATCCAGCTGTCTGTAATCCAGGGGACCTGGTGTAGTCACACCCTTGTCCACCTCCTTGTACCTCAGGCCTGGACCAGGAGCTGCACCTTGGATCATGCCCAGACCACATTGAGGGACGCTGCCTACCACCAGTGCCCCGCTGGTGTGACATAAGGAGCAGTTGTGACTGAAGCTCTGCCCACAGTGGCAGCACTTGAAAGGTTTCTCCCCTGAGTGGGTGAGGGCAGAGCTGTCACTGAAGCTGGTCCCACCCTGGGCACGGCTGTGGGTGCGCTGGTGGCCGACCAGGTCGGAGCTGTGGCTGCAGCTCTGCCCGCACTCGATGCAGCCATAGGGCTGCTCCCCCACGAAGGCTCGCTGCTGCACAGCAGCATCCCTGCTCCTCCAAAGCCTTCTGGGACCGGGTCTCTGGGAGAAGGGACATGTCCCTGTCACAGTTTGGAGAAGCTGCCCTCATGAGAAAGTCCCTGTAGAGCTCTGCTGCCCCCGGCCCATCCCACTGGAAACCAGGCTTTCCTTAAACACCTCCAGGGACAGGGACTCCCCCTCCTCCCTGGGCAGCCCGTTCCAGTGTCTAATCACTCTTTCTGTGAAGAAATTCCTCCTGATGTCCAGCTTGGACTTCCCCTGGTGCAGCTTGAGGCTGTTTCCTCCTGTCCTGTCCCTTGTTCCCTGGGAGCAGAGCCTCACCCGCCCTGGCTGCCCCCTCCTGTCAGGGAGTTGTGCAGAGCCAGAAGGTCCCCCCTGAGCCTCCTTTGCTCCAGGCTGAGCCCCTTTCCCAGCTCCCTCAGCCCCTCCTGCTGCTCCAGCCCCTTCCCCAGCTCTGTTCCCTTTGCTGGACATGCTCAATGTCTATCTTGCAGTGACAGGCCCAGAACTGGACACAGGATTTGAGGTCTGGCCTCACCAGTGCCAAGAACAGGGCTGTCCTGCAGCCTTCACAAATTCCCTAGCTTGCATTGCCACATTTTTCTGTTGTTCTCTTCACCTGACACTCCCCACCATCTCTTTGTATCACAATTGTCTCTGATTCCTCCCTCATATTTCTTCATTCCACCTCCAGAAAAAAAGAGAAGGCTCTGGGGAGACCTTATTGTGGTCTTTCAATATAGTTTCCTCTCCATCTTTCTTGTAGGCTCCCTTCAGGTACAGCACAGGGTAAATCTTACCTGCTTTTCAGAATTTGCCAATGTTTAAGAACCCTCTGTCTTTTCAGGTGGGACATTTTGGACTTATCCCATGGCTTCAGTGTGTTTTATTCTGCCAGCCAGCCCTAGCAAGACTGTGAGGAATGTCTGCCTGCATTTGAGTACCTAAGTGGTGGCAGATTTAGAGTATATTAAATCAGTCCTTTCAATCTGTTTTGCAATGGAACTGAACTGTTCCTACATGGGTTAAAGACGAAATTGTTACTTTTTCATACCTCTGAAGCCATTTAAATGGCTTCCATTAAAAATGGAAAATCTCTGCTTTCAAGTATAATTAGTCCCTAAACTCAAGTTATCTGCTATCTGCTGTTCTTATTCAATTTCTGTTAAATCAAACTTAATTGACTAGACTTGTTGGGGAAAGGCTATTTATGATTTTGTCTGCTTATTTAAACTAATTAAGTGCTATTGATTTAAAGCATCTGTGTGTGGGTTTAATTCCTGTGCCTGCTCTACCATGCAAAAACCCCACAGTATTTATTAATATTTCCATAGACTTTAAGGGGGTGCCAGAGGGAGGGTGGGCACAGAGGATGCCTGTGGTAGTTTGGTTTCTTGTTTTCATACATGCCAAGGAACTTCATGGTTTTAGTTCTTTCTTCAAACCCACCAGCTAATCTGTGACTGCTATACAAATTTTCCTGAATGACAAATACAGGGTGAATATTTTGAGTCTCTTTGGGTTTGTGCAGTGTTCCCTGGTTTTTGCGCCTGTGGGCATCCCAGCATCACCACTGGAGCTTATGTTGTGCTAATATTCACTATGGCTTTTAAAGCCTTTTCCCAAGTCTGTGCTTCCCATGATAGATTGTCCATTCCTGCAAGCGTGGTCTACCATCACAGAAAATTAAATCCTCTGCCTTTGAAAAATTCACTTCATTATTCTTCCTTGAAAAACAAGAAAATCCTCAAAACCAGGGAGCCTGCCAAAGTGCAGAATGCATCTACAATATACTACTCAAACCAAAATGCATGGAGTAAAAATAAATGTGGTAAATCAAGCTTTAATCCTAGTTTTAGACCCCTTTGATGCTTTTCCAATTGTTTGTTCATCACAATTTTTCAAGTGTTTCCAGGAAGCATTCATTCCAACAGCCATACTGTGTGTAGCTATGCTTTGTGCAATTCCTTTGTTTCCTTGGGAAGGTGGTGGGCTCTTTTTTTGTCCTGGAGATTTTGGAAAGCTGAAATTTGGGCCGTATTCAATTACAAAAAGGCAAAACCATGCAATAAATCACACTGGAGTTTATTCTCTATGAAAGTGCTTCCCATTTGAGGGAATTGCATTAATGCTGCTCTAGACTGAAAGTAGTTTGTGGCAGGAAACACCATTTCATTTTGTATTTGTACAATATCAAGTACAGTTGTGTCTCTGCCCAGTTCAAGGTTGAAAGAAGCTACTGTTGTAAAAATAAAACACAGTTGTAGATCCCCATCTGCTGGGTTTTTCATATATTGCTGCCAAAATTAGACAACCCCTGATTTTGAGAGGAAAAATTAATTTTGGCCATAATTCCTGCTTGTTAAGGAAAAAAAGAACTGCATATAATACTCAAGCTGATAAATTTGTTATCCTCTGGTGACCATGCCACTGAGCTCTTGGGCACCTGCACATTCCAAATAGCTCTGCTGAGATGGAAAAGCAACCAGTTTGGCCTGGGTTGGAAGGGACCTCAAATATCATCTGGATCCTGCCATAGGTAGGAATCCTTCATCAGGGAAGATAATGAGTTGCAACACAGCCCTGTCTCTGTCCTCTATCTAAGCTCTGTGTAAGTGAAGGGCAAATGCACAGGCCTCTCCCTTGCTGCTGTTTCAAGTTTTATGATTTGGCTCTATTTTTCTGCATGAAGGAGAAAATAAAGAGCGAAAAAAGAAAAGTAGAAAATGCCAAGGATAAATAAGCATGTTATCAGGCACCTAACAAGGCTAATGTCAACCATTAAAAATACAAATCCAGTGACAACTGCAATTCCAACTTGTGCTAACCATTTCCTCCATCCTGTACGCCCTAAAGGCTTTAGGAGGGTAGTAACCCATGACCCAGGTTCTAATCCATCAAACCAGGCTCGTGGTTGCATAGACTGAAATAATTCTCTAGCTTGATCATTTATTTCTTTCGTCTTAGCTTGTGCCTCCTCAGTGGAGGATGAGGCACTATGGATGGTAAGGCAACACTCAGTTCCAGATAAATTCAGCATATTCCCAGCTAGATTCCCTTTCCAGTTTAGCCAATTCAGTAGCTGTGTATTGGATATTTTTATGGCAATTTGAGGTTGTCTCATCTTCCAAACCCTCACTCCCCTATTCAGTTTTAACAACAGGTTGTTGTGGAACTGGCACTTTATCCAGCTGGTTACACAGGGATTCTAATTCAGAGAGTGGATATGTTGTTGTTTCTTTAGGTAGCCTTGGTCCTAATGCATCATCCCCTTCTCTTGTTAAGCTCTCTGAAACATTAAGTTGAATGATCACTTTGGATCCCAACATTTAACCTCATTTGTGTTTTCATCTCACTTTTGGGAGTGTTGAAAACCTAATTCCTTTCCACAGCTGTGGATCGAGGCAAAACTTGCCTTTTTTTTTTTCTGCAGAGTACCAAAAAACCTCAAAAGTTAACTGATGCAGAGTGGAGGTGTCTTCCCCATCCCCACTAATGAATGATCATTTTCAGCCCTGAAAAATCTCGGGCAAGGCCTCCAAGACCTTTGTAACTTTTAGAATATAATGAAGGAATAATGTCTTCTATGCAACCGCATTACAAAACCCACAATGTAACTTAGCTGAAATGATTATCCTTGTTTCACATGATTAAGAAATCAGGATCCAATCCAGATTAATAAGGCTAAATACCTTCAAAGACTGCTGGGCCAACATCCACATCAATCTTTAAATTCATGGATCCACATTAAGACCTCCTAGATGTCGTCCAGGTCCCCAGGATTAATATTCTACATTGGCTGTCTCTCTTTTTGCAGAGTTAACTTGCCATAATAAATTGTGTGATTAAGGTGTGATATGGGGCTGTTAGTTCTTTTTTTATTATTCTAGTTGTCGACTTCCATTCACAACAGAAACACCTCAATTACCTGCCTGAATGCATAATTTCTTCAGATGCACTTTAATCAGCAAACTTTTTCCAAGTTCTCTCCTGGTGTCAGCTTAGTAACAACTTCCTGAGTTATTTTATTTTCCTCTGAAGAAAATAAAATGCTTCTGAAGACTGACAGGTTAAAAGCAAAATTGGGAAAATTAGTGCCAATTTTACAGATCTGCAATTCCAGCTGCTTCTCAAAAAATTGCCCTCAATTTCCTGCATTTTCAGATCATTATTTCTTACACTTATACCATTCTGCTGTTATTATTATTATTATACAGAGAAAAGAAAATGGAGCTGGCTGAGGGATAAAAAGAAAAGTTAATGGCCAAGTCCCCTGGCCTATTTATGCATGAGCAGGTCCAGAGTCAGTGAGATCTCCCCAAACATCCACAGCACACGCAGGCTGTGGGTTTCTGCAGAGAGCAGCTCATGTGCTGTGGGCAGTGAAAGTGGATCAGCCCATCCTCTTTCTAGCCAGGAGACCTCCAGATTTCTGATCAGCAGAGAAAGGGAAAACCCAGACAAAAGCTGCCAGGACCGACAGCTCTGGGTGGCCTTGGCTCCCAGGGCCACCTCTATGTAACCCTTTTACAAAGGACAAAAGCTCCCCAAAGATTCATTTCTAACAGAAAAGGAACGTTTTAATAAGGAACATCATAAAAGCAACTGAAATACAAACTTTAACCACTGATTTCATTAGGAGATTCTGCTTTAAGAAGAATGACATCAAACATCAAAAAAAAAAAGTTATGAACAGTACCCCTGAGTTTCCATGGAATAGTAGCAACTCTTACTGAAGCTCTGAAGCCTGGAGACAAAGGACTCTGAAATGCTCAACTGATGGAAATTACACCTCAAAGATACCAGTACAAGATCACATTGAAGGGATGTCCTTTAAGACCTCTCAATTTGGCTTAAATAATATCCCAACAAGTTAAGACTAATCCAAAAATCCCACACAGTAGGAACGAGTGTGTCATTTTCACAGTCTGTAGTCACACAGCAGATGTGTCACACTTGGTCCCACAGTTTTAGCTTTGGGACAGAATGTGACAGTCTGTCAACAAGAAGAAGGCTTGTTAAGAGAAACAGTGTTTCCCATTCTTAAAATCTAGACTTTATTTTATTAATTACTAAGAGTGCATCCTTTTAACAAGGTAACATTAAAATCACAACTACAAACCAAAAAACCAACCATGCACAAACACAGCATCAGTTCAAGAGAAAAACTTTTTGGCACAAGCCCCAAAGTTTCTTTATCCCAGTTGAAAGGTAAATGAGCTTTTTTGCACTTTTGAAGCTTAAAGGCTCTGATGCTGCCCCAAGCCTGACACTGATGGAAACAATGAGGTAGATCAGACCAATGTGTCTTAAAACTCTGCACTCTCTAACCCTGACAGACCCAATGTCAGAGTCCTACTGGAAAAAAAAAAAAAAAAAAAAAAGAAAAGAAAAGAAAAAAAATTGTTTCCTCTGCTGTTTTCACAAGATGATGCACCTGAGCCTCTCAGTGTTCCTCCTCAAGCAGTAATTATTTACCCCACTCCTACCCCTAATTAATACCTAACAGCCAAAACCATGTAATAATCCAAACAGGACATGACAGAGTATCTAAACCCAGGCTCAGCTGAGCTCATCTTTGAGCAAAAGAACAACTGCCCTATAAACCAGTTTGGCTTTTCCTCATGAACTCTTGGTAAGCAAGGTAGAATTGAAAGGTGGTATTTTGTTGAGGGTTTTTTGGTTTGTATTTTCAGTTGGGTTTTTTGGGGGAAGAGGGGGAGTATGTTTGTTTTAAACAAAAAGCAGAAAGTATTTTTTTCTAGTTTGAGCAGTGCTGCTGGCCTAAGAATCAGCTAAGTCAAGGACACCTGATTTAAAGACTTCCTAAAGGAAAGAAGCTTTTGAAATGGATGCTGGGAATAGGGGTGCTGTAAACTGAACATCTTTACATAAGCATCTTGCTTCCCTCTATATAAATCAGACTTAACAGGAGATGTGTGAAACGTCCCTGAGGACTTTATCATTGGATTCAGGTCGTTAGGAGAGGTACAATTGCCCAAATCCATGCTGAAAGATGTATCAGGTAAAAAAATACATTCAAGTTTGATGCATTATCTTGTGAATGAATGTTTCAAGTCACTGCACCCCAGCGATAATGATCTCTTGAGCTGCCTCGACAAAGGTCATTCCTGGCAAAAATCCCTGCAGGCTACAGGGCAGGGATTTGATCAGCTGCTGCTTGCTGATGCATCTGAGTGTACAGTCAGCACCTCCACAGCTACAACAACTGCAACACCACAGCCCAGGGGTCACCTGCCCTGAGTGGCAGAATGGTCCAGAACAGTCACACGCGCTTACAGCACAAAGCTGAGCAGGCTGCAGCAGTCACAGAATCTTGAGAGATTGGGAGCTGAGGTGCAGGCAGAGCTCCAGAGGCAGATGAAAGGGATAAGGCACTGGCACCTTCATAGGAGAGGAGACTGCTGGGATTAAGAAGGGGGCAAGAAATAGATGCTGCAGCAGCCATCTGCTGTCCTAGCAGGAGTCCTAAGCTATAAACGTTGGAATTCAGGAGAGCATTGCCTGGGAGCAGTGTATTTAATTGCTTCTGAATTTCCTGAAGCACCTGCAGTTGACTTTGCTGATTCAGGAGAAGCATATCCATATTTGCCCTCATTTTCTTCACTGTACAAAGAGAAGGGAATGTTAATGCCTGCTATGTAAAATCACAAGGCAGTTTAGAAGCCTTTTTATACTTACACTCTTCAGAAACAAGATTCCAGTGATCCATCTGGCTTTCCTCTGCACCACACCTTTGCTCTTCCTTCTGCCGAAGAGATGTAAATTCAGGTTGGTTTGCATCTAAAAGGAAGACAATGCAAGTCAAGAGTTGCAAGGTCTGCATTCCAAACATGGCAGCTCAGCAACAACCCTTCCTTCCTCTCACCCACGCCTTAAAATTCAAACTTTGTTCAAGTCACACAGTGGTCCAAACTAAACCAAAACCAAAGATTAGGCTGATACAGGGGTTTTGGGGTTTTTTTGAGGGGGCAAAATGAGAAAGCAAAGCTGGGGCAAGGGATCTGTTGAGGAAAAGGGCAGTTGAGATTAAGTAAAAATGGGTTTGTATTTGCACACTTTCTTTATAAGCAGGTATAGTGTTAGACTAATCTGATACTACTTAGTGTCCAACAGAGCAAAAAATGAGACTTTTCTTCAGGAATTATAAACTCTTGTATCCTGCAAAAGCCATGAAGAACAAAACAAGGTTTAGGAGTGTAAGGTTCCATGCTTAGGGCTCACTGGCAGAGTTCCTAGGCCACCTCTCTGTATCTGTGGACTGAGAGGCCTCAAACCCTACATTAAGAACTCAGTTTTGCCATTCCATTACCAACTTGATAATAACTGCATCATTATTCCCATTGTTAAGGTGAAAGGCTCTTCTTTTTTTTTCCCCAGAAGAAACAAACAAACACAAGTAAAACAACTACAAACAAACAAACAAACAAACCACAAAAACCAAAGAAAAACCTCACACACAAAACACCTGCTTCTCATGCCAACACCCAGAACAATTCTGTGGGTGTCTAGGCAAGATTCAAGATGAAAACTTAAAACATTTTTGACCAAGGATAAAGGGACTGTCCATGTAAAGGTACAAAAACAGGGAAAAAACCCCACAATGCCAGTTTTTATCCCTGAGTTTCTGGTCACTACTAGAACATGAAATATTGCAAAATCCAGAAAACTGCCTACTTGAAACAATCCCTTTGTCTGACAGACTGTTCTGTTTTCTAAGACTATTCCAGAGACTTCCCACTGCAGACAACAAGCTAAGATTCAATATCCACATATAACAAAAATTAGCTGCTAGAAATTACCAAGGCAGTGTTTACAGTCAAAATTCCTTGCATCTTCCTAAGCTTATCATTTTGATAGCTGAGCACTTCTGAAGATCTAAGGCTAGACATCAGGCAACACTACGAAGCAGGAATTAGTAAGATCTTTATTATTAGTGAGGAATCAGTGAGATCTGAGAGCTTTGAGGAGTCTAAGGTGCCAAGCAACCTCCATGGTAACACCTACATTTCAACTTCAGTTTTTTCAAGTAACTTCCTCAAATGGCAGAGATAAATTTATTATATCAGAGACGGGGGGAAAAAAAAGTAACAAAACCAAACCAACCAACCAACCCCCAACACTCATATCCAGAGCAAGGAGGGAGAAGTGTTTAGGAATATTTCATATATCCCCCAAGATTCTGCATAACTTGAAATAAACACAAATCAGTCACCTGCTGTGTGTTCACTGGGCCTGTCTCTCAGCTGTTGGTGTTTGATGGTGTTTGAGCTCACACTGAAGCTATTTCCATGCTCTGAACGCCTATGGGGTTTCTCATCTGCGTGGACTCTCTGATGCTGCAGCAGAGCTGTGTTCCTACTGAAGCTCTTTCTGCACGTGGTGCAGGAGAAGGTTTTCTTTTTCAGATGGGTTTTGTGGTGAGCAAGGAGGGTCGAGGCACGGCTGAAGGTTTTCTCACATTCCTTGCACTTGTAGGGCGTCTCCCCTGTATGGACTCTCTGGTGGACCACCAGGTTGGCCTTCCCGCTGAAGC
>NW_008239295.1:162001-164448 GCF_000691975.1 Corvus brachyrhynchos | reverse complement strand
CTGAAGCTCTTCCCACATTCTGCACACACAAACACCTTTTCTCTTGAATGGATTTGCAGGTGGGTCAGGAGCCTGCAGTGGCCCTTGAAGGCCTTCCCGCATTCTGGACACTTGAAGGGTTTCTCTTCCCAGCGCAGTTTCTTGCCATCAGTGCTGAGGATGTGTTTCCTGGAGTCTCTTTTTTTGTGAGGGGAATCATCACAGGCTGCCCCCCTCTCTGGGCTCTGGGCTTCACGTACCTGAGGCAGTTCCTCTTGCTTAAGGTCTTCAGGGAAGCCTTTCTCGTCCTCATTGTCCCCCAAAACGCAGTCCCCTGATGGAGTAAGAGACTCATCTTAACACTCTTTTCCCTGAGGCAGATAAGCTGCTCCTTGTAAAATAACTCAATTTCTTAGGCCTACCTTCAGCTTAAACCAGATTCCCCTTTCCCAAAGGGGAAGGGAAATTCTGAAAATTGAGACAAGAAGGGGGAGAAAAGTGCAAAGAGAAGAGACAGGTAAGAAATGTTCCTCTTCTCTTCCTTCCTCTCCCCATTTCCTTGTATTTCTTCCCTTCAGAGAATGGCAAAACGAAGACTGTCAAGATGAAGGAAGGAAAGGAACATGCTGAAGCATCTCACCCATCCCAAATACCTACTTTTAGCTATTTGTTCCCGCAGACTTATTTCAAAAGCTTTCCAGGCTGTAAATTAGCATTAACACGCTGTTTCAAAGCTGGGCATTTGGGTGGGGATCTTTCAGCACAGAAGAGCCCACTTAGCCTTCCTTAGACAACACCAGCAGGGAGATTTAGGTTGTTTCTCACTTGTGCTAGTTTGTATTTACCGAAAAAAAGTTAAATTATGTCTTTTGCAGGTTGGCACACCAGGCTTTTTTTCTCTACCACAACAACAAATGTAAGTACTATAAGGACACTGTATATTTGTGCATCAGAAGTAAAAAGGCTCTGTATTGATTAAAAAAATTAACTAATTCCCAATTAACTATTAGAATCTCTTTTCATAGCTAGACCTAACACAACATTTACTTTCCTTGCAACGACAAGCTAAATAAATTGCATTCTGAAGAAACTCACCAGAAACATTCAAACATATCCCTGTCTTTCCTAAAGAATGCAACCTGTTTATTTCACAAGTGAATATGCACCATCACACACCCCACAGTAAGCTCTAGGTATGTTATTCTGATGGCTAGATCTTATATTTACAGCAGTTCAGCATTAAAAGAATCATGAGGATCACCTAATGAACACTTAGACAAGGTTGATTTTTGCAAGCAACTTCAGATGTTTACTATTAATTCAAGCAGAAGATTTAGCAATTAGCATCTCTGATCTAGAACTAAAATAGTACTCACACATTTAACAAAAAAAGTTTGTTTGATCCACTAACAAAACCAAACCAAACCAGGCTTTCTACATTCAAGATAAAACTCTGCAGGGCAATTTCAGTCCTACCTCTATGATACCAAGGAA
Organism: Corvus brachyrhynchos; assembly: GCF_000691975.1. Classification (NCBI taxonomy): domain Eukaryota; kingdom Metazoa; phylum Chordata; class Aves; order Passeriformes; family Corvidae; genus Corvus; species Corvus brachyrhynchos. The sequence continues at coordinate 162,975 of NW_008239295.1, read as the reverse complement.
TAAAATTCTTGAGTAACATGTCCTTGAAGAGGCAAAATGCAAAACGCTCTCTGTTTACATGGATGTGGCAACCAACACCTAACTAGCAGCAATAAAATAAGCAAAGTTGCTGAGAGAGGGCATCCTCTCTCTTACATCAAGGAATTAAACCCAAGAGGGAGCTTTCTCCCAGAGGGACGAGGAAGGCTCTCTGTGGCAGGAGCACTCACTCCTCACGCTACAGCCACGAGGCTGATTGTTCCCCGAGAGCCTTGCAGGTCTCTGACAGGGACATGCAGAACCCTCCACTCCCACCCACAGCCAGAGCCGGGCACTCACACACTCTGGACGCAGCTCAGCAACTCCCTCAGACCCTCCTCACCTGTCAGAAATCCTGGAAGTGTGCTGGCTGCCCGTCGCTCCCAATGAACTGGACTGGCTGATTTTAAAAGAGGAGGTGGAAAACCGCAGCAGAAAGAAACCCAGAACACCACCGCAACCTTGCCTCGGCCTGGCATGGCATCCGGCCCCATCCTGGCATCCCGGGGATGGAATGCCGGCACCACGCTTCCCCGCGGGATTGAACCACCAAGAGTTTACATCTCACCTGGATATCCTGCAGGATCACTCCTCCCGGGGCTCTGGAAAATGGAAAATATGGACTCCATTGGTGGCTCCATCTAGAAGAGGAGAGGACACGGAGCGTGAAGCCTTTTCCAGCAGACGGGAGCAGAAGGGGAGGAACAGACGCTGGTACAGCACACTTTGGCTGTGCCTGGCCTAAGAGGGGCAAACCCGGGACAGAAAGGGCAGCCCTCCACAAAGACCTGAAGTTGGGTGACTCGTAAGCTTCATCCAGAGCCCCGCGTGATAAGAAGCGCCTTTTCCTAAGCTCAGTCTCCCTGGGAAGCACCGACCGGCCCTCGGGCAGCGGGCCCCACTCCCCTCTCACCCTCAACACCTCCCTCCTGCTTTCCGGCACGCTTTAATGCCGG
>NW_008239295.1:154307-161840 GCF_000691975.1 Corvus brachyrhynchos | reverse complement strand
GGAGAACCGGGCGCTGCGCGGGTTCGCCTTTCGGCGTCGACCCCGCCTGGAAATCCGGCGGGAGCTCTTCCTTCGCTGCCCCGCGCTGTACTATATCCCCGTCCTCCGACCACGCTCGCTCGCTGGACTCCCCCGCACGGAGCGTCCGCGGGGCTCCGTGTCCCCGCTGGGCACGGACAGGGCTGAGCTGGCACGGGGTGCAGCTCGGCCTGGTGAGTCACGGAATGGGTCATCGTCCTACCCGCCGTGCTCAAGCAGCGCCATCCCAGAGCACACGGCACAGGACTGAGTCCGAATGGTTCCGGAATAGTTCCAGTGAGGGGGACTCCACATCCTCTCTGGACAATCTGTTCCCCTGATTGCCATGGGAAGAAGTTCTGCCTCCTGTCCAGGTGGAACTTCCTGGGGATCAGTCCCTGCCCGTTCCTCTGGTGCCATGGCTGGGCCCCACGGAGCAGAGCCTGGGCCCTGCTCGGAGCCCTCCCTGCACACAGGGACACCCAGGGCTGAGGGCCCCTCTCAGCTGGGGCTCCTCTCCAGGCTGGACAGCCCCAGCTCCCTCAGCCTTTCCCTGTCAGGGATGCTCCAGACCCTTGACTGGTCTCTGCTAGAACTGCTCCACGAGCTCCTCATCCCTCTTGTACTGTGGAGCTGAGCCAACTACTACAATGACAGTAATAAAATCGTAGTTGGGTAGAAATCCACAGATTTATGCTCCGGTTTCTCCTCTATACACCGCCCTTCCTGATAAGCCCCCAGGGAAGCTGCCAGGACCAGTTCCAGTCTCCCGTTCCCTTCCCCCTGTGGTGTGGCACTGGCACCACAGTCACCACAACCCATCTGACCAGGACAGTCTGGAGCTATGGAGGGCCCAGGCTCTGCTCCGTGGGGCCCAGCAATGGCACCAGGGAATGGGCAGGAACTGATGCCCAGGAAGTTTCCCCTGGACATGAGGCAGAACTTCTTCCCTGGACAGTGACCGAGCACTGAACAGAGACCAGAGAGGGTGTGGAGTCTCCCTCACTGGAGATATTCCTGACCCCTCTGGATACAATCCTGTGCCTTGTGATCTGGGATGGGCCTGCAGGAGCAGATGAGCCACTGTGGTCCCTTTAGCCCGACCCATCCTGTGATTCTGTGCCCCCAGTACAAGTATATTAATACTACTTTTTGGAGTAAAAGGGAGGTTTCCTTGAGAGGTGGTAAGACCTGAAATTGTTGAACTGGGGGAAGGGATACCTTTAAGGAAGGCATAGAAGAGCCCTAATCACAGCCTTATGCTACGGACAGTGCATTGAGAAGATGAAGCAAGGGACAGTGATCATCAGTCAATACAGGGGACATTCCTACCATATGCCATGAAATTAATATCTCCCCAGTGTGATAAAAAAGCACAGGAGTGCGATGCCCAGAGAGGTAATGAAATCTCCATCCTTTGAAGTTTTTAAGACCTCGCTTGATAAAGCTCTGCGCAACCTTGTTTGAATTCCATATTGACCCTGCCTTGAGTAGGAGCTTGAACCAGAAACCTCCTGGGGTCCTTTCCCACCTGACTGGTTTTGTGAGTCTGTGAAACAGAATGGGAACTCCTCACCTGATAGCTATGGTATATCCATTATCAAAGTATCTTGGGAACCTCTGCAAAATAAACTTGGAGAAGACATTATGCAAACTCTGAATTCTTTGAGTGGAGAGGAGCTACTGCAGTGATCTACTAAACTAGTGCTGACACAACCTTTCCTGGTGCTGGATCCCTATAACAGAGGATCATTGCCCAGACCTGGAAAGGGATGTAATAAATCAGGGGCTATTGCTGGAAATGCTGTGGGCTACAGAAAATCCTGACTGATCTAGCCACCCCAAAGAGGAGCATAAACTTTTTCTCTTCTGTGCTGGGGGATGGTGCAGTGCTAACCCAAGAGGCTGAACATTATCAGAGAATTAGAGAATGGCTTGAGTTGGAAGGGACCTTAAAGATACATCATCCCAATCCCCCTGCCATGAACAGGGACACCTTCCACCAGACCAGGTTGCTCAGAGCCCCATCCAGCCTGGCCCTGAACTTTTACAGATTGGGCAGCCACAGCTTCTCTGGGCAACCTGTGCCAGGGCCTCAGCACCCTCACAGGGAGCAATTTCTTCCTAATATCCAATCTAACCCTGCTCTCTGTCAGTGTGAAGCCATTGCCCCTTGCCCTGTCACTCCAGGCCCTTGTCAAGAGTCTCTCTCCCATTTTCCCTGTGGGCTCCCTTCAGGTACTGAAGGCCACAGTGAGGTCACCCTGAAGCTTCTCTCCTCCGGGCTGAACAATCCCAATTCTCTCAGTGGTTTCTCATAGGAGAGGTGCTTTAAATGTGTTTAGGGAATATTAAATGTCTGGGTAATTAACAGATGCTGGGGACTCTTAGAGGTAAGAAACCGCTAAGGTGTACTGAAATACATTTCAACAAGACCCCTGGGCTGGTGCTGGCTTTCCAGCTCTGTCTTGATGGCTCATTGTATTTGTTAATAAAGGATTGTGGAAAGACTCCGTATTTCCCAGTTCCAGAAGCCCTCCTTGGCTGTGCCAGCCCTTTTCTGCCCTGTGGGATCATGGCTGCTCCTTGCAGACCTTCTCTCTGTTCATGCACAAACCAGGGACACAGTGCAGCACTGTGACAGTGATACCCTGCAGCTGAGGGCACAGGTTTAAGTCCCATCTGCTTTCAGTAGTAGCCACTCCTTGGTGCTGCTCTAAACTAAGGTGATTATTTTAACTTCTGTTTTTCAGGGTGTTTTCCCATATTTGTCAGGATTAAGTTTGGTTTGGGAAGAGTTGGACTCCATGATCCTTGCAGGTCCCTCCCAGCTCAGGATATTCTGTGATTCACTGGTGTGACTTGGTTTTATGGCAGTCTCAGGTGCTGCTCACTGGTTGAGCATTTCCCATTCTGCAGTTGCGTGCTTTGAAGGATCACGGTATCCCATCCACAGTAACAGCCAGTGTTTTGCAATAACAGGATTCTTTTCCTTGGACTTCATAGTCCATGATACAGCTGTTAATAAGCTCATTGCATTAGGTGCTGTTGGTTGTCAGTAGACCTTTATGGAGCATCCTTATAAATCACATTCTAGCAAGGTCTGTTCTTCCCCTGGAAGGGAAGAAAGGGAAGCCTAGATTAACTAACTTCAACATACTGGAAGTTGGTGAAAGGATTAATATTCATGGTATCTAAATGAATCTGATCTATAGATATTGAAGTGATGAGTGTCCTAGAAAAATGAATAAAGTAATGAATGGTTTTCCTGGCCTAGCAGAACTTGAACTGTGTAGCATAATAGCTTGTAAGACCACCAGGTAACAGAGCTGCAAAAAATATTTTGAGGAGTCTTTTCACTCATCTCTCAAGTTCACTAAAGAAAGCAGTGACCCTTCATGCAAAAATAGTGTATAAGTAATAAAAGAGCCTGTCATAATACATCAGTGGGTTAGCAAACATTGCTATGGCTTTTTATCATTTTAAATTCTTGAGTCTGGGAAAGTAAGAATGTTCATTTATATAAAATCCCTTCAAGACTGTATTTCAAATTAAACAAGTAAGTCCATATTTGATGTCCATCCAAGTATTTTTAATTTGAAAGACATCATTTTCACTAGCTTAAGTAGGAGCCTTGGGTTTCAATTTAACAGGAATATTCTGAGTTCTAACGAGCCCTGTCCCCTGCACTGCTTACAGCCTTTGCCCCTTGAGGTCAAGGTTTTAAAGAGCCTTCCCTGCACCCAGCATTCAGATCCTTAATGAATCTGTTGAATCCTCTCATCTGGGGTAACACGTAATTTCCCAGGTTAGCACTGAATTGCAAATAAGTATTGTGATTTTCTGTCACGTTCTGCACTAATTTTGTAGTATTCTTGCCTCAGCTTATTCATGAGAACGATCACGTGAGATAAAAACCTTTTAGAGCACCGACTGTATGCCATCTTCAACTCCTCTGCTTTTAACAATGCCTCTCACTCTATTGTAAGAGAAAATTTGATGTGACATAATTTGGCTTTGGAATTCCACACTATCTATTATTCTTTTCCTTTTTAACTGCTGTGTGACTGCTAAGTACTGTTCTTGTATTGAAGTCAGGCTCATTGAAAATAGCTCCCAGGTTCTTGTCCTCTTGTATTTCCTCTGTCTTCTCCAATCTTGTCCATCGTTCCTGAGCTCTCCAGGATATCTACCAGCCTACCTCAGTTTACTCCGGCCTACAGGTGACATTAAAAAATCTAAATTAAGTAACCTGTAACCTCTGTAACCTCTGTAACCTCTTCTCTGTCTGCTCTGAGTTCTTACCCTGATACTGTGTTTATTATGTAATTTCTGCTAATCTTTCCAGCAAAGATACAGATTTTGGTGGTTTTTTTTCTGCTGTCTTCCAATCACTAATATTAGAGAATGTTTTTGGACTGTTCTATGTTCTGGTTACTTTGTTGCTTGGCTGTGCTTTCTTTTATTTTTATTTTTTTTTAAATACATTATTTTATGTAATCCAACCAATTTGTCACCTCCTGTGCCATTCCTGTTCATGATTTCAGACCAGTAGGGAAATCTGTGGCTTGTCAGATTAACCTTTTTTTTTTCCTTTCTCTAGTTCAAGACAGTACATTCTTTAGCAGTTTCTTAAAATACATTTAAGTGCACATCTTCCCACTAGCTGTTCTCCAGGGATTTACCTGCCTTGGTATCTTATTGCTGGTTCTCTGAGACTGCAGATACCTAATTTCTGGAAATACAGTCCTTTCCTTCTTGGTGGGTATCCAGTTCTCACCATCTCTTCAGCAGAAGTGAGGAACAGGATTTTGACTTGCTTTTTGTGCCCTGGGGCAGTGACATTGTCTGAGATCTTTTCTCTCAGTATTTTGTCTCACTTCTGATAAGGCAAAATCCTTGTATTTCACAGTTATCACAGGATCACTGATGTTGGAAAAGACCTCCAAGGAAATAAGCAAAACTTTTCAATGTTTCAAATCCGTATTTATCACAGGCCACAGCACTGCCAAATAAAATGCCCAATGCTGTAATAGAGCAAGCTGTAAAGAACAACTTAACAGCTGATAAATTCTTGCTTTGCATACCAAAACATATTTACTACTTTGTATTGCTCATTGACTGATTTTATGCTAAGGCTAAACAGTATCTTAATTAGAAGAAATACTACTAGAAACTAGCTGGAATTTACTGCATATTAAATTCTAGCTAATTCTTGTGCTTGCTTTCACGTTCCATATTGTAATTATGCAAATGAAGCCTAGGAAAAAAACTAATTTTTTTTTTCCCCTGGAAGTATTAATCTCACCCTAACGCCAAAGATTAAAGAATGGATAAAATAATGTAACTCTTGCTTTTATTATCTCATCACTGAGATTGTCATCTATCAGATGCCTAAACTCACATCCTCTCTCCCAGCTTTTTGCTTCCTTTCATTGTTACTCATTAAAGCTTTTCAAAATCTTGACAAAGGAGGAGCTGCTTGGTCACAATGCAGGAAAATACCACAACTTTCTTAGTTTCATCTTATCTCTCACTTTTTTCCTAAATACATCTTAACTTACAGACCTTTAAGAATTCACTTTCTTATGGTTGAAAGCCTCTGAAAGAGAAATTGTGTCAATTACTGAAGTAAAATAATCCTCTAATATTTCACTTTACCAGGTCTTACATGAGATCCTACATGGCTTCTGAGGATTTCTCCCACCTTCATGAGGACCTGACCTCAGGAATGACCCCCCAAAAAACCACAGGAAGGATTCTCTTCACCAGTCAGCCCGTACCTGGGCCAGCTCTGCCCTGCTCCAGCTCTGGCCTCACCTGGCACATCTTCTCCATGCAGAAAACAGGGAGCACAGCTCTCCCTGGAGCGAGCTTCACAGGCAGGGATTGCTGTACCTACCATGCATGCGTCCAGCATTTCTGACTGCAGAGTGGCAAACTTGAGCCTCACTTGCCTTTTCAAGCTAATTTACCTCATTAGTCTGCTTCACTGATGAATTTGCCCTTGCTAAAGCTTAGTTTTTCTGGCATATCCTCTGTGGCGGCCCTTTATTTATCAATAAAGCTTCCCCAGAGGTGTTAAAGTGGTAGCAAACTTCCCAGAGACCTCCATGGGCAGCTGACATTTCTCTTTCCCCAGACCAATTGTCACATCAGCCTCATCTGGGAGGGGAGTAACAAAATGTGCTAAAATGATCAATAATCATGGATTGTGAAGAGAGGACACAATTTCCCCTTAAACTCAGTGTTGCATAAACACAGTCATTGTTGAGCAAGTTAATGCTGTTTACACTTTCAAGTAGCCAGTTTTATTTATTACTCTACAATTACAATTGTGTTTTTACTTTATACAGCTGTAAATTTTTCATTGATTCCTCAAGTTCCATGATGCCTCCATTTTTAAAAGCCTGAGGCAAAGAGAAAGACAAATTTTAATTCACCTGCCTTTTGCTGGAAGACTTTGCCATACTATAAACTTTCTATTACTTTAGGTCAAAACCTAACTGCCAGAGGCACTGGGGTACTTGTCTGAATTTTGGGGGCTCTTCAGTGTCTTGCACAGCACATACTCAGTGACAAATGACAGTGGCAGTGGACCTGTGCTATCAGCAGCAAAACTGTGTGCGCCTCAAATCTTGCCTGTTTACTGATCCAAATACAGTTCCAACCTCTTTCTACAAACATTTTTGCTGGCGTTTTCACCAGCCCTGATTTCTCTGGTCAGTTTCTATACATTTAATCCAGTCTTTCATTTCTTGCAGCAGCTTTTCCCAGGTTAACCCAGTGGTTCTCAAGGGTTTGTATTCTCTGGAGTGGTTATGAGCCCCAGTTGGAGAGGAGGAGCTTGCAGTGAGAACTGAATCAGAAATGCAGAGGTCAGGGCACAAGCTGAGGTGGGAGTTCCTGTTTGAAAGCCCTCTGCTTACCTTGTTCAAGAAAAACTGGGAAAAGGTGGATCACACTGGCAGCTTCGGAGCTATTGCCTTGATCCCCTCTTGCCTAATATTTATAGAAGATGCATTTCTTACTCAGTACTTTTGCTGTGGCTTTTACATCTGGGGCTGGGTGTTATGTGCTGCTTCCCCAGGAGGAGCAAGTCACCTCTGCGACTACAGTGAAGGCAGCTGCAGGAATTTGTATCATCGAGGCACTTGCGGCAAGAGACAAGTGTGTGCCCCTCTCCTGGCTCTGGATGGGCTCTGGGTTAATTCAGCCTCCTTTGCTGTGGTATCCATTCCATAGGTAGGGCCTGAGTCCAGAAATCCAATTTATCACTGTTCCACAGCACATTTCACAGCCAAATAATCCTGGGAGTTATGAAGTAGGACCTGTGGGGTCAGTTCTTAATGAACACCAGTTGTCCTTAGATGAGGGAGATGGAGAAAATTGAAAATTGGCTGGGATGCCTTCCCTTGAGAGCTGGTGCTTATTCTGTTGTGTGACCTACGGTCTATCAGCTAAGGACTTGTCCTACATTACATAACTCCCCCCCCCCTCCCTTTTTGCTTCCTT
>NW_008239295.1:119928-154280 GCF_000691975.1 Corvus brachyrhynchos | reverse complement strand
TTTGCTTCCTTTAAAAAATGAAGATTAATGCATTTTCCCTCATTTATTTAATAGATTATTTGCCTTGATAATACTGTGCAATTAAAATGTCAGAAGAAAAACTTTAAATATTGAAGTCTGCAGGTTGCCCTTTATGTCTGTTCTTTGGAAAGAACTCCAAATTTCTTGCTGATGGCTTTAATTCATTGATGCACCTTAATGGAAAATTGATTTTTTTTCTCCATAAAGATCACACTTACATATAAAAAAGGGAAAATGATATTTTAAGAAAAGATTTGCTAACAAAATGGAAGTTACATCTTTGATGTATGCCCTGGATTTCAGGATTGGAAATAATTTTCATTAAGGAAAGGGTCATGATAATGCTGTGTCTTTTCCTCTCCTTAAAGTCTGCTATATTGCAAGGAAGTGAGAGATAATTACTAGACATTATCTACTCCTGCTTGACAGGAAACTAACAGAATGAGGTGAGGTCTCTATACTTAAAAACTAAAAATTTGGGGTAACATACTCAGGTACAAATGGGATGTTGTTCAGGGAAGCTGGCTGGGTTACTCCCAATTTTCCTTTGCTGCAGACCTGTCCCTGTGAGCTTCCACAGGACACTCACCACAGCAGGACCTTTCCAGTCTTCTGTATCTGGGTTAAAAAGTCTCATTGTCACAACTTTCAAAACTTGGGTTTCCCTCCTGTAGGTGGGGCTGCCGTTCCACCGACAGAGGTGCTGAGATGTGAGCAGATGTGCTGGAGAGGCAGCCTCTGCTCAGCTGCGATGGCCAGCAAGTAACCACCTCCTCTAGCACACCAAGCAGTGCAAAGTGACCATAGCTTTAAAATATTTTGTTTTATTAAATGTTTCAAATAACATAAACATCATATTAACAATTTTATGGCTGAGGTTCATGTAATTTGTGGTTTGATAATTTTAACTGATTTGAGAGCTCAAAAGATTACACCTTAACATTAGAAACTCTGTAATTAAGATTTTTAACAGGAAGTTGTCTCATAGCTAACAAGAGGATAGAAATAGCAGATAGAACCGTAGAAACTCTGGACAGTGGAAGAGTACACATTTTACTATAAACTGGGGTCTGCCAAGATCATGTAAGGACAAGAAACCTTTTGTAAGTGGCTTCATGTTCATCTGAAAAAACAATTCATAGTTGGCTTTTATGCAATAGAGAAAAGTGGGATAGTACATCTTTAATTATTCCCCAAATATGCTTTACTTTTTGGATTTTACTGCTCTTAAGTAAATCTGTACCACTTTCATACCAGTATTTAGCACCATGTAATGGGGTGTTCACTACTTACCTTCTGGGGAATGTTATTTGCTCTGTGCTAGAATAAGGGGTCCAATTGTACTAGAATTGTACAGAAAGTTCATCCTTGCTTTCAGCGGTAGAACGTCAACGCTGGAAGAGCAACAGCATGCTTTCAACCATGAAGCTGTAGCTTATTTACAAACAAAAGGACGCCCCCCTCCCTCTTTTCCCAGTTGCTTATTCATGATAATGACTCCATTAACAACTACAGGTTAGGTTCCCTTTACACTGGAAATGAGGGTATGTTTTAATTGCTTTGTTGTGAACTGAAGTGGAACAGGGCACGCCAAACAAGCACAGCCTGGCATTTCAGGATGAGCTCCACTGCTTTTACCCCATCTGTTGTCTGGTGCTGGAAGATGCAGCTGTACACACAGGCAGATGTACTCATGTTTCCTTAGAAAATGTAAAAGAACGTTTCTGCAGGAGGTGGGTAATGGGCCAACAACCTGTGATTTATCAGTGTGTCTGTTACCCCTCCCTCCCTACTGTGGAAGAATTGTTTCTTAACAAGGAACAGAGGAGGGTGGAGGGGTAAGAAATTTTATTTTATAAGTAACAGACATGCTGGAGATAAACAGCTTTGGTTGTCACTCAAAAGGCAGCTAAAACATGGATTAATTGTAGGGATTTGCTGTGGTTTGTTTGTTATCGCTGTTAATTAAAAAAAGATACTTGTTAATTGCAAGCTTCTGCCCATTGCTGACAGTGAAATGATACTCAGTGTTTTCTTTCAGATGTTTTCCCCAAGGCCTGGGTTTCTTCAGAGCACAAACAAATCCACTGAGGAGCACAAAGTAAACCATCAAACATCAGCCACTGCTTGAGGTGAGAACAAGTTTTTATGCCCAGCTCCCTGTGCTGACAGTCACAACTGGCACTGAAGGGCGACTGCCACACATCAGCCCCCACACTGAGGCTTTCTGAAATATGTCTGTGCTTCAGACAATCACCTGGAAATATCTCAAGCCACAAGAAAATGGATTAAAGATTCAAGTTCCCCTGCATGTTACATGTGTGTTAAGTTAACAGCTTGATCCGCCCCAGGCAAGGCCAGAGCTCTGGAGCCAGCTGCTGGCAATGCTGTGTGGGCTACGAAAGGTCTCCAGAAGAGCAGACACCATCTGCAACAGCTCTGTTTTTCCAACCCAAGCAGCTCCTGCTGGTTTTTCAGGACTGAGTAGCTGCTTTTCTGTGGCTGTTTCTTTCAGCAAAATGCTGAAGAGCCTTAAAATGCCACACCACCATTGTTCTGAGTGAAGCACCTGTTTGTGTGTTCAGAAGACCACATCTGGATATGCTCAGCGGAGCAAAAAATACACCTCAGACTTGTTGGGACAATACAGCCTGTGCACACAATTGTGAATGCCTGGCACAAGTAGGGAAGGGGAAGGAAAGGTGGGACACTTTATTCTCAGGGGAGCTGACTGATGTAGGTGTAGCAGCTCTGAACCTTTGACTTTTCTGAGACCCGAACTTTTGTCTGTCACGTGCACAGCCCAAAACTTACGATCCCCTTTACTGTTGCTTCCCTTTATCCATAAGGCAGGCACTTGAAAAGACTTTTCAGGATATGAGTTGAAAGTATTTCCTAATGTTTGAGTGGAAGTTAGCTTCCAAGTGATCTACAGTTTTGGTTTGCTTTTTTTTAGCCTTTCCTATGGGAGGACTGCAAGCTGCCTGATGACCTGATTATGTAACTGAGGAAATGCACTCTTCCTGGAAGAATCCCTGCAGCAACCTGCCTCAGCTCCACCAAGGTAGCGAAGTACAATGCCAAAACCTTCACCAAAATGTTGCTGTGGCAGCACTGGACAGGGAGCATTGGTTCCCAGCCCCTGAACGGACAGCTCCAGGTTTCCCAGACGGTGACACCTCGAAGAGCACGCCCTGAAGCTGAAAAAGGAACACTTAACGACCAGTTTCACTAAGGAAGCACATTTCCAAGGCAAGAGCTTCAGAAATTTGCATCTTTGTAAACTGGGTGCTTGATCCATTTAAGCACAGATCGAAAGTCAGTCGTGTGTGACAAACACAGAGGTCTGTGGCAGGCAGTGCCAGAGCCCTGCCATCCTGGATGCCATACTTCTGGTCAGGTTCTGCTGCAGGCATCCTTTAGCAATTGCTTGGAACAAGACCTCTGGGGCATACAGGGGAAGATTAATTCCTTGCACGTTTAAAAAGATTTCTGAACCAGCTTGAAGGCCTCAGATATAAATACACTGTCATAATTTGCTCTTGCCTTCACTGCCAAAACCAAGTATAATTTTTGAGGAATGCCAGGTTTGTAAATATTCTGCTTTTCCCAGCTCACAAAAGAGCAACTGTGTCACTTTGTTGTGTTTTTCGTGTAGCATTACTTTTTCAGACAGCTGGCATGACACAAGACTAGAAAAACTGGGTGCTGCATTGTTTCAAAATCTAGCTGCTTTGAAGACTGATCATCTTAAAAGTGCTTATTCACTGTTATCTGAATAAAAAATATTTCAGGGTTAGATTTGAAAAAATCTAACAAAAATCTGAAAATCTGACAACACAGTAATTTGTTGCTGTTGTTGCACCAGCTACTTTGAAGAAGTCTCTTTCTCTCTGCCCCCACAGGAATTTATAATTCACTACAAGAAACAAGGATCTCCAACAGCCATGAGCATTGGGAAGGTCCTTGGCTTCCTTTCTAAATCGCAATTTAATTCTAAAATTCTGAAAAATTAAATTCTGAAAAATCTAAATTGCAGAAAAAAGTGTGTTACTGTCATAGTGCATGACTGTTCTGACGGAGAAGTCAAAGAATCACAGAGCTGTTTAGGTCAGAAAAGACCTTTAAGATCATCAACTCCAAAATTTAACCTATTCTTAACAAAAACAAGTTTCAGACTTTTTAATGCCTCCTGACAGGAGTGGCAGCAGAACAGGCCAAATGATGTTTCTTCCATGTGTGTCTTTACACTTTCTTTGCCAGTGGAAATGATCAACTGCAAAGTGATTTAGCTTTAATGAAAGCTCAGCATCAGTTTTGAGCTACAGGGAGAGAGATTTCCTGCAGGGGAAAAAAAGACCTATGCCTCAAAAGTAATGAAGAGTTTCTGTATTCTTCTTCCAATTTTTAAGAAGTCTTCTCTTCATTCTCAGGGTTAATACAGCATTTTTCAAGATCCCAAAAATGTTCCAAGTAAATGTGATAAATGCAAGACCAGGAATTTCTTAACAGACTGAAACGTTAACCACAGGGAGAAAAGAAGACCTCTCTGTAAGAAAGCAGCTTGTGAGTGAGCAGAGTTAACACAGGCGCATGAATTCTATGTGTGTCTTCAGGTATGGCTTGAAAGCATCAGTCCTCAGCAGCAATACAAGACAAGATCTGAAAACTGTTCCATGTGTTCACTGGCCTCATGTGACTGATCTTTCCCCCTCCTAAGTTTTGAAAAACTGAGAAGGTGCAATTTGTTTTTTCAGTAAGGTACCATTTCACTGAATGAGAATGAAGGAGCAGCTGCTTTAGGAAGACCACTTACAGGTTAATTTCCTTGGCTGGGTCTTCTCTGGTGGCATCCTTTTCTTTCAAGGTCATGCTTTAAATTTGCCTCTTTTGAGGAAGAAGATGGGATTAAGATAGCCTAAGGAGTAGTACGTGGGAAGACAATAACTTTGGTTAATCCTTACTCCTGCACATCAGACTCTAGATGGGGGGTCCCAGCTTGACCTGTTCCTAAAGCTTCAGTTATGGCTTTAAAAATCGGCCTGGTCCTATGGAAGAAAAGACCACCATGTATTAAAGCATTAGTTAAATTAAAAAGGTGAGCATGTAACAGTGCACAATAAATGACAGCTGCTGTTGGAGGGAGTGGATTTTTCTGCTACTTTCAGACCCCAATGCCCACAGTTGCTGATTAGAGGAGATGGAGGTCCTTCTGAAGAGGCTGGTTGCTGACGGATGGCTTCAGTGCCTGAGGGTGCTGGATGCCCTGAAGTAGGACAGGAACTTGTAGCAGAGGCTGACCACAAAGTACCAGATGTTTCGAGCCATCTGAGACCTCGCGATGAAGATGCGCCAGATGATCACGAGGAGGGTGGTGTTGAACGCGTATCGGATGTTCCTCAGCCTGGGAAAGAGGAATCTTATCAAGAAACACACAAACAACAACCAGCCCCCTCCATTTCCTACAGTGAAATTCGGGAACAAATCCTATACACAAGTGGCCCTTGGGCTTTTTGCCATTCCTGTTTTAGCAGAGACGCTGTGCAGGAGTCCTTGGTCTTGCCAAGGACTGTTCTGAAGCTGGCGCACAGGGAATAGTTCATGGGACAGGTGGAATAGCTGTACTGGAATTCTTTCTTTTTCTGTACACGCAATTTCAAACCAGAGCAAAGTCACGTGGAGAGGTTTTTCTTTAGGACAGTCTGTGTCCAATACTTTCTGCTTTGGTTTCCTATATTGGCTATTTCTCACTTTGCAGGATTTGGGGCAGGCTAGAGACAACTTCACAGGAGTTGATGAGCAAGGTTCTCATATTTGGGTGAAACCTTGTCTTTAGAGCTGTGAAATTACTTAACAATCATAAATGGCCTTCACTGTTGCAACACTGCAGCACTGGCATTTTTTATTTTTTGGGGGGGGAGTGGGTTAGTTTACAGCATCAATTTCAGTGGTACTACTGAGTTTTTCAGATCCTCATGATCCTATCTTCTTTCTGTAAAGCAGAAGTTTCTGCAGTTCTCTAATTCTCATGTTCCCAGTGCTTGACCAAGGGAAAAAAGACACCTAAAGACCTCAAGATTTGTTTCATTTTTATGAGAGCCCTTTTTATCACTGCACCACAGCACACCATCTGAGGCAGTTAGTAGTCCATTCCTGAGGTCCTTATAAACCTCCTAAAAATGATCCATGAGCGAGGAATTTGTTTAGGATTCCTTGCTATGGCAAACTATTCCCTTAGTCTACATTTGTAAATACTGACAAACCGCTGCGGTAAGAAATAAGTTATTTATCTCCATTTTAACCAATACTAACATAGCTAGAATTATTTTCCCCAAAGGTAGCCAGGAGCTCCTAACCTTGTCCCTGGGTGTGACTTACTTCCGTAGATGCTGCTTTGCTGCTGGAATGCCAGCCATGTCCTCATTTAGCAAGTACTTCTTAGCACCTATGCAGTAGCTCTCGATGTACTCTGACCAGTGCAGCTGGCGAACATCGAAGTTGTATAACTGGGATTTAAAGACAAAGAGCAAAAGTTGAACACCAGAGTTCAAAACCAGTTCACTTGAAGCATCAGTTCTTCATTGATCTCTTTTCCTGACAAGGCCCTCTCTCTGAGATTCTCAAAGCCACCGAGTTCCCAAGCACTGCCAGACTGTGTTTCACAGCTGCTGATTAATGTCCCACCCAGCTGGGAATCTGGGCAAAGCAAGCAGAAATGTAGTGGTAGTTGGCAGAAAATAAAGGTGTTTATTTTACAGGTAGCAACTTTTCTATAAATACATGTATTTGCACACACACACACACACACACACACATAGAATCATGGAAGAAAAATGGCATTCCACACAGGCAAACAGATTCAAATTAAAACTTCCACAATTTTAACGTGTCACTAGAATTATGTGTAAATAAATTAACTGGACATTGAGTCAACAGGTGCCTCTTCATTACTGTTACTCTCAGCTGTGCTGCATTTTCTTTTGGCAGCTAGATCAACAGAAGTCCAGGAAATGGGTCACTTTGGTGTTTGACATAAACACAAACTTGTTGCAGAGCCAACTACCCCAGTTCATTTTAGGTGCTCATACTGGACAAATTGTTAGCAAGCTCTCAGGCATCTGTCTGCCTCTTACAGCAAAGAAAGGCTTTGTAGAGAGGAGAAGTTTTCACAGAGTAGGTTGGGTTGGAAGGGACCTGAAAACATTCTCCTGTAATAAACAGAAAGCTACTGAAATAAATTATTTCAGCTTAAAATCAATTCCAATCATCTAGATATCATTTAAAAGCTCAACAATACCCCAAAAACAATTGCTGCAGATGAACAGAATCTGAGATTAGCAACCCATATTCAAGACATATCTACCTTTTTGTCCTCTGTGTTAAGGTGACTCATTAGCATATTCATATTATCTGAAGACCAGTTCCAGGACTGGGTGGAGAAATACTGCAGGAGTGTCATAGACTTGTGCAGCCGATTGATGATCTTCATCATTCTGAAACAAGGGGGAGCAGCAGAGGTGAGCAGAAGTCTGACCTTATGCAGAAGCTGTTCATTTGCATTTTCACCAGTCCAGGTGAATAAGCACTGCAATTCCTCCTGAGCACTGCCCTGCTGCTCACTCGGCTGAGAACTTGCTCAGCAAGTCTGAACTACTCCAGCTGAGCTCTCCAGCCTACAGCTACCCAGCTTCTATTGTTGGCTCCAACACGGGTGCAAATTTGTTTGCCACTGATGTCCAACTCAATGGTCTGACCTAAACAAGGGCTGGAAGCTGCATCTACCTCATGTACCACTGTGGAGGGAAGAGCCTGTGTGAGCTAGGATGAAGTCTGCACCACAAAGGTGCAGTGCTTCTGTTCCCAAGGTGGATACTTCTCTTTCAGCCACAGGAATTCTCTTCTGCTCCCAAGCTTGAGTTGTGTACCGAAGCAAGGCTCTGATTTTTGGCATTAGCTCCAGTACAGCAGTGACCACATCCGCAGTATGGACACTGAGGTCAGAAGTCATTTGCTCAACTTTGGTTTTCAGACAGAACCAAAGAATCACAGAATGGTTTGGGTTGGAAGGGATGTTAAAGATAATCTCGTTTCAACCCCTGCCACAGGCAGGAACACCTTCCACTATCCCAGCTTGCTCAGAGCCCCATCCAACCTGTCCTTGGACACTGCCAGGGATGGGGCAGCCACAGCTTCTCTGGGCAACCTGTGCCAGGGCCTCAGCACCCTCAGAGGGAAGAATTTCCTCCTACCTAATCTAAATGTACTTTCTTTCAGTTTGAAACCATTACCCCTCATCCTATGATTATGATCCATTATAGAGTCCCTCCTCTTTTTTCCCACTGGTCTGCTTTGTAAGTACTGAAAAACTGTTGTTAGGTTTCCCTGGTGCCTTCTCTTTCCACGCTCAATGGTCCTGGCTCTCTCAACCTGTCCTCAGAGGAGAGGTGCTCCAGCCCTCTTGATCATCTTTATTAAGGCCCTCCTCTGGACCCACTCCAACAGCTCCAGGTCTCTGGTGGCTTGCTTCAGGGACATAACTGCTTAAGGACTTGGAAATGTAGGTTCAGGTCCTCTCATGTATCTTGGCCTTTTCTTACTAATTTTTTTATATAAAAGTGGATGACAGTAATGCTGTCCTACCCTGCAGGATTATTTTAGTTGTCCTAGTGGTCATGAGTACAAAAGGCCTCTGGCAGTTGTTTTAAAGTGTGATGTACAGGGCTCAGTCAATCTTAAGAGGACACCACATCCTCTCACACTGGGTAAGGGCAAGAGAAAGCATTAAAAGGCTGATTTTTGTGGAAAACAGAGCTGTTTTCATGCGAAATTTTGAGCTGTCCAGAGGGTAACACAGTTGCTGTGACAAATAAAAGGCAGCAGTCTGGGGGAGAATGGTGCCAGGCTGGCCTCTCCCCACGCAGACGTGACTGCCACGGCAATAAGCCCTCAGCAGAGCACAGAAAGACACAATGAGTTCATCAGCTCAGAGCAGAACTGTGCAACTCACCCAAAGCAACTGGAAAGAGCACTAAAACCTTAGATAGGCACTCCTTCTTAAAGTGGCTTTCATTTTAGAAGCAAAGCAGACCATCAGATTAAAGGAACCTTCATTCTGAATAATTATGTGCATGTTGACTGAATGCAGTTTATCTGAACTGCTTTAAAATTATTTCAGATTAATCTTCCTGTGTAGGGCAAGCACCATGGGGCAAAGCTTTGTGAATATTTTAATACATTTTAGGAACTTGGGAAAAAAAGTATGCAGCTAGATTGCAAAGATCTGAAGCTGCCCTTCAAGCTGATTCCCCAAAATCTTTAAAGTGTTTAGGACTAATGGAAACTGCCAAAAAAAGAAAGGATAAGAGAATCAACTCTTTAATGTATCTGGAAAAAATTCTTCCCTGTGAGGGTGCTGAGGCCCTGGCACAGGTTGCCCAGAGAAGCTGTGGCTGCCCCATCCCTGGAAGTGCCCAAGGCCAGGTTGGATGGGGCTCTGAGCAAGCTGGGATAGTGGAAGGTGTCCCTGCCCGGGGCAGGGGTGGAACTGGATGATCTTTTAAGGTTCATTCCCATCTAAAGCAGTCTGTGACTCTATGATCTGAAGAGGTGTGTGTAAAAACAGTGTTTCATGTCAACTGCCTGAGCTCAAATGTTGTGACCGCTTTCCAAACACTGACTAATAATTAGTGCGAAGGAAAGGTCTTCTGAAAAACATCGACTGAGTAGAAACATGGCAAAGATTTCTTACAGAAAGCCTCATCCTCTGCTGTGGAGGAACTGAGAGGAATAAATTTATGAGTATTAGCTCTCACTGTAACCACACTTCAGACGTGCATTTTGTCTTCCAGAAAACTGTTTACAGCAATGATTTCTGTATTTGCTCCCATACAGAGCCTTGCACAAGCAGATCCTCAGGTGAGACAGGACTGCCCCAGGAGACTACTAAGGACATAAACCACATTATGCTCACAGTCATGGATGGATGTGCAGCACTCACAGAAACCATTTAGGGCAGTTTTGCTTGACATCTGGTAATTTATGTGAAACGAGTTTACACCTAAATAAGTCTCTCTTTTTATTATTTGATGTGGTTTACTGCCCTTGGACCATAAAGGTCTGATAATCAGGCAGCTGAGAAAAGAAGAAACAATGAGCTACTACTGTGCTTTCTACCACACTGCCGCAATACCTGGATGAGCTGAAGTAGTGTGTAAAAAGAAAAGGACAATTACATTAAAAAAAAAAACAAACCAAAAACTTGGAAAACTCACAACTTCATTGGTGAGTCACTTCTGCTGAGGTTGCAAATCTTAAAAGTTCAGAAGATCATGCTGAGGTCTGTTTGACATTTAACTACAGCATTGCAGGCAGTGTCCACTGGTTAATTATGCCTATCAACTTCATGAAAAGAAATGTCAATTTTAATGGCAGTGCCAAGACCTTACTGCTGCCCATTTCAACAAAGACTGGATATTCCAGCTTCATTTTCAGTTTACCTCTGTTTCTAGGGTAATTCTTTCCTCCTGGATAACTGGAAGTCTTTTAATGGACCAATCTGCCTCCGTAGCAGAATGTCAGGGATAAATCAGAGCAATGCCAGGGATTTCCTTGCAAACGCTGAAACCAGCTTTCTAGCTAGCAGAGGAGCACAAGAGCAGCTGACATCCACACGGTGCTGGCATCCTGTTCTCACATTGCACAATAAATCCTGCTCTGTGGTGGCAGGGAGTAAAGGAGGACAATGTCTGGAGTAATGTTACTTACAAGAGGATTCCTTCTACATGGGACATGGATATTGGTGTTCCTCCAAGCCATACCACTGCCAGGGCTCAAATACCCCCTGTAACAGTGAACTGCCCTCCTAAACACAATTAGAATTTGATCATACTCAGAAACAACTGCTTCCTAGATTTCAGGGCTGGAAACAGCTACTTAGGCATCTGATTTATGGGGGAAAAAATACTAACTGGTATGTTCTAAACCTTGCCAGTCTCAAGTCCTTATGCAAGCTCATGCCAAATAGGGGTGATCCCACTGGAAAGCTGAAGTGGTAGAGATCTGGATACAGAGAAGACAGAGGACTACCAGTCCTCCTCTGCCTTGGGAAGCTATGAAGTGTGTAAAACTGAGTTCAAAAGATGTTCTGTTCTCCAGGTGGTGGGAAGGGCGCAAGCCCTAGGCTGTGCTTAGCTACAGCTATGCATTTTCCTCATTTTCCTCAAGACAAGGGAACGGGAAGAAGCTCAAGGATTCCAGCTCTCATTGCTGGTTCAAGCTCTGCTCTCCACAGGAGTGCAGGAGGCTGAGGGCACCATTCCTTACCTGGGCTTTCTCCCCGTGAGCCTCATGTACAGGTCGTAGAGGATGGCAGGTGCCTTGTGGCTGACAGTGATCCAGTACTGGTTTATCAAGTAGCTGGAGGTCATGTGAGCGTTGGGTGTTCGGAAGGCCTGCTCCAGAGGGTTTCTTTTGAACGTGGACATGACGTACTGCCCTGCAAGGGAACAGGCATTTCTCACTGGCAATCACTTCCAGCTGGCCACAACCACGGTGCAGCACAGCCCAAGTTATTGCACTTCACACCTCCAGCCCATAGCTCTCTGAACTGTGTCACTAGAGCTTGGACATGCTTTTGTCCCTTCTGCCATGACAATTGATGGCTCCACCTATTGTCTATTTGAAACCCAATCCTGCTCCAGATGTAACAGTGGCAGAGAAAAACCTTGCCAAAGCACCAAAACATAAAGGAGGAAAAGCAGACAGCTCTAGGAGCTTCAAGGAGCTGCAGTTCTTCTTTCACCTGCAGCAGATGTTAAAGAAATTGGTAAGCGCTAACATTTCTTTAGATCACTGAAAGCAAACTCTGATCTGCTAGCATAGAATAAAAATGACATTTCTAATTTTCAATCAGATTTTCCAAAGGGCTGATGTCTGAGTTAGTCTGTGGCTTACACACACAGGGTGATACCTTTAAAAAGACTTCATTACATCCTTTCAGACCACGTCTGAACCACCACCAAGTCTCCCTGTTTTCAGAAGACCTCTGGATGCTCTAAGGCAGCAAACTGTCTGGCATTCTTAACTTGAAAACAAACGATAGGGTGGGAATCTCCCATTCCCTTTGCATGTTAAGGCACAAAATATGCTGGGTCTGAGCTCTGCCCATGGCAGAGTGCCACAAATTGTCATCTAGACGTGCATATCTGGGGCATTTGCATATTGCAGAGGCTTAATAGAACTGCAGTAGATAAGTATAAGACTGTCATCCTAGGGACTGATAAACAGATGGTGCTCCTATTCCTGAGCACCAGTGAGCTCAAGAAAGAAGAGTATGTGGGCTTTTTTCACTTTTTAAAAAATTGATTTGAGAGTTAACGACATAAGTCTGTGCTCATATTATAGTTTAGTCTCTAAGCTTATGTTACAAATAGAAAATCAGATGAGAATTTGCAAGCCACAAGAAACATCCAGATCATCCTCAGATAAGCAGATTCCTATCATAACATTCAGGCAGGACTCTCCAGTGTCTGTGGTCAGCTCATTACTGCACTTCAGGTAGTGACTTCTTCTAAGAACCCCAAACCAGAACTTTGTCACCTCTAGAAGCTACTGCAACAACTTAGTGGGTGGGTGGTCTTTCCCCTCCAACCTCAACACAAAAATGCAGCAGCAAATCCTACAGCTCAAAGGCAGGTTCTGCAGGGGGGAGAATCAGACACAGGTCTCACTCAGTTAGACTATCAAGAATAAATTGAACCTCATTTTTGCCACACTGAACACCATTTTCCAGCCTGTTTTAGGGTTTCGTTTTGAGGAGAAACTGCAAGAAGTACTTCACAAAGTCAGACTAACCAGATTCACACTGCAGCAAAGCAGAATGTGCTTCTTCAAATTAAAATTTAGTTGTTTGACCACATCTTTGTAACAGCAGGGAAAGTAATAAGAAAGTAAGGAAAAAAAAAAGCCCAAGGCATAGCATTATTTGGAAAAGAAATCAGTTAAGGCTCCTTTTAACACTAGGAGTTTTTATTTGTGTCTGGAGAGCTTTAGAAGGAACTGCCTTGCAATGAATGTTTAGGTATAAACTCTCTTCTAGGTATCTTTCTCTTCCCTCCCTCCCTCCAAGCTCATCACCTTGGTACTCAAAGCGTCACCATCTCAGTCACTTCTGTTCCCAACCCTCGGTATCCTCAGCCCAATCCAGCCTCAATTTCTCTGTTTGATCCTTCTCCCCATGAAAAATCCCTACTCTGTTGTGTCCACCTGTGACTCCTACAGCAGGTCCTGGTGTCACCTGGCCTAACCAGGTAGCCCAGGCACTCCCCTCTGCAAACCCCATGTTTGCTTTGCATTAAAATGCTCAGTCCCGTGCCAGCTGACTCCCATTCCCCTCCCTGGTTTCTCAGCAGCTTCCAGACACGCAGGACCCTCTACCCTGGTGACCAGTCACACACCCTGACTCCTTGAACAGAATTATGTCTATTCCCAAAAAGAAGTTGGTAGGAGACTGAATTGAGGATTCAGACTGGATGACTGCAGTTGTAACATTGTGACGCAGTAAATCTTTCCCAAACTCATTTCTTCAGCCATGCAACATCTCTAAAGGCAAAATTTTTCACTTTAATACTCCCTCCTAATTCTCTGCAGCATGCTGCTCTCAGGAAAACCATGGCTACAACATGTGGTAGAAAGAGCTTCATAGTGTCACCCAAGGAGAAAATTTTGCCTTCAGTCCCATCACACAGCTGAGCTGCTCGTGGAAGCTGCTGCTGCTGCACCCAGGTGATTTCATGGCTAAATTCACAGTTATAAGCAGAGGAACAGAATAAAATCAAAGACAATGCACTAATACATTGCTGTTTTCATCAGTAAATTTACACTGAAAAAGGGTTAAGAAAGGCAAACCTCAGAGAGTGGTGCTATGGTGGCTTTTGCTGAAGTAGCAGCTGAAGAGCTTTGCACCCACTCCTGTGAAAAAGCCACAGAAGATTTGTGACTAACCACATTTTATCTCTCATTAAAAAAAAAAAAAAGCCAGGAACGGGGTGTGATGTTCTCAGCACTCAGCCAATTGCTGAAACCTCCTCCCTGCTAGGCCACTTGATCAAATATCATGGTTAAGACAATTATTCTGTAAATGCAATTATGGTCTGATTCTCTGCTGACTTAGTTCGCCATGTAAATAATGCAAGGGGAAAAGCAAAGCCAAGGCTGAGAGATGGAGTATTTAAAGCACAAAGATATGAATGCAGGGGCAATAGAAAGTAAACTAGGCCCTGTACATCTGTCCATGAATGTATTGACTGTACACAGTATTTCACAGTATACAGCTGAAACAAATTCTGCTGCTTGGCTTCAGCATGAGTTTTTCTCTGCAAGGGTGTCAGAATCTGTCTCCCTTTCTTTCACCCCTGCCTCCCTTGAAGAAAAGTCAGCCATGAAAATAATTTGATTTTTTTTCCACTGACAAAACTCACAATCAAAATACAAACTGTTCTTGAAGCCCACGTGTTATCTCAGTGTTTTCCTCCTCAAGTGCACACCTGTTATTTCTGTTCAGAATTTTCTGATGGGCAAGAAAGACCACTTCGCCTCCATAATATCACAGAATCCTAGAGTGGTTTGGTTTGTAAGTGCCCTTTTCCTCACAGGACCCTCATCCACAGCAGCTGGGCCCCCCAAAATGCAGTTTGAATGGCAGACACTGAATGCCACCTAAACAGTGGAAACAATTCTTCAAAGCCTGTTTGATATCTGACAGTGCAAGGAACACTGTGGATGTTCTCCATTTAAATGAGACCTTACCCATTTCTCCCCAGAAGAAAGGGTTGATTCCCCCTGTTGTGCAGTTGTACACCAACAAGTTTTTTGGTCTGGAAAACAGAAAGAAGTATTATTTTGAGAAGTGAAGAAAAAGTCCATTTCTTAGGGAAGGGATTACAAAATCAATCAATTTCAAGAAAATTCCCAGTTTAATACCAAACAAAGTCTGGGTTTTGTGGTGTGGAACTAAACATGGATCACACTGGTTTTATTTCTTTCTTCAACGTAAGTGAAGAATTAATCAAACAGTTTTCTTGACCTAAGCCTGCCTTACCAAGGGTGTCAAGTGATGACATCAATACAGCATTTTTCTTACTGTATACTTGAAAACTGCACAGTTTTAATTTGGTGGTTTTCTTAATAATGCTTTGAGGGGAAAGCTGGTGAGCTGCTTTTCAAGGTCCTTTTAGGATCCTTATTTAGCTTACTGGATGTAGCTCTACTCTCAGCTCAGAGGGCGTACTCTGTCTTTCAAAGTAAAACACTTCTGCCTTTTATTTGCCTGGGTTTGATCTCTCAAGAGTTGCATAAACCTCCAGAATAATGAATGTGGTTTATTCTCTGTACTCCTACCTAATGATTAAAGACCAGGCCAGAGGTTCACAGGACAGGAAAGAGCCTAAATCCTTAATGTCACTTCTGCATACCCTTCTCAACAGTGCAAAGAAGGGATATTTTTTTAGATCATATAACCTGTAAGCCCATAATATATTTATATTGTGCAGTGTTTCCAAAGGAAAACACGCAGAGCTTTTTTACCAAGAAAACTCCTGAAGACTCTTGAAAAGCAACTCAGTGAAAAGGAGGCCCAAAAAACCACTGCTGCAAAGCTCTTGGCCTTCAGAGGAGTGACTTCTGAGAGGCAAGAAACAGGTTCTCACCCATAGCTTTAAAGATTTCCTAACTCCAAACCCTGCCTTTATTGCTTCTTCTACACTTTCAGTCCTTGCCCACCCACAGGGAGGAAATGCCAACCAGAAAATTAATCAACCAGCCTCTTGCATGGGTTTTTAATCAGCTCCTGGTTCCCTTTAAAGTGCTGGTGAAGGGACCAAACATTCCAGGTGTGTGGCCAAACAGGAATGCAACGAAACGGGATGAAGTGCACAACCGTGTACCACCCGGCTGCCAGCGTCAGGTTGATGGCGACGTCGACGGGAATCATGTCTGCCACTGCTTCGTTGTTGGCAATGACGGTCCTCAGGATCCCCTTGCCTGCCTGTGGGACACAGGGAGACAGGGAAACAGTCACCCACTTCAGGCTGGGCTGTGATTCAACTGGCAGGACTCCAGCAGCGTGCACTGGGGACAGGCCAGCATGGTAGCAGTTTTTTCTGCTGCCGATTATTTGGTTTCTGTGACAACAAAGAAGGATCTCCTGCGGATCCCGCTGTCCTGCACTGTCAGAGGAAGCCTGGGAACATGATGATGCCTGTGCTGTGTACAGTAAGAAAAGCTGGGGCTCTTAATTTAACTCATTATGAAAGAAATACCTTATGAAAGAAATGTATCTGAATTTGCTGATGTGAAATTCCCAGTGATGCCTGAAAGTTACAGGCACCTGAGTGTCCCTCAGAGACTGCAGTCACTTTGGAAATGACACCAGTGGGCCTTTTGAAAAGTTGATTACCTTTCCTTTGGATGTATTCACATTCTGCTCTTTTCCATAGCTTAAGCACAAAGATACAGTCAAAATCAAAGGATGGCCCCTGCCTTGAAGGGCACATCACCCACCAAAAGTCAGTAAAAGGAATCAGTGAAAATACTAACAACCAAAAAGAAGAAATAGGCAAGAACAAAAAATGTTCACCTTGGTTTGGTTGGAAGTGCATTTGTCAGGGGATCAGTCTCCCCAAAATAATATACATTTAACCTGAATGCTTATCAAGGGGTTTCCGTGATGACCAATCAGGCTTTGGAGGTTCCACAGGAGAGACATGGCAACAGCATGGCAGACTGGATCAGAGAGGCCAAGGCAAAATACAGAAATATGGGGGTGAAATGGGGTGAAGGAACTTTACTTGGTGTGTCAGGGATGAGGGCTGAACAGAGCACCAAAGAAACCCCACGTGGCAGAGCCAAGGTTGCAATCAAGTTATTTCTCACATGGGAAACAATGCAGTGAAGCTGACGTAAAAGCTTTCCTCTCAGGGAAAAACCTGAGAGGATAAAAGTGCTGGTGCAGCAAGGAAGGAAAAACACTCCTGTAATTTAGATCTGTGCAAAAGCAGAGGGACAGACTGAGTAAAGGAGCAAAAGAACATCTGCTACAGATCCATCAATATTTAAAAGTTAGGGCAAAGGAAACGTTACAGCTTTTCTTAAATTATTTTCATACAATCTGAAACTCCAATTTCATTTTAAAATAGATTAAGTTTTTCTACAGCAACGAAACAGGAAGTACCTAGCTGTGGAAAACCTCTTGCCTGAAGTCTGAGGAGACAGAAAATGTCATTAAAAAGCATTTAAGACTTGCTATTAACTTGTAAAGCACATGCCATTGGCTAGTGGTCATTGGTGGATTTTAAGGGACACTGTATCTGCTCTTTGGGAGGTGTTTATCTCTTGGGGTCTTTTTGGTTGGCTGTCCTCCTCCATCCTTTCCCCTTCTGCAGTAAGATGTGTTTGCTACACTTCACAGATTGCAAGTAAGGGAATACCACTTCTGACTGATTTAATTTTCAGGAACTAAGACTTCTGAGCAGTCCCATCTCATCCTTGGTGCATCTGGCAGAGGGATCACAGACTCTGACACAGACAACAGTGCAAGATTCCCACATGGCTCACTCAATCCCCCTCAAACCTGCGTCATGCATTAACTTCTGCTGCCATGGTTAGGCTCAGACATTAAAATTTAACTTGCAACATCACTATGATTTTCTGTGGGTTCTCACTACCAGGTTTTTTCCAAGGGGGGAAAAAGAAAATGTCAGAAAGAAACAAAAGAGGCAACCAAGCTCAGCTCTGAATTTTCCACTGCTGTGAACACATGCCCACTAGAGACCACTGTGTGATCAACTATCACATTTTCACAGGTATACTAAAGACCTTTTGGAGGACTTCAAAATGAGGATGTTTGATGGATCTGCTGCAAAATGTATTCAGAGCAGCATGTGATGGTCATACACACATGGATGATTTCAAGATTTCCTATGTTTTGTATTTAACAAAGGCTTCAGGTTTAATTTTTTGTAGGTTACTTATTACATTGAAAATGGTTCAGTGGTACTTTCATCAGGTATGGCTTGGTTTCTATCTATAGATGCTGACATTTTTCTCTTTAGTGAAATAGAAGCTACAGCAAAGTTAAGCCTCCAAAATAATTTCCTGCTCAGAGTCTGATGTTTCTGGACAGCCTTTCAGCTGAGGTGCTTTGGGGCCAATCACTTGTCCAGACCACAAATGAAACCAGTTGTGCCCTACAGCTTCACTGCCTTGCAGGGAGGAAGGTCTTTGCTTGTAATAGGGAACAGTGAGACAAAATGCCTTAATTACACTCCAGCAGAAATGTAATTAATTTCATTTTGTTCCTCAATCAACAAACACAGCTCCCCACAGCAGCTGGAGCAACTGTAGGCAAAAGAAACATAATTAGATCATCAAGAACAACTTGGACTCCCATATTTAATGAATATTTAAAAGAAATGTGTCTATTTATGGAATGAAATGATCAAACACTGCGACTGAAGAAAAAGTCTTTGCAAGGTTTGGAGTCCAAATTCTGCCCAAGTGACATCAAAGATCATCTGAACCAAGTCTGAATCTGGGGGATGTTCTCCCTATAGGATGAGCTTGGTTAGAAGTCCAAAGTGAGTATTTTGGTACAGAGGGACATTTCAAATGCCCAAAACCAAACCACCAAAACCACTTCCCTTTTGCTTTTTCAACACTTAATTAAAGCAAGTAAAGCTACTCATCTAATAATCACAGTTTAAAATACATTTGGCCAGGAGAGCTGGTTGTACTGACATGAAATCAAACTAATGCATCACTCAGATGTTCAAGGGTTCAGTTTCAAACAACTCACCACATTCAAGGACATTAATTTATGTACTTATTAATTCCCCCCCGTCTCCAGAAGAAAAAAGTCTCTTGGGTCCCTAATAACAAACACTTTCCCCTTCTGGAAAACATCCCAAACAACTTTGTCTCTACACCCTGCATCCATTGTCATTGTTTTTTGTCTTTTTCTTGGCTAACTCTCAATGTAGTTACAGACCACATTTCATCACCCAAGAGCTCAGTGTAGATGACATGAATACTGAAAAACCTCAGAGCTTCAATCCTGGACCAAAAAATGCCATCTCTTTTTCAAATCTCAGCGCAAGTCTCATCTTTTATATAAAAAGAGAAGCTACTTCCCACAGTAACCCTAGAATCTCCTAATCTTTGCTTTCCATGGACCTAACTTGGATCTAAAGATACAGGCTGCATCTGCATACAAAACCTGGCCCAAGGTTTCTTGCAAACCAGTTCTGGATAAATTTTGTGACAGACAGCATCAAAAGTTATGATTAAAAAAAATAAACAACAAAACCAAAACCAAAACAAAACAACAAACAAACAAACAAACAACAAGCAAACAACAACAAAAAATTGTGTCATTATAAAAGTTAAAACCTGACACATGAAAATGTAAGGAATGGAAATGCAAAATTAAGGAAATGCAAAACTTTCCTTGATCTTGATACCATCATGAAAGAACCCAGAAACCAGCACAAGATGCTGGGACTAGAGCAGAGAGGCAGTACAAGCTTCTTGAGTCATCACCAAGGAATAGAAGGCTTTTTTTTTTAAGAAACTGTGACATAATTAGAAGTCAATAATTTGTGAACAAATAGTGAATGCCTCTGAAATGTACAGGTGGGGTTCAGATGAAAGCATTATCTGGGATATACACACTACTTGTCCTGTGCATTCCATAACTGTAATGGCTTCTATTTATGCTCTACTTCAGATACAAATAAGCTTTTTTAACAAGACGATATTTGGATTTTATTCTGCTCTCCATGATTGCAGACCACTAATCCTTTTATACACTGCACCAGGCTGATTTCAACATAGTTTTGACAAAATAATGAAGTTGGCCAACTCATACATGAACATAAATATCTGCCCAGAGCTATACAGCATTATGGATCGACAAAGAGACCTAAGGCAGTGATTTTAGTTCAGAAAAAAAAAATACAAGGCAGGAGAAAAGGTATGCAACTTTATTCTTTTCATGTATTAATTGTAATGATTATTTTTACCTTACAGGAAATATTTTATCAAGTTACTATTTATTATTTACACCAGTGTTAGAAAAAAATATAGTGAATTATCCATGTGACTGGCAGAGTCTGAATCAATCACACACATTATTTAGGTGTAGTCTGTACAGGGAGAAATCCTGTACAAAGCAGTGGCAAGTGGAAGCCAGAATCTTTGGTATTGTGGAGGGATAACAAGTTATAGCAGTGGATTTAGAAACAATAAGCACAGAGCCAAATGAAAGGATAAATACTGCTGCCTTGTATTGACAGAGTGGTAACCTGGCCTGAAAAATAAAGTTGTGTTAAAAGATTCAAGCTGTGACACCCATGAATTACCCCCATTTCAAGGATACATCTTCTGCCTTTTCTTTGAAAATTTGGCCAAATGTGTCCAAACCTTTAGTTTGTTTTCAGAGTTTTTAGAAACTGCAATTCACATTTAGTGAACCAGCAACAGGAATACTCTCACAGTGTCCTTTTCTGAGGTCAGCACAAACCGACCATCCTCTGGATCCTACCAGCTGACAGGTGCGTGGCAAGTGTGTGACATCTTTCTCCCAGACTTAGAAAACTCCTGTGGCCCTTTACTGCACACAGTTTCTAAGGGGGGCTGTAGAGTAACATCAGAATTGCTACTCTAGTAACTCACTCTGCTTTAAGGGGAGCTTAAATAGTAACCAGACGTACCGCAATAAATATTCCGCTGGTCCCATTGAAGTTGTCAATCCAACCCTGTAGAAAAGAAGAATCATTAGTGTTCCCTTCAATGATACGTTGCTTACACAGGCTTTGAAATGATGACAGTGGTGTGGTGTACACAAAGAAGGAAGGAAACACCAGTTTAGATGGATGCCAGCCCATCTGGGACAGCTGCCAGGACGCCAGCCAGTACCAGGGGATGCACTGCCTGCAATTTACTCGTCAACAACAGAATCTAAGTTTGTTCTTAGAAACCACTTCTTTCCTATTCCCTGGCCTCAGGGATAAAATCTGGCTTTAAACACCACAGTGCCTCAGTGCTGCCACACTTGCTGAAAACAGCTGGAGTGATATTTACCCTTGACAGACAACATGCAGCTGTCACCGAGAGTGATTTGATCACTCCAACTAATTTCTACAGCAAGAAAGAAAAAAAACCCAAAACCAAACCAAACCACACCACTCCTTTTGAATCCCATCCTACTTCAGGTGAGGGAATCTGCCACTTGTGGGAGCTGGAGTTCAGAGCAGTGATGAGCTGTTTGACCTGGAACAAGTTGTGACACCAAACAGAGCTCTTTCTCTTTCCAAGATGGGGATCTTGGCCCAGAGCCTTGGCTGTATCTCAGCCATCTCTGGCACACTTCAGGCTGCACGAAAGCCAAAGGTGACTTTGTGTTGCCTTTCCAATTTGGCTGCAATATTAGGGCACATTATTCCTACCAGTATATTTAGCTTAATGAATTATCTCACTGCAAAGTACAGCTGCATTTAATTACTGAGTGCCTGACATTTTTACTTTAACCAGAATGCACCAGAGTATGACTGACCCTCAGATCCCATGTTTTGAGCACAGAAACTCCCCTGGTGTGCCTGAATGGACAATCAGGTGCAAGCCCAGCATTTTGCACTGTAACCATCCCAACTCTTGTTATTATTGCTTAAATGTGGTCTTTACACAGGAATTCTTCCTGAAGATGCTGAAGAAGGCTTTCTGTTCTACTCCAGCACAGGTTCTCCACCTCTTCCACACACTTTCCTATGAACTGGACACCAGTTTCTCAAGACACTGCTACAAGGAGGGACAGGCTCCTGACTACCACAGCTCCAACTGCATCCAAAGGCTCTCAGTAGGGAATTGTGTATTCATGCTTACTGGGAAAGGCTCATGCCAGCTGGCTCCCACGATGGATGGCCTGATGATAGCAATGTTCAAGTTTCCTTTCTCTTGCTGAATCAGGTACTCTGACAAGGCTTTGGTGTAGGTGTAAGTGTTGGGCCACTCCCCAAGCAGCTTGGGTGTGATGTCTTGAATGATGGATTCATCCAACCACCTACAAGAAACAAGGAGAACATCATCATCCACTGTGCAGGGAGAGAAAAAGACTCGGACAAAGCAAACCAGTGAGACAGGAATCCTCACCTGAAACAGAGGATAAGCCAGTCAAAGCTATTTAAGGTTTGGATTTATAACAGCTCTGTGGGAGAAGGTTACTTTTGTCTTCGAGGTGCAAAATAAACCCTGGTGAGCTTCATGCTAAAATGCCTGGCTCCAATTCAGGTACCTCTGCAAACTCACTTTAGAGCAATCTCTTGCATGGTTAATGCTTCACTGCAATCTGTTACATAAATATTGCCATGGTCCAGAGCCTGGAATCCCACTAGGCAGTGCTCATCCTCAGCCAACACAGTCCCTGTATACTCCCAAACATGGTCCTGGATATTCTGGGTAACCTTGAGTTAGCAAGTCATGTAACAATACAAAGGTCTCAAAAGCTGGAACAACATCCTACAGGGATATTATTCCAGCAGTGGATTTCCATCATTTACAGTGTTAGATGCTCCTTCTAGCAGGCTTTTCACAAGTTTGTTCACACAGGAAACTGTTGGTGCTTTAAAAAAACCAACCAAAACCAAACCACCAAAAAAACCCCAAAGACCTCTGCCAAGTTGTTTTTTATTTTTAAGGTATTCAAGTACCTAATCCACCAGAAGCAGTTATGCAGATAGCTTTCAAAAAGAAGCCCTTACCCACCATGGAGCTGCAGGAAGGGCCTAAAGCCCAAAGGCTCTTCCCTGGCACAGCAACAGGACCTCACAGGTCCTGCCAGCAGCTCTGTCTGAAGGACAGGAACTGGCTGTGCTTCCAGAGCCCTCGCACACCACTGCCAGTCCCTGACAGGCTCTCAGCAGCCTGGCGTTACACCACGGAATCGAAGATTAGCTCCTATGATCCAATTTGTAATTAAGTCAACAGACTTACAGCTCAGTCTGAACGTGGGGATTCTTCCTGGGGGCACTGCAAGGATACTGCTTCCTGCAGATCCTCACTTCACCCCCTCCCTCTTTCATTTTGACAGGAACTGGCTGTGCTTCCAGAGCCCTCGCACACCACTGCCAGTCCCTGACAGGCTCTCAGCAGCCTGGCGTTACACCACGGAATCGAAGATTAGCTCCTATGATCCAATTTGTAATTAAGTCAACAGACTTACAGCTCAGTCTGAACGTGGGGATTCTTCCTGGGGGCACTGCAAGGATACTGCTTCCTGCAGATCCTCACTTCACCCCCTCCCTGTCTTGCATTTCAGAACAAGGCAGAGGTCAAGGGGAGAGAAATATGATGCTGACTCACACCTGAGGAATTGCTTGATCCTGTCAACCCTGCAAAGACCTGGTGGCTCAGGTGGCACAGCACTTTTCAGATGGCTCTCATTGGGCACAGATGGAAAATTGTTGTGTGAGAAAACACTGATTCACAGGAGAGGGCTGGATGCAGCAAATCTCTCAGTTTTAGAATGCATTAAAAATCTGACAATTTGTAGTATATAGAATTTTTTTCTTTAAATAAAAAAGCCCTATGGAGGCACAAACACCTTCCTTTGCAAGTCTGGTCCAAAGCTGCAGAAACAAGGCAGAAGAAAACATTTAAACATAAAATACGAACTATGCAGAGGTTTCAAGCAGCACATAATATTGACATAATTTGCAAAGCCTGCTTAGGCAGCCATTGAACCTCAGGGTCTCAGCTAAACTGCTGTTGTTTGAATCTGTAGCTAATTACGAGCCTACCAAAAGGAGAGGGTTATTTCTGCAGAGCCTGGAGGAAGACTAAGTTCATTTGGGAACTTGGGTTAAGCTGTGTGCAAGCTTTTTTCCCCTTCTCTTTTGTTTTTTTTTCTTTTCATAATAGGGGATGCAGGTTTGCATTCTCACAAAGCAAAGCCAGGTGTAGAAGTACAGAGGCAATTTCCCCACGCCCTCATCCTTCCAGAGAGGTCTCTGTATTACCTAAGGACCTGTCCCAAGGGTACAGCCTGCCAGGTGATTTGATTGACCAACATTCCCATCAGGGGAGCTGCGCTGACAGTTCAGCAAGGACAACTGCTCTGTGACCTACTTGGAAGATTCTGGAATGCTAACTCACAAAAGCTGCTGCTTCTGCTCACTGCTGCAGTTGCCCCTTCCTAGCGAATGATGCAAATTAAACAATTAATAACTTCTCCATTATATGCACTAAATTACTCTGCTACAGGAAAACACAACTTTTTGTGTTAATGGCTTTGCATTAGTAAGAACCTTTCTTGTAAGCAATGATGAATCTCTATTTTCTGCAGCAACCAAACTGCAGCTTCAGCTGAGGCTTCGCCGTGTGCTGTGTTCCTTACCTCAGCACACCCTTCAAAGCTGATTTCCTTCAGCTTCAGATTAAGGCAAACCATGCTTGATGCAGCAGATTATATGTTTCCCCTATTGGCCTGGCAGCACTTAGAAGTGTGACTTTTGGTTTACACAGCTTAAGCCTCAGGGTTTACTTGCAGGTTAAATATCAGAATACTGAAACAGGAAGATGTAACAGGAGGATAAGAACAGAAAAAGAAACAGCTGGGAGTCCTCCTTGAGATTTCAGGTGAATAAGTAATCATAAGCATATATCAAGTGCATGGCCAAAAGCACTGTTAAATGTTATTGTGTCCAGTTGTTTGATTATCCCTCTTAAAGCATTTGCAGAGCAGCACTTTAAGACAAGGGTTGGTTGTGAACAGAATCATCCACAGCTGGCTGATGCAAAACATAACCTGCATTTCTCCCCATTTTTGAAGGCAGTTTGTATTTCCTTGTCTGCTTCCCCTCCCTCCCCCTTTGAAGGTAAAATTCTGATACCTGTTACCTGTTACTCCCCTCTCTCTGAAACCTTCTGTACCCTGATATCCACACACTATTTCTTTCACTTAGATGGCAAATATTAAAGGTGCATCTCAAGTATCATCCCCTCTGCTGCATTTTCAAGCTATGATACATAAATTCTTAGTGTTTTATATGAAGCAGCTGAAGTAACAACCCCTGAGGTGGCCAGGCCCTTCTCCACACTTCTGATTAGCAATCTGTGACTGTACAGACTGTGCTGCAGTCTTTTTTTCAATTTGAGCCATCAACACTAATTGTTTTCAGAGTTGCAAGTGATGGTAAGCTTTTTGGGACAGTGAAATGGAGTCTTGACAGTGATGAACTCCAAAGGACATTATAAAACTGAGTCAGTGGGCAAAAAGGTGACAGAGCAGCTTCACTTTTAGGGAAAAGCAGTCTATCAGAACGGGTGTTAGAGTTTGCTGAGCTCAGAACTGGCAACTGTAGCTCAGCAAAAGCTCTTGAATCACAGCTGACAGCTCTGAAATCTCCATGTCAGTGAGTAGCAGCAGACAAAAAAAAAAAAAAAAAAAAATCAATGAAATGCTGCACATCATCAGGTACTGAGAATGAGACCAGCGGTGTAATTTGGAAGCTACTTAAATAGAACTTTGAGTGACCACACCTTGAGTACTGCATGAAGTTCTGTCTGACCCCCACACCTCAGGGAGGGAGTAGACTTAAAGAACAGGTAGAGAGGAAGGACAACTAAAATCACCACAAAGACACATCCATCAGCACATGAGGAAACAGTAAAAAGGCTGAGACTCTTCAGGTTTCTGTGAGGGGAACAGAAAAGAGTATCCAGGCTGGTGCAGTTACCCTAAATAGCATCTCCCAGTGACACTCTTGAGGGCAAGATATTGGGCCAGGCAGCCCATTGCGTTAATGCACTAAGACATTTCTCAAGTTTTTATCATGCTCCACTTACTGAATAAATGATAAATGATTGATGACTACTAGCTGGAAGTAAACATATCCAAGAATATGAGCTACTAGAGAAATTCAAACAGAAAATACCAGTTTGTACTAACTTTTCTGGAGTAGTGTTTAGACAGTTAAATTGTTTCTTAAGACAAACTTTTTTTTTTTTTTAAATAAAAAATCAGCAGTTCTCTTAGTGGGCATTAATTGCTTTCATCTTCCATTACCCTAAATCAAGAAGATGAAAGATTTTATACCAGCTCTTTGGGTTAATAGTTCACAGATCAGTTGCTTATATTAACCACTAGCAAATGAATAAAAACACATTAACAGTTGTAGGAAAATTCTCCTAAGGAGAATGTTACCTGAGGCCTTTATCAGCTGATTTTGTTATTCTTTCTAATTACTCTTTGTTTTAGTAAATTCAGTTAACCAAGCTTTCTTTGTTGTTTCATCAGAGCCCTGTATTCCTGTCTGCGTTGAGAGGACATAGCCTCATTCTGTGCCAGGAGAGGTTCAGGTGGAAATCAGAAAGATTTTCTTCACTGAAAAGGTGGTCAGGCATTGGAAGGGGCTGCCCAGGGACATGGTGGAGTCACCAACCCTGTAACTGTTCAAAACCGAACAGGACGTGGCACTCAGTGCTCTGGTTTAGTTGACAAGGTGGTGATCAGTCAAAGTTTGGACTTGGTCATCTTAGAGGTCTTTTCCAACCTAAATGATTCACATCCAACTGTCTAAAAAAGCATGTTTCTTACTCATCCCCATATAACTACAGCTACATACCACAGGATTTCTGAAAGAAGTGGAAACAACATTGGAAAGCTGAAGAGAGGAAAGAAATAAGGCATATGAACAAAATGAGTTCTTCCTAAGGCAGCAGCGGAACTGAGTGTTACAGAAACCAGCAACTCCACTCCTGGCAGAAAATACACTGCTGCAGAACTTAATACTGGACTCTCATGAAATCAGTGTCTTTAAAAGAACACAAACAGCAGTAACAGCAACTCTGAACAGAAATCCCACCCCGTTCTGTGAACAGCTCCCAGGTCTACCACAGGATGAAGGGAAGCCAACACTGGAAGGGGCAATGCAGTTCTTACTTACTCTACTAAATCAAAGAGCTTCTGGGGCTCGGCTGGGGGTGGGTAGATGATCTCCTCGATGCATTTCCGGACGCAGTTTGCATAGGCAGTGGAGATGTGGATGAAGGCCTCGAGGTTCCGCATCTGCCGGGCCAGCTCGAGGAGCCGCTGCGTGCCCATCACGTTCAGCTGCAGGGCATGTCTAAGGAACGCAGAGAAAACAAGCAAAAGGCATTTCACTGGGAAGAATGTATGAAGGCTGAGTCTTAGCCAAACCTCATCATGGAAAGGGAAGGCAGGGAAGGGCAGGGGACATGGTGGAGCAGAAAGTGTCAGTGAAATGCAAGTGTGAAACCAACTTTCAGAGCAATCCTGTTGGATTAACTGTTCTGAACACTGAATGTCTCTCAAATATTTTTACTCATTTTGAAGGGTTACAAGTAACTCTTCAATACCATCTCTAAATGTGACACATTGGCCACCCCTCCCTGGAACATGTATTTCTAACCATTGAGGCACTGTGGTTCCTATGGTACCCACTCAGTGTTCTCTGGAGGGACCACTGCTAAATCAGATGAACACATGGTTTCAGAAAGCGAGAAAGGGTCCTCGGGCCCAGAAAAACAGATTCATAGCCTCAAAGAATGGCCTGGCTTGGAAGGGACCTTAACGATTATCCAGCCATGGACAGGGACACCTTCCACCAAACGAGGTTGCTCAGAACTCCATCCAACCTGGCCTTGGACACTTCCAGGGATGGGGCAGCCACAGCTTCTCTGGGCAACCTGTGCCAGGGCCTCAGGACCCTTACAGTAAGGAATTTCCTCCTAATATTTAATCTAAACCCACTCTCATTCAGTTTGAAGCTATTCATAATCAAAGAAGACACGATTAGAGATAACAGCCTAAATTCCCAAGGAATGGAGACAAGAACTAATAAGCATAAGAGAAAGAATACCCTGGTTAGCAAGGCTGACCTTCAAGCACCCAGCATAGCTAGAAGTTGTCCTAGAGACAATCTGCAACAGATCTCAGCCAGCAGACTCTGTTGCATGCTTTGTACTGTCAAAAAACCACTTTCCTGCACGAAGGGAAAAGGCTCAGGAATATGCAATCTGCTCAGCCCAGGAGTAGAAGCTTTCAAAGACATGTACAATGATAGGAATTATGCCACCAAGCACAGTGTACACTAAAAAACCTTAATTATGTTGAAGAGAAATTGTAAATAGTCCAAAGGAATGAAAACATCAGCTAGAGTAGGATCTGTATCTGCATCACAGTATCTAAACCTAGAGATACTTTTCTCATTACATGCTGCTATTAAAGAATAGCATTTTCTGTAGATTTCTATTTCCTCCTGCCCTTCTAGCAGGATGAATACTTCTACTGAGCTACCCTTCAGACAAGAGTTACCTTTCCATGCACACTTCTGTTTGACTGCATCCCTTCTGAGAAGTGGTGATGAGAACTGTCCTCATAATTTGGGCCTAGCACAGATTTCTGCTGAGTTGCTCAGAGCTCCTTTAGCCTTCAAAGGAAATATCATCTAACCCTGGTGGTTTGTTATTTGTTTTGTCATCCTTTATTTTTTTCTATTTCTATTAAAACAGCATCTATTAATATTTCAGTGTAACACAACTTCTGAGATTTCTGCCCTCCAGAGTTCCATCTGGAGAATTCCCTAAATGTGCTGCATGTTGATGCCAAGAATTCATTTAGTGTCTCCATTGCTGCTTTTCCAGTATCTTCACAGCAATGCTTTTGCCCCTTCCTTATCTATTGGCTTTACATATTCTGTTGTAATCTTTGAGCTTCTGCCATGTTGAAAAAATAATTTTATTTGTGTAATCATCAAGTTGCTGCTCGAAATTCTTAACTAAGCAGCAATATTGTGCTTTCACATTTAACTTGTTAAAACTTTTACCCATCTGATATATTTTATTATTCACTCAGGAATAATTTGATTTGAAGAACTTCTCATATTTTGCCTTCTAATCATCATTTTCCTTGTTCTGTTAGAGAGATTTTGACCGATCACATACAGTCAGTCCTTAAATAGTTTCTACACTGCCTGAAAGCTGATGACCTTTTAAACTTCTTACTAGCTATCCTCCTTATTAAAAATGTGGTTTCCCTTTGATGTTTCATGCCACTGAGACTTATTTTTAAAGTGGGTTCATTTGTGCATTGATTTAAGAACATTTACGGCTACTTATGTATTGGCTCAAGATTACATCAAGAGCTGCTTCCTTTCTGGTGTTTCTCTAATTAGTTGTTCTAAAAAGCAGACATTTACGGTTGACATAGTGGATATCTATTTAGCCTATGAGCAAATAAAGATTGATATCATGAATTGTGTTTTCTACTATCGCAGATTTAATGTTTTTCAAAAGAACTGTGAGGATCTGGCAATGCAGATCATCCACCTTGGTTTGTTGAACTGGACAATCTGCACAGAAGCACTTACAGATCTAATCTTGTTTCAGGGGCTTATTTCTGCTGGTTTTTCTTAATGGGAAAAGCCTGCCTGGACAGGCACTCCCAAGGGAACTCCTTCAGAAACTGAGCACTTATTGTAAACACTTAATTACAGTGAGAGCTGGGTGTTTTAAAGGTTGTGATGGGCTGTTTTCTCAAACCACAGCTCATTTCCTTCTCCAGCTACCCAGTGACAAAGAAAGGCCATTAACACCACCAACTTTAGAGACAGACACAATTTCACTTCAAGCTGTCTCCAGCTCTGCTAAAACATCTCCCTGTTGACCTAAACCACCCTCTTCCCCACCCCAGTTTTAGGTCATACTTAACTCCCTTACAGTATTACAAGCCAATCCTGCAGTTCTTCCCTCTGTTCCCATGGGAATGTGCCAAGACAGTTTGATGTGCACACGCACACGACATTTTCGGGGCACTCCCCCTGCATGTTCAGTGCAGAACCATGTGGAGCATGAACATGGAAGTGGGGAATTAGCACTGCAGACATGCGAGGGGATGCTCTGAGCAGTGCCATGGTGCATCCTGGATCACGCTCAGCAAACACAGGGAAGCAGGACGTACTTGAGGGGTTCGTCAAAGCGAACTGTGGCTGCACAGTGGAAGACAACATTGACCCGGGTCAGAAGCTCTTCCTCGTCTTCAGCACTGATGGCCAGCTTGGGCTGAGTGAGTTCAGCATTAATAGGCTTAATCTTCTCGTGGAAATTAGGGCAATCTTCT
Source organism: Corvus brachyrhynchos (assembly GCF_000691975.1). Classification (NCBI taxonomy): domain Eukaryota; kingdom Metazoa; phylum Chordata; class Aves; order Passeriformes; family Corvidae; genus Corvus; species Corvus brachyrhynchos. Next base: position 124,072 of record NW_008239295.1, on the reverse strand, counting down.
CGGACCCTGTCAAAGACCTTGAAGCACAAACAGAGAGAGATCAGGGACAGAATTAGGCTGCTGAGATCGCTTTGATTAGCAGCCAGTCTGATTACATCAATCAATGCAACTGGCACAAAAGAGAATTCCTGACTGGGAGGACACGGGTGACATGATAAAATAGTCCATTCACTTGTTCCCTCCCAGGAGAAACAGAACAAAAATATAGGGGGTAAATGCATTGCTCTGAAGAGATTAATGAATCTTCTCTGCCACCACTCATTTCCTTGGACAGCCATCGAAATTCCTCTATGTCCATATTTCCTGCAACCACTTGCTACTTGACCTTGAGGACTGCCTGTAGGACCAAAACAGGAGCTAAAGAGCAGGAGGGCAGAGTACAGAGCAGGAAAGCCTGTGCAGCATTACACTCAAGCCAGATGGTTCTACAAAGGACTTGCAGAGAGGAGGAGAATTGGACACATTCTTGCTCCTCCTCCTCTTCCTTTGCAGCTCCTTGTCTACTGTCACTCTGCTCCTGTCAGAGGAGTCCAGTGGGGGACCTGCTTTTGGGATGGAAGGATGGGGCATCTCAGTAAGCCCCACTGCTGAAGCTGTTGAGTGCCACCAGCAGTTTTGCTGCACTGAACATGTATGCAGCCGGCTGGCCTCTCAAGCCATCTTTCCAGCCCTTTTTTTCCTACTAATATGAGCCACAGCTCTTTCCAAGACATATTTCTGCACAGCATTATTATATTTGAGCCATTTCAGCTGAATTAATAGAAACTGTTAAGTCCAAAAAAAGGTGACAACACAAAAGGTAGAAAGAATCAATAGACTAGAAAGGCTGTGGGATCTGAAGAGGTATAATCTAGATTCCAAAGGATAATCACACCTCCAAAGTAACAAGTCTAGTGACAGGAACACCTAATACTGGGAGAGATTACTGAGGGATGCAAAGGACACATCACACCACCTTTGGACACCTTTAAGAGCTGTCTAAGCAAGCAGTGACAGAAAAGGCAGGGAACAGCTGAACCTGCCTTGGGGCAGGAGGATGGACCAGCTGATTTTTCAGTAGCTCTGTGTTTTTGGGGTGTTTCCCCTCTGTTGCCTACTCACCCATAACACCGAGTTTGGAAATATCTTTGCTACCATGGCCTCTTGTTTTCCTAGAGATTCTTCTGCCTCTGATGTGCCCAGTGCTTACATACGAGCAGAAATTGTCTGACATAAACTAAACACACTAAGAGACACATGAAAGATTAAATTGATCCCAATAGCAGTATTTTTTTTTTTTTTGGACTAAGGGATTACCATCTTTCTGCTTATCTGACAAGCAGCATATCTAGATAAACCTTGAGGTTCTTAGGGATAAGAGGTGACAAGAGAATCATTAGCCTTCCCCATTATGCACCATACTCTGTACTTATTTTAAATTGCCACACAGCTGCACATCCTTCAGAAACCTGAAATTTTAGCCCAAGTTAGGACAAGACAAAGCCATTTCACTGTTCTCAGCTGCACCTGAGTGCACACATTTTTCATCAGTGTGGCTAGGCCAGAAAACAGATCTGTAGACAGAGAGTTATTCATGGGCAAAGGTGTTGGTGAGAGCTAGCTGGACTGCAGGAACTGAATTCCCAGGCACCAACAGCCTTAATGTCTGCAAAAGCTGTTTTTTTAACAAGATACTACACTGGCTCTCCAAATATGCATCATCTCATGAGGGATCACATGCCAGCAAACCCTGATGAGACACAAAATGGAAAGGTTTCTCAGAGAACCCACATGAGCTATCTTGTGGGATTCTCAGGAATATTAGTTTGTATTTGTTTGTTCTAGTGCAAAGAGAGTGCAAAATGCCACAAAATGGGAGTTATTTTCTACTTGTTTGGTATAAATAATGCAAAGGCAGAGAAAGAATGAATCAGCCCTTTACTTTTCAGTCACGGCTTATAAAGTAAGAGTAGTATTTCTGCAGTGCCAGCCTTGGACACCTAAATTCTTCCTACATCTCCTCCTGACATTCCCTCTGCAGATAATGTCCCCTTCAGCTTCTGTGCCTGCTGCTACCACGTGCCACTCAGCTGCTGCAGTTTTTCATCCCCTCCAATGATTCACTGCATTCCTCTGAAGGATGAAGGCAATTTCTAAATGCAAGCTCACAAGTCAGCACATTGCTTTGGAAACCTTCTGCACCACAGGAACATTCAGTACATTGTCAACATTAAATCAGATAACGGGAGCAGCTGTTTAATCAAAGTCTGCTGCTTCTTTTATGGAAGCTGAAGGTTTCAGACTTGTCAGTGCTTTACAGGGAAATGAAGGAAGATTTAAAGGGAAAACAAATGCAGCTTATTTTATACTGCTTCCTGCAGTTCAAGGAGTACTTAACATAAAGATGATGCTTAGTCTGAAGGTGAACTGTAATTGCATCTCTAAATTCTGATGAACTCACCAAGAATATAAATAATAAATCCCCAGTAACTGGGTGAGGCCTAAGGATTGTTCTGTCTTTTCTTTTTAGAAGCCATCTGCCAATATAAAATACAGTCAGTGCACTGGCCTGATGTTGGAATTACATGAAAACACCGGCCAGGTCAGCAGGGATACAGGCATTGCCACAAAATTACAGTGAAGAGAAAGGAAAGGGCTTTGACTTCAAGTTGTCCAGTATTAATGAAATGGAGGGAAATCAGTAATAACATTACTGAGCATCCTAATGCATTGCAGGGACAGCACTGCTGCCTTTCCCAAACCAACAAATGAATCTAGTAGCTGCTATTCTCATTTTTAACCTCAAAATAGGATCCAAGTTCAGCATGGGCTGTGCTGTCCCTCAACAGAGAGGAGAATTTCTTATTTCTCATTTTATAATCAGGCAATTCCCATTTAGAATACTAGTCAAATCTCTGTGTTTTCACTTTACTCTGTCAAAAATGTGAAAACAGGACATCTGGGATTTCTCCCAACATTCTAGTTGAGTGTGTTTGATGGACACTTTCCCTATTCCTGCCCTCCTAAGCTCTGACCTCCCTTTCCAAAGGACATCTGCAGCTCTTGGTGTTCCCTGCTCTTGCCTTAAAGCACATAATAATTCAGAGAGGTTTCTGCCTACCATCCCTTCAATCAGAAATTTTTCCATGCCACAAAGATACAAAAACCTCAAAGAAAGGGCAAATTGCACATCTATGGAACAGCACAGCTGAAAAATAAAGGAAGCACTGAACAGAGCAAAATGCCAACGGCTTCGCATCTTCCTCAGGCGGCATTTTCAGTGAAGCAAATACAAACTAATGAAAAGCAGAGTGCCTAAGCCATGGTCCACTTTAAAAAAGGAACTTGCACAAGTCTGGTCTTGTAAAAAGCCTTTCAAAGGCCTGGGTAGTCCTTTCTTTCTTGGACAGCACTCCTGGATCTCCCCCTACCCCATCAGGCACTGGTGACCGACCCAGAAAGCATCAAGTTTTTAAGTGTGGCCAAGAAAGGCAACCTTTTTTCCTCAGGTGTGTTTAATAGGTGCCAGGAAATCAGGCTTCTCTAGGAGGATTGTAACTTACAATCTAGGAGGATTGATGTAACTTACATTATAACATGAACATTGCAAGGCACTACTGTATGACAACCTTTAAAATGGAGAAAATCCAGAGAATTCCCACAAAATGGAACTCCTATATGACAAACCAATGAGAACATTAAGGTTGAGGGAGCTCAATCAAAAAAAAAAAAAAAAGAAAGAAAAAAGGTAAAAAGCTTCCACCTCTCAGATAAAGAAATGGAAGGGACTGCTTAGCATGATTCAGGAGATTATAGGCAAGAATTGCTCCCTGCAAAGGAAATACATAATTTATCCTAAGAGAGACACAGGCCAAGGGGTAAAATATTGTGGCAAGAAAAAGGCATTCACTGGCTGTGTGGAACAATTTTAAACCCAGGTGTTTGAAATCCCTCTTCTGAACAGAGCATTGGTGTACAAATGCAGGGGAACAGCCTATATAGAAATACACAAAATAACAACCCCCAGGGTGTGCATCTATCCCTCAGTGATTTCAATGACAGCATCATAAATATACAAGTGATCATCACAAATTTACACTACTGAAGGTACCAAAGTCATGAAAACAACTCTAAAAAAACCACCTGATGTCTGCAGTTTAGTCCT
>NW_008239295.1:89927-119866 GCF_000691975.1 Corvus brachyrhynchos | reverse complement strand
TGCTGAAAGGGTTTATCAAGTCTGATAAACTTGTGTTTGCTGTTGATAAAATCCTCCAATACATTTAAGAAAGGAAGGTACACGCCTATTTTAGAATTGCCATTGTAGCAAATTTGAGATAGACCTGGGCAGCTTCTTGACATAAAGTAATTAGCCAGCAATTAATCTTCAGCCTGGTAGATTTCCAGCAATAAACACCAGGATTATTCAGTCAAGAAATGTGTGAAAATGCAGGTCAGGAAGCTTTAATTGGAATAGAGCTTTTTCCCCCCCCTTTTTGCACTCTTTGCCTCATTTCCTCTTCAGAAAATTGCTTTTAAGCACAGTTCTTCTCAAGGCAAATAAAGCGTAATTCATCTCATCAGTTGGAAAGCAGGCAGCAGAGCATTCCTCATTACAGAAAAACAAATGGCTTATGCTTCAATTCAGAGCTATTACCTTCCCCTGAGCAGAGCTAATGTAGTAGAAATACAGGACCCACCACCAACATCTAGTAAACAAAGCAGCTGATTATTTAAAGATGAAGACTACAGAAACAAAGAGAGAGACAGACTCAGTACAGGTCAGCTAAGACTAATATGTATATCCAGCTATTTGGGATGTGGTTTTGAATAGCCAGTTTCCTTGAAAATTGGCTGCTGACCAAGCCTGCTGTTTTCTAGCAAGAATACTCAAATTACACGCCAGTGAATCTGGAACACTTTCCGAGTCAGATGCCATAGACAGGAGTATGAGGGATTTGAGAGACATGGAAAAGCTTTCCATGGTTTCTAGTGCCATCTTATAGGTGGGTGGACAAGTCATGGATAGAAGATGGAGCTTTCTGATGTTTATCACAGATGTTCCTGGTGCCCCTGGGTGGTACTTCGAGATCAGGATCAGTGTTTGATGGGGAAGAATGTAAGTGCAGAGAAGAAGGACGGCAACACTTGGAGCTTTTCCTACAGGAACCACTGAAAATGTTTCTTCCCACACATTTTCCAGGATTGTTTTCCTTCTCATCCTTCTCCATAACTATGCCCCAGCGAGGCATAGGTCAATAGGAGTCAATTCCCAAAGGATGTCAGCAGTCACAACCGGAGTCAGATCCCTGTCCCCTTCCTCAGTTCCTGCCTTGCAGAATTAATTACCACTGGCTTTGAGAATCACTGAATGGACTTGGAAATGTCAGTAAGTATAAAGTTATCCAGACATGGGATCTTTATCTGCTTTTCCATACCCATTGCCTTAATCACAGATCTTTGACGTTTCACTGCCAGATTCTCTTGGATACCAGGGAACTTCAGGAGTGTTTGCTGACTTCCTGAGGATAACCAGCCAGGACTAAGGGCTGTGTCAAACACAGACTCTTGGAGATGTTGTTAGATATGACCAAGAAAGACCTGAAAAGATATTTAAAGAAATTACCAAAAATTACTTTCCCACTTGAGAGCATATTGGCTGTCACACAGACACAGAGGAGGCAGCACTGTATAAAACACAGTGCTGGGATGGAATTCCAAGTTTTGTTTCAAGGACAAAACATCTGGACCATTCAGCTCCTACAAGTACATGCACTCCTCTGAACTTGTGTCCCTCCAAAGAGCTCTTCCAAAGGAATGGCAACCTAGGGTGAGTGTCCTGTGCTTCCATACTCACCCTGTCCTCCTTCTGAGGCAGAAAGCAGAGAATGTGATCATGAAGAGGATCACGAGTAATGTGGGCACCAAAGTGCACCTTAATTGAAAGGGTAAAGGGAGGTAAAAATCCTTTGATGTCACACACAGCAGAAGTTGAACAGATCAAGACAAACACATCAAACATTCGGAGCTACTCAAATAAAAGACAGAGATTCTTCAAACATTGCAGGGAGAGGGCACTCAAGTGTAGAGAGCTGAACATGTGCAAAACGAGTACAATAGAACAATAATTCACTCTTTTAGCATGAACTGCGCTAGAAGATTAACAGACAGAACAAGTCACTGGTCACATGTGAGGAGTTAGCCTGGAACAGGGGCTTTTCCCAATAGATGCACCACCTGTGGCCATGATGTCTTGGAAGATAAGAAAGCTTTCTGGCATGAGTGCGAGCCATTTCCTGCCAGCTGGTCTCAGGGACTGAAATTCATGCCAAGAATATTCAATTTATGGATGTGTCAAACAGTACAATCAATTAAAGATAGAAGTTTTGCAGGAGGTTCCCGGAATGTGTTGATGAGAACTTCCTTCTCCAAATGACAGAGGAGTCAGTGAGGAGAGGTGCTGTGCCAGACCTTATTCTCAGCAACCTGTTGCTCTCATCAACATATCAGATTGACTATTCTTGGAAATTCCTCCCTGTGAGGGTGCTGAGGCCCTGGCACAGGTTGCCCAGAGAAGCTGTGGCTGCCCCATCCCTGGAAGTGTTCCAGGCCAGGTTGGATGGGGCTTGGAGCAAGCTGGGATAGTGCAAGGTGTCCCTGCCCATGGCAGGGGGTTGGAATGAGATGAGCTTTAAGGTCCCTTCCAACCTAAACCATTTGATGATTTTATCATTGGCCTAGGACAATTTCTCATTTCAGCATTTTTCTTTTGTGCTCACATCTGACACAAATATTTTGACCTTCTGATGTCATCCCACATATATTTTTGTTATCTTCATTATGGCAACGTAATTTTTTGAGTGGTGCTTAAAAGCCCTAAGTTGGGGTACCCCAGCCTTTTAAATACATGCCTTTTTTCCTTGCTTAGGAAAAGCACTTAATTAGGAGCATATTCCCACAGTCAGGCTACAGGCAGCACACACAGTGAGAAAACAAACTGGGAGATTATCAGAAGCTAATGCAATTTAGAAGACCAACAGGAAGAGCAGGGACACTACTAGAAGTGAGAGCCCTTGCAAACAAGAGACCAATCCAGTGAAGAAGAAAACAGTTGATATTCTAAGAAAACATCTAAGAATGGATGTCTTAACCACTGTAAACCGATTTTCTGTAGTGTCACTATTCCAAGCAAGCAAGGAAGCAGCAAGTTACAAGTAATCCTTGATTTCCATCCAAGGAGCCTTCAGCTTAGGGAAATTAAAACTTCTTTAAGAAGATAGAACCATCTGTCCAAATAGTGTCAGCTACTTACAGCACAGTCTGGCTCTCCAGTGCCCCTGCTACTGGAGACAAACTGTAATCAATGCCTCTTATTATGGCCAGTTCTCAGAAGAATCCATAGAAACCTTTTGGATATGGTTGCAAAAGCCCCTCTGGAATCACAGCTCAAACCTTCTCTCTGAATCCAACCTCTTTGCATGTTATTCAAAACATGGACTCCTTTTTAATAATGCTTGGCTCAATTAGTTCTGCCCATAATGAACATTCTTAAAATTCACCAATTCCTGGCCATGGGTAAAAACAACAACAACAAAGTTATAAAAAAAACTAATTCCACTGAACTTTGTCAAATTATGTGGATGTAAAGGAAAGGCAGATTTGTCCCAGGAAGTCTGCAGCAGCCTTTTGGCATGCAGACTCCCTTTTCCAGTCGCTTGGGTCTCATCAAGCAGGAGGTGTTGTCTTATTTCACAACAAAGATACCTGTTGTCAGGAGGGCCATTTCCCGTCAGCCTGCCATAGTAACACGTCTGCCAGGAGCAGATGTCGCTCACTTCCCTGTACAAAGATCAGAGTGTTGCCACAGATGGCTCAGCTACACCCTCTGAAATGTTTCTCCCTCTCCTGCCATTGCAGTTGCACCCCAGTAGAATGTTCTGACAGGCCTGATGGTAAAAGACAAGTCAGATGATATTTCACACACCCTGCAAGACTGTTCTTCTTTAAGGCAGGGAAAGATGAGTTTTGTTTGCAGTCAGGTAGGAGTTTATCTGTGTTTTGTTATTTTGAGGTTTGTTTGTTTGTTTGGTGGGTTCTTTTGGGGTTTTGTTTTGGTTTTTTTAAACAACAGAGAAATTCAGGTATTTTAGTATGGAAAGAAACACGCACACATTTTAAACAGGATCAAGAAAGCCGTATCAAGTGTCCTTAAGCCAGGCTCAGGTTTTAGCTTGCCCTGGCATCTCAGAGAGTGTTGAAGGGTAATCAACAAGCCGCACTTATCGTCTCTGACACTCTACTAATTCTTCTACCTAAAGCCAGAATGTTAGAACTTTCTGAGCACAGGATTTGTGGCTCAAGACATCTTTCACACTGACATGCAGTTTTCAATACATCTATAAAGAGAAAAGTTACTTTTCTCTGCAGGTATACTTTACACTCATGCTGCTTCCAAGGGAGACCAAAGAGGATAATCCACATAAGCTGAGCTGGAATTCATGTTTGCTGCCTTTAGCTTCCAGCTCTAGATTGAACCAATTAATTTTATGTTACCCAGTCCATACAAGGGAGAAAAGTGAGCACTTGGGCTAAGTATGCTTCAGGTGTAACAAATCACTTGCCCATGTGTCACCAGAATAAGCAACATTTCCAACTAGGTTAAACTGTGCAGGGCCAGGAGTTGGATTGGATGATCCTTGCAGGCCCTTTCCAACTCAGGTTATTCTACAATTCTATGATTCTATGAACAACAAGAAGTTGTTCGTACACAAAAGCCTCCCCATCTGTCTGAGCAGGGATTACCAGTAATGAGCCTGTGTCCTTCGCCCTGGTCCCATGAAGTTATAAATTCCTTTAATGCTTTAATCTACCAGTGAAAAAACCCTGGCAGAAGGAGTGGAGGAGAAACAAACAGAACATACCCCAACTCACCATCCTGAGGTACAGAAATGCACCTCTCACCCCACACAAATAAGAATACACAGTGTTCTGCAAATACTGCTTGCATGAGGCTATACTATACATCCTAACTACATATTTAACTGAGGGAAGTACAACTCATTTCTCCACCTGTCCTGCTACAGTCAGTGGAGACAGCCCAAGGGTTTCCCAGATTCCCTGGGGAAAAAAACCAACCCAGTAGTTAAAGATCTGCCCCAAACTACGTGATTGTAAAGTTAGGATCTCTAGGGCAAACAGTACAGCTACCACAGTGTGATAAGGTGTATGCAGGAGGTCCTGATGGAGCACCAAGAAATGCTGCTGCTGGGAATGAGGAAAGCAATTAAAACAGCTCAAGGACAACAACCTGCATGAGCACAAAACCAGAGTGTGAAAAACGGGTTACTCTGGTGCTGTGTTATGCAGGCTATGCACAAGAGGAGAAACAGCTTGTGCTTAATTAGAACTGGGTAGAAGAGTCAAGACTAAAATGAAATTTTCTTAGTGAGTGAATATGGTAAACAATATGATGCCAGTATGATACTGGTAGAGGAGTTTTGTGGTGCAAAGTCTTCCAAAGTCATCTGTACCCAGGCAACCATGTAAATAAAACTATCAAGAATAAAACACATAAAACAAATCAAGACTGCCTGAGTAACAGCACTGAAAAAATCCACCAAATCTGAGAATGAATGCAGCAGAAATGGGACAAACTAGGAAAAAAATGTAACTGGGGACAGACTGTTTACTGGAGAGGAGTTTGGATAGAGAAAATGAGGTGCAAGGTGGTCCAAAATCCAAACATCCGAAAATAGAAAACAGGAAGATATAAAATCAGGTACAGAATAAAAGAGGACAGGGTTTTTTTTGTCAGTGAGAGTGGGGACACCTACAGATGGTGATGAATCCAAGTCCACAGTGATGTTGAAAGGACCCCTATTGGATAACCTGCTGGAGCTCCCATCACGTCTTCATCTGAAAAGACTTGGTGTGAGACAGTGGAGAAAGGGGGGGATTGACTTGAAGTGGGAAGGAAGATAGATTTATAACTCAACAGAAGTTAGATGTGATTCATAATAATTATAATGATAATTAGCAGCTTTATAGTTGTGTGTGCTTTTAGATTAGCTATCATTTAATTGCTTTATTAGTCTCTTAGCAGTGTATTACTTAATTTAAAATCATCATAATCTCTTAATTCAGGTTTATGTCTCAAGCCTGGACCCTGAAGGGGAGAGTCAGGCTCATAAAGTAACCTATGGCTACCTGCTTTGGCTTACCAGCCTGAAAGACCAGCTCTATCCTTCAATCAACAGGGACAGCCTTCAACCCAAATCCAGATGGATGCTCAGCCTCACACCCAGCCAGTCTCTGTCTCCATCCTCCCACCAAATGACACCTGTAATTCCAAAGCACTTGCAACAGAATGAGAAAACACTGATCGTGGTGTTCTCGGATGTTCTGCGCTCAGCTCATGACATTTCTGCTTCTCACACTTGCACAGGAAAATGACAAGTCCACTGGTGTGTTTTGATCTAAGAGAGATTCTGGAATTGTTTCCTGGTGTCATCCCTGTCAGTCTGAGGGAACAACAGCATGAATGGATCTTCACCACTGAAGCTGTAACTGTGATGGGAGGACTCTTGTACCCCACTGGTCCTCCACCTTCCTCTGTGCTTTTCTTTTGCAGAACATTTTTTTGGTATTGCCATATCACTGAATCTCCACCTCTTTGGGACCCTTTGTACCACCCACCAGTCAGGGTCCCCCGAGCAGCTGTATGGGGTGCCCAAGCAGGAAAGGAGAAATATTTCTGTGCTGCAGCTGCAGAAAATGATCTCTGAAGTGGCACATGCCCCACTGGTGAACCTGTGTCTTGTATTCTCCAGTAGTATCCGGGTTAATGGCCAAGTACCTCACACACAGATTCCTCTAACTTCAGAGATACGCTGCTTTCAGACTCATTTTTACAGCAAAAAGCTTTTAGCTCACCAGGTCAGCAGAACTATGAGGAAAAGACAAGGAAAATCCTAGTCCATGCAGTTTTCCTTATGTGGAACATGGCAACTCACCCCTTTCAAATGAAAGGCATTCAGATTTGGCATCTTCTCTCGGGGGGTAATAGCACAGCTATTATCTCCCCATCATTTGCCCAATTCATCACTCACAGCATTTTAATTTTGTCTAATTAAAAGAGTGCAAAAACATACTAAACCAAGAATATCTTCTTCCCTTTTACACTGGAAGAGATGACTCTCCAAAACACCTTCCTCCAAAACTCCTTCCCTCCCACATGCCTAAAAGCATCACCTGAAAAGGTTCAATTTATATAACAATGTATGGTCATCCCTCTCTGAACCAAGAGAAATAACAACTAATATACAATGCTAGAGCCATCTGTGCCCTATAGGGTATGAAGATCAGTGATGTGCCAACATACAAACAGCAGCTCAGGAGATCATCTCCAAGATTAAAGCCCAATTTCAAAGGGATGCTAATCTACATTTACGATTGCAGCCATGGAAATCTGCATTTCCTTGCACATTGCTCAAAAGCCCTTACCAATTTAGGTATGATTTTACCAGGACAGATTCCATTTCTGAAACATTACTGCAGGATGTTTTGTATTGGATAGCTCATAGCCCTACAGTTTAATATCAGTTATTGTAGCTAAGAATGGTTCAGAGCATGTACAGTCATTTATTTTTAAAATGGACGTTTTTACTGTAATGCCAAAGGGAAGGAGAATTTAAGTCTCAGACTTCTTAGGACTGCTTCTATTAAACCCAAGTGAAACTCTGCCTTGTCTGCTACATTTTTAGTAGCAGTAGCAGAGTGTCCCAGACTACTGGTTACCATAAGAGGTTGGGAATTCCCTACTACATTGCAGTCAGCCCTGAACTGAAAAGTCTGCCATACACATGGACTCTTAAATCATCTCCCTTGAGCTGTGGTGGGTCTGCAGGCCAAACAGACCTAAAATCACATTTCAGTCAATATAGCTATCAAATGAGTGCTGAAAAAATACTGCCACATAAGAAAGGGCCTCTTCATCGAACCACTTTCAGTTGTCATGCTGGTAAAATTGAGATGCTAACTCCCAGCTGGTGGGACTGTTAAACACCCTGAAAATGAAACATCAGCATATCAAATGGCTGACAAGGAGCTCTTAAGAGATTATTCATGACTGAGCAGTAGTCCACAGAGCTGGGTACTTCTTTTGTAGAGGAAAACCTGTTTTCATGGGGAGAGACTTTAATCCACCTACCCAGAAATTGTTCTGTATTGGTCATGAAAGTCGTTATCAGCACCAACAACTAAACCATGACCTTTTAGGGGTGTGTTTTTATAAACACTAGTGGACTGAAATGAGCTTAAGTGAAGAATTTGTCCCTTCCAACTGTACATATTGGTGGGTCTTCCATCCTTAATGGTTCCTATCTTCAAGCAGACAGACCGAAAGTTTTACATTTTTATTTCATTCTGAGTTTTGAGTGCCTGGTTTTCTGCCCTTTTGTGCTCAATGATAAATACATTAGCATTTGAAAAAGAACTAGCTTAGAGAATCCCCTCCATAAGAGAGCTATTAAAAAGCAATTTCTTTACCAGGGAGAAATACTGCTGTCAAGCATACAACAGGCAGCCTTGCTTCATCGTTCATTTTTGTGTTTGTATTATGGTTATTTTTCCTATTTCTATTCATCAGCAAATCAGCTTGATAGATTAATTCTTTTCTGAGAGTCGGTCTTAGTCACTGGAGTCTGTTCACCAAGAACCATCTGTTCCCCAAGATTTCCCTCCCACACACCATGGCAGAATCACGCCTACAACCAGTTTCTCCTATTAGGAAAGAAACGCCTGTAACAATCTGGGTGACATGAGTCCCCCAGGAGACAACACAAGAACCTGTAACTTTGTTCATCGTTATTATAAAGCAGTACCCATTACTCAAGGACTGACTCTGGAGGGTAAGTGAACCTGTCTACCCCTTCCCTCCCACTCTCTTGCTGCAGTACCAAAAGGTCACGACCTGTCCAAGAAATGGGAATGGGGAGAGACTGGATGATGCTGTGGCAGCCCTTCTTTCCCTTCCACAGCCTGGGCCCCGATTTCATGGAGTGTGTTTATGTGCAAGTTAGGGGTGATGCTCCTCAAATTCCTTCCTCTGCCTCCAACCCTTTCATGATCATGCAGACGTCTCCTAATCTTTCTGACTCCAACTCATCCCATCTACCCTACCTAAGTAGGTGTCTGGGAGAGTTTAATCAGGTTAAACTGAACGAGCTAACTGATCACCCCACATCAAATCCATGACATCTGCCAAATAACAGCAATGCAGTGGGAGCCTCATCCCAAGTGCAGGATGCAGACAGGCAGAAACTGGACTGTAGCCTGTGCCAGGCATTCCAAGACCAGAATCAAGTGCACCCTGGGTAGCTGTCACCTTCACTTCTGTCACTCAAGCAAGCAGCCAAATTGCCAAATTGCAGGAGGAGAGAGCAAGTAAATACACACCTTGCCTTCCACAGAAAAGACTCTCTCCTGGGAAGGACTGAGAAAGGGAATTGCTCGTTTCAGGTTAAAGACAACACTTCTCTTCCCTCTCACCTATACAACATTTTCCCTCAGTCCCTGAAGCGACCTGCTGTTTTTTTTTCTGAACCAACTCCCTGGAGGCATGCTGCTCATCTCTTTTAACAAAAGGTTCATCTTTTCAGAACAGAAATGGCTTTTCTTGCCACTTCCTCTTTTCAGTGCTACAGCTCAGAAGTCCTGGCACCTTCCCAGTGCACGGGCTCGGCTGTGCCCTTGGAGCTGGAATCCATCTAGCCTTGCTGGCAGAATAAAAACTAACGAAAAGAAGTGAAAAGGACCAGTGAGTTAATTAAATACAGCTCCTGTCAGAGAATGGGAGAACAAAAGCAGGTGTAGGCAAAGAAATTATCCAGGGGCATAAGAACTACCACGCAGGAGCAGAGCAAAGATGTATTTGATTTGAGCCACCATCTGACACGAGCTACAAGAAATGTTGCAAAGAAAGACATAATTCAGCAAATTACATCGCCCCAGTCAGGTCTCATCATGGTTTATAGGAGGAAGGGAGTGGTTTAAGTGTTTCATTTACAACATTATCCTCTATATTTAAAATATGTATTTTTAGCCATACAAATGTTAGGACAGCTTAAAGCCTCATTTCATTGACTAAACATCATACGTAATTAATTTTAAAATCTAGCTATTATTTAGTAAAATACTCTTTCCTTCTTCAGTGCTGAATTACTTTCACTGAACGTTCCCTTTCCTGGACACTGAGCTTATCTTACTTCGGGTTTCTTTATTTTTAGCACAGATGTCTCTCACCACTCTGGTTTCATGTTCTGCTGATTCCCCTGATGCCAGGGATTTGAACATCTATTAGTACCCGAACAATCTGCAGACACAAAGCTGACTGCTTTCCTAGAGAGCACCAGCACTCCAAGGAACTCACTGCTTCCATGGCTGCGCATGGGAAGCAAACTGGAAGAGGATGGACTCAAAGTTATAGCACTGACCAGGGAATGACACTGATTAAATGTCCCTCAACCTTCCAGATTAGATATTAGGCAGAAGGGAGAGAAGGGTAACTAAAGGTCTACAGACATGTATTTTGGATTTTGAATCGGGGTTTTTTTATTAAATATTCCATTAATACCTAACTATTGCATAGCCTTCTTCATCAGTAAGTTCTTCAATAAAGAAGAGGCATGTAATTTTTCACATGAGAAAACAGACACACAGATTTGAAGTGACTTACCCAAGGTCACACAAGTGGAAGAAGAACCTAGCTGTTTTAAAGCCCTTTAGAAGGCAATATGCCTTCCTTAACCAAGTGCTTCTTTCCTGAGAGCTGCCTTTTGAGGGCCAAATTAACATCAAAATTTTGGCACTGACTCAAAGCCTAATCTATGTTTTAAAAAAAAAAAAATACAGCACACATTTAGTCTTGGGAATATTATCTCTCTGTAACTGGATCATAAGAAAATGTGTTTAATAAAGGCAAGATTCATTGGGGTGAATAGTAAAAAACTGGGTAACAGGCTTGTGGAAAAATCTGCTTTTTTTTTCCAGAGGTGGTAGGGTCCATGTGCTCTCCTCTGACATTGTTCATTGCTTTACAGTCCTGTGCTGGGAGAGTACAGGTCCCCAGGGAGAAGGAAGGGAGAAGCACACAGGTGAGGCAGAGGAATGCCAGCCTCAGAGAGTACCAACCCTGGGAAAAGATGAACTGGAGAATGCCTCTTGCCTCCAAGCAGGCTGGGAAACTCACCCTTTACAGCTTACAAAGGAGGATACAAACATAACTGCTTTGCTCTTGATGCCTTTCCTACCCACCATAAACTGCTTTTGACCCATTGTAATCAGGAGCTAACATTCATCTGGAGGAAAGCTGCCCAGAGGTAGCAATCTTGATGTGTCCACAGAGTTAACATGGATAGGAAACAGAAATTGCCATTTGGTGATCCAGGGGTTTTATCTAAACCAAAGGAAAGCAATAAAAACTGTCCTCAGAGGACACATCTGAAGAGTGAGTGATATGTGACCAAAGCAGAGGGTGGTAAATGGGAAAAACTGATGGACAGCAACTAAGGTAGAAAATCAAAAGAATCTTCTCTGCAATGCACTGATGAGCACAGAGGCAGCTGCACCAACTCTCGTTTGATGCAGCACAGACCCCAAATCAGTGCTGAAATGGTACATGAAAAACTCTGACAGGAACAGTCCCAGATCTCAAAAGCACCTATTCCAGAGCTTTTCAGAGAGTCTGTTTTGTGCAGATGGATGGGTAGCACACAACTGGGTGAGGTTAAATGTACACCACCGCTATGAACAGCAGCAGGGGAGCAACGCCTCGGGATTGCTGCTGCTTGTTTTTCCATGTCCACTTCAGCAGCAGGTTAATTTTTATCACAGACATAAGCAAGGCTTCAGTTTAGCCACACCTCTGAGCCTCTGGCACAAAAAATGTTTGGTCTTACAATAGTTGCTCAGCCATCCCCTGCTCTTACTCCAAATAATGAACCCATCACATTCTCTAAAATCTGGATCCTTCCAGGGAAACTAACATTACACTTTATTTTGACATTTTACATACCAGTGAATTTCTTCTGCAACTGATTCTGTCCAGCACAAAGGGTAATTTCACAGCATGTATTTCTGTGTAAAAGTTGGGACTTCTACCTGAATTATTTGCTTTCTCCCACTGTTACTGGAGAAATGTTCACCTTTGAATCAAACCAATGTACAGATTCACAGGAACACAGAAACATACCCCATGTGCACCTACTTCAGGTTATGCCCCACTATTTAAAATACACAATGGCACACATGGAGAGTTAATATCGCACACAGCGGGCTTCTCAGTTAAATTGAAAATTTAACATGAGAGAATTTGGTTTTCAGCCCGGTTTCCTAGGAAACATTTCCAGCTACTATTGGTGGAGGCTACAGGTTGACTGTCAAGCCCACTATTTCCTTTGTTCCCAGTCCATCAGCTTGATTTCTTTTATCATCTGGTCTTCCCTACTGAAATACATCTAATATAGGGGGAAGGGTTTCTTAACACATGCAAAATAATCAGTATTTCCCAAACAGCCTCCCCAAAAGAGAGACACAAAGCAGCAGCAGTGATTAAAGAAGAACAAATGAAATGAAGTTATTTGAATTAATTTAAAACATGATATCCAGATTTGTATATGTTCGAGTCTGCACAGTGTTGATAAATATCTGCTAGAGATAATCTACAATTTTACTGTTTATCCCTAACAAACAGATGGGCTTCTGCGTTGCCATTTACAACAGCATAAACACATTCTGAAAACAAAAACGAAACAAGGAAGAATTCAGAAATATGTGCACAGGTTTTTAACTGAATGTCCTGTACTTAGGTGAGATTTTATTACCCTTTAGAACACCTGCATGTTCTACAATTAAAGCATTACAGACAACGAGCACTGTAAAAAATCAATCCCCAGTGTCACTGCTCTTTGAAGACAAGAGGGAAAACACACTGGAGTGTATCTACAGGAGAGAAAACAGGTCCCAGCCTCACAGACAGGCACTGACCTGGGCACGGTGCCTTGGTCTGGAACCTTCCTGGCTTTGTCTCTTACCAAAAAAAGTGATTGCTCCAGAGAAAGAGAAGGCAGAACAGAAATAAACCCTTGCTTGCAGTGCTTAATGAAGTCATGCAGACTCAAAGATATATCACTGCTTCTGTTTCCACTTCTGTTGTGACTCGTGTTTCTGCTCGCTCTTTCTTTGTGCTTTGGCAGGGAAAAATATGGGCAACTCTGGTGGTTCCCTTCCTCTTCCCTGGTGGGAGGAGACTGGACCCCTCCCTTCTTCCCAGGACATTCACATGAGCTCAGACTGCAGTATTTTTGCAGCTCTTCTACCTGTTCCAAACCCACTGTAGTGGCAGGTTGGTATGGGTCTTTTTAAGGATGCTATTAATAACATCCTTCAGAACTAGAGAAAATTTCTAAGAGCTATTCCCTTTATGCCCACGATACCCGGTCTCCCTCCTCAGCTGTTTCAGTCATAAAAAATGGGCATACAAGCAGGTATTGCTTTTGTGGGGTTTTTTTTTGTTTAACAGACAACATTTCCAGTGTCCTTCTGTCGTACTTTACGGGACTCCTTCAGCTCATGCACCCAGTAATGATTAAGGCAATCAGGAGCAGAGATTAAAGACAGTGCTTTATGTTAATAACTGGGTGATGACCCAGGCCTAATAACCTCAGAACTGGAGCAAGACCTGCCCTGCTTGTGTAGAAAGCACAAACACCGCTGCTGCTACGAGCTGAACCTGCTCTTGTGAAATGGCCTCCTTGATTCCCACAGAGCAACGCTTGGTCCGTGAATTTTCCCTTTAGATGTCCATGATTTTGGATTATGAGGATAAAAGTGAAACTTTTCCAATCATGCCATTGAAACAGGAATGTTTAAAGGGCTCGCCCTTCTCTCCTGAGCTAAACTACCTGGAGATATCACACTGTTACGAAAAAACTGTGGGTAGCACAAGAGCAGTGTAATCGTTTGATACTAATCAACACTGAAATTGTTGGAGAAATAAAAAGCTGTCATTCACTTAGAGCCTGCAGCAAAACTCGCCTAGTTGATAGGGAACATTACAAAGGTTCATTTATTTTATGCATTTCAGTTCTCAGCATGACACACCTTCTATCCAGGGGTGTGAATGTATTTGTAGTGTACCTCAGGAGATGAATGTCCATCAACAAATTCCAGTGTTTATTTATGGTTAATATTTCACAGCAATAAACATTAAATACGTTCCTATTTGATAAGATAACAATCTGAGGCCAACACCTTCCCTTTCAAGGCTCCCAGTAAAGTGATAACCTTTGAAACATATCAGCTGCCTCATGTAAAAACTGAGAACTGTCTCCACCAAGCAACTCAATAACTGATCTGTATCTTTATGACTACAACTTCTCATTATGGAGATAGAGATACCACCCAAACCACTTCAGTAAGATACAAGCAAACGTGGCATTAGCTCAGCATATCAAGACACTGATATGAGGAAGTTCTGCTGGCAAGTCCTCCCAGGTGGACAAATCCCAAACCACAGAGCATTTTTCTGGTTGGTATCCATGGGCTGGCATGGCTAATATTCCTGCAGTGCACCTCAGCTAGGAACTTGAAGAGAGGCACACAGAAAACACAAGAAAAAGAGAATATATAGTTAATCCCATTTGGGAAAAGGGCAGACTTTTCAGGAAGGAAAAAGGAATAAGAGGTTTGTATTATGCTGAGAGGAAGAAAGGATATACAGAGGGGTATGGAATAAAGGACTTTGCTTCCTAAAGGGAGATGGCCTTTAAGATCACCTGGTCTAGTGAAGGGTGTCCCTGCATGGCAGAGGGCTGGAATGAGATGAGCTTGAAGGTCCTTTCCTACCCAAACCATGCCATGATGACTCTATGGCTTTCCTTCTGAACATCCTATCAGCTATCAGACTATCAACTGTGCAGCACAGGCCAGCCCAAATCCAAGATACAAGATGTAATCTCATTTTCAGCTTTCTTTGACTACACCTAAAGACCAGATTGCTGGTAGGAAAAGAGTGCAGCTCTACCACCCTGCTTAAAAGGTGACATCTGAAACTGGGAAAGGGGAGCTGTGGAGGTACATGTTGGTGAGGAAAGAGGATCAGGAAGCACTGTTGGCCACCACCCAAATGTGGTGGTGATCCATTTTAACTGGAACACATAGTTATCAGGTCCTGAATCTCAGCAAATTCACCTCTGGTTTTTCCCCTTTCTGCATCTGAGATGATGTGCTAAAATGGCAAAGAATTTACTTACTGTTGACTGTAGTTGCTGAGGAACGTGGGAGGGACAGGTGACTGGACAATTCTGGGAGCTGAAGGAGGTATATGAAGATGGGATCAAGCAGGTCATGGCTGTAAGGATCTGCAGATCATGAAACAGAAAGGAGCAGTAGAGCTGCACAATGGATTTGGGTCAGAGCTGACCTGGAAAAGGTGCAGCTGGAATTGCTGATGACTGAGTGATGCTCTGATCAAAACCTTCCCTGGAGGTTTCTGGGGCTAGTGGAAAGTGGGGAAATGGGTTGCTAGGCCCCAGGGCAGCAAATCCTGTCTGTCAGAAAGAAATGGAAGAAATAATAGGGGAAGGGCAGAAAGAATGATGATCTTCCAAGCTTCAAAAGGAAGGGCTGAAGGGTAGAATTCTGGAAGGATGACAAAATGATTTACTGCTTCCATGCCCTATGGAAGCTCAAGGTCTCCATGCTGCTAAGAATGGTTACTGTCCTCTCACTCAATGTACTGGGCACATAAAAAATTTGACAGGGAAGAATCTAATTACCATTCCCTAAAGGCTCAGAGATCCTCCATTGATAAAACTCCATCAAAATCATACAGGCACTACATTAACAATTCTGAATTGCAGCAAACTTGATTTATTCTGTATTCTTTTCCTGTTCAGGCTGCAGTGCAGAGTCCGGATGCCCTTTAGACATTACAACAGAACCCAGCCCATTGCCTTTGATCAGTTTGTATTCCTGCCCAGCATGAAACAGAAACAAGCAAAATCAGCACTCAGAATTTGTGGAGACATGAATCTTTTAAAGGATCAGGTTTAATGGGTTAAAAACATTAGAATGAGACTCATATCTACGTGCCACAACATATTTTTAGCACATATAAGCCTTCATGTACAAGAATTTTCCCTCCCTCTGAACTTCTATGCCTCGATCTCTTGTGCATCCTTTCTTAGTGTAAATCCTTTTAACGGATTATATTTAAAGAACCACTTATTTGATGCTAGGAAGAGATGCCAAAGCAGTATTTTGGCAGTTGTTTATGAAGTGATTAAGATCTTCTATTTTTTCTATGCAGATATAATAAAGGATGGCCATTTATTTTGCTAATTGATACGAAATGTAAGGACTAGAACTTTAAATTGATGGAAAGACAGAAATCAAAACCTGACTGTCCTTTCTTCAGTGGACAACGAAAGAGCCCCATGCAGAGAAAATCCCGTCCTTGAGGGATGTGTATGGTGACAACATGCAGGAGATGGATGAATCCAAAAGGATTGCAGAAGAACAAAAGAGTCTTGTGTCTCAGTCCTTTGAGCAAGTCTGTATTTTCCCTGCTTATCTTTCTGGATACACCCAGTGATGTTACACATCCCTCTTCAAATTCTTATCTACAATACAGGTTTTCTCCGCAGGCTATTTCTATGTTTCACCACACTCTTTACGACATTAATAGTTACATGTACATGTATTTACTGCTCTCTGCCCTTTCTGGAAAACAAAACAAAACAAAAACACAAACAACCAACCCCCTCGAAACAAAACAAACAAACAAAAAACCCCAAACCTATCTCAGCTTTTCTACTACCTTGAAAACAATAAAATAGCAAACCCTATTTTCACAGAGGAAGCCCTTGGGTATCTCAGAGAAGGCATGTTGTGGGATTAGGCCTTACCTTTCAAAAAGATGCATCACTTTCCTGATACATATATGTGGAGAGAATGTGACATGGGAAGTAGTCCAGTGAAAATGACATTTTACAAGAAGAAGTTACAAGCCCCACCTCCGTGTTCTTAGAAACTCGGGTAACTTGGATAGTGTACCTGGAAAGCTGAGCTGCACCTTGGGCACGAAGTTTGGTAGAGAAACCAGCTGGCAAGAGCGTATTTGAACAAGCAGCCACATGAATGAGCTCTCAAACACATTCTGGGTATCTCTGGCAGTGCAACGTGGAATTCTGTGGCTGTGCTAGAACTTCTACCCACAGCATGAGAACAGATTTCATAGCTTAAGTATTCTACCTAGGGAAGATGAACCCTGCTCTTACAAGCCTTTGGGTTAAAAAAACCAGAACTCATGAGACACAAGCTCCTTGCTTGCTTTCTGCTGACACAGAGCAAATAAACCTTGCTCCAGGAAAATGCCTAAGCAGGTATTTTATTTAAAGCATGGCCATTGAAATGGGAACTCACTGCAAGTTTCCTATGAGCTTTTGACACACTGCATCAGGAAGCCACACATCTGGTTCACCCCACATTAAAGAGGGAAAACGATTTTCATTTATTTGACAGAAGGGGTAACTGATTAATCTAGATATTTAAACAGTTGTTCTGAAGGAATAATATGAAGCTTTGATGTATCTCACATCTTCTCAAGTCCTTCTTCAGATTCTTCATAGGCCTCCTTTAGGCACTGGAAGGGCTTTGTCCTTCCTAATCTGCTCCCTGGGTGGTTGAAATCCCCCATGAGGACCAGGGATTGTGGATGTGAATATTAAGTGCTGTTAATGGCACTGCCTCTGTTTTAATCCCTTTGCTGCCAGCCACTCACTTGCTTCACTATCACCAAGTGCAGTAATTCCTGGGACTTAGAACACCCTGCCAGGACATGCTGAGACAGCTGAAGCGCTTCGCTCACTAAGGTTTGTTTAGGGACTGACCTCTGGAACACCGAAACTTCTTTGTAATGAACACTGCGCGGCAGAGGCAGGAGAGTAAAAGCCAAAGGATGTATAAAAAGACTAGGAAAGCTACCAGAACTCAGGAGCTCAGAGATCCAGAGCCTGTTTCCCTTCTCCAGCTTCCTAAGTTAGATATTTCTTAGCACTGCCAGGTGTCAGTAGAGACACAGTGGCATAAAGAATGCACTACAACCTGGAGGTTTGGGTTTTTTGCTCGGTTTGGGGTTTTTGTTTTTTTAAGGTGCTAAACAAGGTAAGTTCCCAGATAAACTCTTAGGGAATTCTGCTTATAAGTGACCTCCAGGCAAAGCATGAACCATTAAACTCTTGCAGTCTGAATGTCCAGCCAGGTTTCTTTTCCTCACCTTGACCGTAACACCTTTATCTGCATGTTGGCAATCTGATGGAGACAATGGTGACAGCTTTGCTTTTGTCAAGGTAAATGATATCCACAGCTTTCCCTCATCCACAGATTCAGTCATTTTATCACAGAACAGGACCAGATTGGTCCAGCTAAACATATCAAGGGTCAATCACAGAATCATGGAAGCGACTTTAAAGATCAGGGGTGGGGCAGCCACAGCTTCTCTGGGCAACCTGTGCCAGGGCCTCAGCACCCTCACAGGGAAGAATTTCTTCTCAATATCCAATCTAAACCTTCTCTGTTTCAGTTTAAAACTGTTCCCCTTGTCCTGTCACCCTAGGCCCTTGTCAATAGTGTCTCTCCATCTTTCTTGCAGGCTGCCTTCAGGTACTGGAAGGCTGCAATTAGGTCACCTTCTCTTTTCCAAATCCACGCTGACCCTTCAAGTCACTCCCTTTTCCTTCATGTACCCAGAAATGTCAAGAAAATTCACTCTGTGATTTTTTTTTTTCAGGGACAGAAGCGAAACTGCCTGAAGCTGCAGCTGCCTGAGTTGTCCCTCTTGCCCTTTCTGACAATGGGTGAAGCATTTGCCCTTTTTTCCAGCCATAAGTGTCCTCTAGAATGTAGAAATCCTGGAGGCTTCTGAAAGAAATGGAATACATAGTCCTTCATGCTCTCTTTACAGCCCTGGGAAAGAAATTTGCTGCAAAACATACCTCCACATAGAGTTCTACTAAAGTCAGCTTCCTGGAGATCAAAGCAAGGGCAGCAGCTTGGGAACTGCCCACATCCAACAGGGAGTCAACCATCAGGGAGACAGCGTGCCTCCAGGCATGGATACAGCACAGCAAAGAACACATTAGCTTTTTGAACAGGTTATTGCCTTTCTGCAAGCAACCTCCCCAAGCAGAAATCTACCCATAAAAATGTTTTTCCCTCCTCCACCACTGACAATTTTGTCACACTTTGTATGGAAATGCCCTTCCCAGTGCTGAAATTATTTGTGGGTGGACAGTTCAGGTGGTTAATTCCTTGGGTGTGGGCACACATGCAATGCCAGAAGTGGCACAGTTGTATTCACCTGGTCTTCTGAAACATGAGCTTATCACTTGAAGAATGATAAACCCTTTTCTTACCCTCCTGCATCTCTATTGTTGTGTTCTCACAGCCTGCTTTATACTTGAACACCTTGAATAATGAGTGAGGTACTTCTAAAAAAGGTTTAAAGAGGTCAGACTGAGAGCTGTTACAGAAAGGATCATGAAACATTTGAGTGAAGGTGTAATTACCCATACTTACAGTGTGTGTGTGTCTTAGCAGATTTTGATATATCTTTAATAAATAAAACATTAATATAAACTTCAGACAAGTTCAGAGCCCTCTGGACACCCTAATTTTTAAAGATGCATTCACTAACAAAAAGAGAACCTAAATAACTTATTCTGGCTTCATCCAACAGGGAAATTTTCAATGTAGTGGAAAAAACTGTCAACTTAATACAAAATTTTGCTGTAATTTAGAGCTCTAGTTCTGCCATTATAAAAATAAAAAATGAAATAATTAAAAACAAGTTGTTACTTTGGAAGAGATCACCTAAAAATATTTTGGCATTTGGGGTTTTTTTAGGGCCCTGGGGTTGGAGCTCTACCACAGCAATCAAGGTAATTCAAGGGAAAAGTCCATTTTGCCTGTCCTTACCCATATTTTCTTTGCCAAAAAACATTTGGGAGGCTTTTTTTTTCCACTCCCAACTAGGAAGGTACTGACTGTTCACTGTAAACTTTTATTATACAGATGAAGTACCTGTAGTTTTATACACAACTGTAATCGCAATAACACCCAGCTTGGAGCCAGATCCAGGCTTCTGTTTTGCTGAGCTCACCAGATTGAAGGCTTTAAAACACATTTTAGTGTTTTGCAGCTACAAAACCAAAATAAAAGACCTTTTTCCCTAAACTAAGCTATGAAATCCCACTTTTAAGGTGAGA
Source organism: Corvus brachyrhynchos (assembly GCF_000691975.1). Lineage (NCBI taxonomy): Eukaryota > Metazoa > Chordata > Aves > Passeriformes > Corvidae > Corvus > Corvus brachyrhynchos. The sequence goes on along the minus strand of NW_008239295.1, from coordinate 99,759 downwards.
TGGCAACACAAGGAGACAACCGGCAGAGTTGACAAGGAAGACAAGAAGAAGGCACACAATAATAGAGATCAAAAGTACACACACAGTTAGTTAGTATCAAAGGTTTGTTTGGTTTTTAAACAAGCCACAAGTCAGTGCTTGTTTTTGTTATTCATATTTGTTATTTCTACTGCAGCAGTGCCCAGAAGTCCCATCCAGGCATCCCATGGTCAGTCCCTCCTTTTAAATCTTGATGCAATCACACTGACTATCCCAAAGCTTCATGTATGAGAAGGAGATCACTCCAAGTTTTCTCTCTCATCTAAATCATGCCCATAAATAATAAGCCACACACTTGGCAAAACCAATTCAGATTGTACCAACACAAGGCAAGTTTCTGGGGCAGCCACTTTGGCACAACCACCTTGAATTTTGGATAAAACAGACCCAAACTGTAGCACAAGACTGATGCACCACTGAAGACACATCAACATTCTCCAATAACAAGTGAAAGCATATAGTAACTGAACATATATAGGGTCAAAAATCAGTCTAATGATAATTTTTGATAGAATGAATAAAGCATGCCCTGATTTTAAAAATATTTAGCTAGATTAGCAACCCTTTCCCTCTGTCAACTCCAGATCAAACACAAATCAGGCCAGAACAGCAGGCTCTGGACAACCACCTTCACAGACCAGAGTGCAGCAGTGAATCATCCCTGTTGCCAGAATTAATAGGATTTCCCTCTGCAGTCAGACCAGCTCGTTCTGGGAGTCTGGCTGCAGTTAGTTTGTGCTGTTCACAGTCACACCATCGTTCATATTTAACTATGAATGGAAGAGCTGTTTCGCTTCAAGAAGCAAAATTAATTTACAACACCAATAATACTCTCACTCCCAGATCCCTTAAAAGAAAACAAAAGGCCTAATACAAGCCCCCAGAAAATTACCAAAGCCCAATTTTCAGGCTTGGGTTCCTTGGCACAATTCAGACATTTCGATTTGTGTATGCAACAACGCGAGTCAGAACTTCACAGTTTTTTAAAGCAATCTCCCTAGTATTTGGCAGCTCTTATAGGTCTGGTAAACATAATAAAAACAGCAGGTTGGATTTGCCAGAGTAAACTGCAGTCAAAGGTGACCTTCAGACAACTTTAAAGCTGTGATCCTCTGGAGGATGGATTTTGGGATCAATTGTAGGACACCCAGAAGATCAAAAGTTCTGGATTGTGAATATCAAGATGCACCACTGTGTCACAAGCGGGAGCTCTCTCAAAGGCCCAAAGGCTCAGAGTATTCCCCTCCCTTCTCCCCAGTATTTCCACAAATTTGTTTATCCATGTGCTAGTCAGGGATCAGGTTTTTACAGGGAAGTCAAAACAGAAGGTTAAAGATTCTGCCCCACTATATTTAGGATTTCTTCTTAAACTGCTGTGTTTTGTTCACAACAAACTTTATTTCTTTGCAGGGTCTTGGAAGGCCAGAGTTCAATTTAGGAAAACAGAAAAGCTTCCTTTAAGAAAAAAAAACATTGAAGAAATAGCTGAGGATGGAATGGAATAAAATCAGGCACAAAGAACAAAACGTGAGTCAACTTTACATTGTGCTGAATGACCAAATAGCAAATTCTGCTTTTTGGGTGCTGACTGATGGCTCCATTGCCAACCCATTCCAGAAAAAGATGAGCCTGTATTTTCTTAACTAAGATTTGCAGGCCCTCAGAGGTTGTTTGAGGTTAGTTGTCCTCATTCAGCCCCAATTCCAAGATGAGAACCCATGCCTGCAGATGAGCTGTGGTACAGGAGCAGCTCCGTCGGTGTCCAGAGCAGTTCTGAAGTGCAACAGCCCAAAAAGGAATTGTGCCAACTCGCACACATCAAGAGCCAAGTCCCGGGCTCCAGCAAAATGACAAACATTGTTTAAAAACATGTTTGCTGAAGGCCTTGTTGGTGAACGGGTCACTTGGCAAAACTGTGAACACAAGGCATGCTGTGCAGCTGCCTAAAAGCTCAGCTCTCCCATGTGCCTGAGCAAAACCAGGATCCAGGAGAAATCGGCAGCTTACAAAGGATGCCCAACAGGACTTCTCTAATGATGTTGCTCCATGGCCTTGCTGCCAGCAAAAGCTGCCAGGAAATGGCTCTGACTTCTGTTACTGGTGTAAAACTCTCAAGCCTGTGTAGGAAAGTTTTTCCTCTTCAATGCTCTTTGTTCTTTTCCCATCCTCTTTGAAAATGCCATGCTGGACTCCTCCATCCCTCTAACGCACACTCTCCCACTTCCTCGACTTTTTCCTTTAGGACATGTAGACAGCAGTGGTGGTGATGCTGAAAGTTTTCTCCTGGCAAGGAGACCTGGAAAGGCACAACGTTCTGGATGGAGAGATCTCTGACTGGCACAAAAGTAAATTTTGTGGATTAGAGAATCTAAAGCTTCCGTTTAGTCACTTGAAAAAAAAAATCTAACATTAGGATACTATTTCCATCTCCAACTTAACACACAAGGTCAAGTTCAGAAGCAATCACATGGGAAAAGAGGTGGGAAATCACATGGGAAAATGAGAGTCAGCAGTACCAATAAAACAATTACTTCTTGGGTTTGTTAGCTTCCAAACCCAGAAACTGTCTAGCTTGCTTATGCTCCAAGGCTGGAATCAGACAGTGTTGGTTTTCCACATTTAGAAGAGTGATTAACTGCATTTTCATCTCTGTACCAAACACTTTTACCCGTGTTTAAATCGTTATCATCTGAAGTTGAAATACTGGCAGGGAAATCAAACTCATGCTTGTAATTATCCAGAACAAAAAGAAAATCCACCAGAATGCCACAGAATTGAAAGAATGACTTGTTTGGGCTACTTATTTGGGGCCATCACCTCTCTGAAATCTACCCTTCACGAGATACTCAACCAAAGCTAAATGAAGGTACCAAGAGAAATTCTACTGATTCCAGGAACTGGGCCTTGGCTGCAAACCAGAAAGTATGTAGGCATAAATGCAAATTCAAGCAACGTTATGAAGATCCTTTAAAGGACCCAACTGCAATCTTAGTTTGCTAACTTCCTTATGAGATTCCCTCTTTCTTCTGTATGACACCCTTGCACATTAAAGAAAAAATACTGTGAAGTTACAGGCTGTAAGTGTACCAAAGTATCACTGCTTACGGAGCACTAAAAATGTGTTTCATTTTACAGACGACAGCAAATGCAGCCTAACTGCGACCTCCATGCTGTTACTGGCAAGAGAAAGTCTTATTGTTGATATTTTTTTTAATTGCATCATTCTCAAGGTACTGCCTGCTCATTTGCTTCAAGGGCTGAACTTTTATTTTGTCATTTATCAGCTGGTAGAATCTTCACTGCAGAATCTTCACTAACACACAAACCCCTTGGGATACCTGCCACTAAATAAAACAAAAACGGCTAGCTTGAAAGAGAGCGCCATCATGCATGTGTGCATGTGTGTCTAATTGGGCTGCAGAGCAGAGTTTTGTGCTGGCTGCGTAAAAAGCTTGTCTGTAACATTCCTTGGACAAAATGAGGTCTCTGACCATCAGAGTTCTCAGAGCACACTACCAGTCATGATATCTTTACAGATTGAGCAGAATAACTGAATATTAATATTTAAACATGTGCATGTCTCTTGTTAGATATCTTACGTGAAACTGAGAAAATTCTCCTTTGTTTTCAGTTTTTTTTTTAACTTTACTGCATGAGCAACACATGCATTAGCATACAATTGGCTAAAGGGATTTTTCTGTAATGCCTCTATTTGAGGCTCTGTATTCTCCCCTGGAGGTGTTGCTGTTTACATCACGATCTACTTGACATCACAAAATGATTTTAAGGAGAAAAATCCCAACCAAACAAAAAAATCCTTCTGAAATCTGATGATTTCTTGCGATTCCAGACCAGGCCACAAAAAATTGCAAGAAAAGAAGAAGTAAAGATAAAAGTGAGGGACAGCTTTTACAGATTGTTCTGCAGGTGGTGGGTATGTGTGTAGAATGACATGAAGACAGAAACCATTAACCCCCTTGCTGTTGCAGCTCAGCAGGCAGGCACAGAGAAAGCCGAGCTGCACAAAAAGATCTTGCTCTACCCTTCACACAGGGCAAATTTTCTGTACACACACCTTGCAAGGATCAAGACTCTGCTGAGGTGGCAGCTGCTGCCAGGCCAGTGTCCCCTGGTTGATGTTGGACCACCCTGATTCATGCTGGGTTTCTCTTTTCAGTGGAAGATGAGGAAACTGATGTGTCAGGTTTTGACACCAAAACATTTTTATTCACAGAATGACAAACACACTTGAAATTAACTGAGAAGCATTTTTGATTTCAGAGATTTACTAATTTCAGAATAATTTACCTTGTTTCTACAGTTTCATATCGCACTGTGTTCTTGTTTTTCATTTAGAATCTTATGTCATTTAAACATTCTTAATTTCATTGTGATTTACTGTGTACCTTTGTACAACTGGAGGAAATTGAAAACTGCAGTCTATTTTATTTTAAAAGAGTTGACTTCACCCACTGTGAATACCTGCAGGAGCAGAAGGACTGAAGACAGTTTGCAAAGATGGAGTATTACACTGTGACCTCTTCTTGACAGTGATAAAACTGAGGTTTGAATTCTGTACCATCTGGCAGAGCTTGTGACCTGGAGACAAATGGCATCCCCAAGCCTTGTCTGGGTTTCAGCAGCATTGCTTTTTTTAATAAAAGACAACGTATCACACTATTAGCTCATAATCCTTCCTAGAGCTTCCAGTACTGCAAGTTCCGCTTTTAAGGGGCAAGATCCACAGGAACCATGCTGATAACACCACAGAACTGCATCTCTAAGTGATCAGAGACTGATGTTTCAGGTAGAGAGTCATGCAGGAGTACAGGGAGAAGCCACGTAATAAGGGACACAGCTTCTTGCAGTCGGATGCCTTCGGGAAGGGTCTAGAGCACAAGTGTTAGGAGGAGTGGCTTAGGGAGCTGGGGTTGTTTAGCTGGGACAAAAGAAGGCTCAGGGGGTACCTCATTGCTCTCTACAACTACCTGAAAGGAGGTTTTAACAAAGTAGGGGTCAGCCTCCTCTCCCAGGTAGCAAGTGATAGAATGAAAAGGAAATGGTCTCAAGATGTGTCAGGGAAGGTTTAGATTGGATGCCAGGAAAAACTTCTTCACCAAAAGGGTTTTCGAGCATTGGAATAGGCTGCCAAAGGGAGTGGTTGAGTCACCACTCCTGGAGGTATTTAAAAGATGTGATGCTTAAGGACTTGGTTTAGTGGTGGACTTGGCAGTGCTGGGTTAGCACCTGGACTCCATGATCTTAAGAGTTTTTTTCCAGGATAACTGATTCTATGACTCTATAACTCATTTGTTCTTCAAACACAGAGAGATAGAAAAAATATTATTTCAGTCTTGGCCTTGAACACTTCCAGGGATGGGGCACTTATAGAATCAGAGAATCAGTTAGGTTGGAAAAGATCTCTGAGAGCATCGAGTCTAACCTATGACCTAACACCACCATGTTCCATCAACCTAAAAGCCTCATTAGCCCTGATCCAGGTACACACCGCTCTGCAGTGGTCACAGCAGATTTCAGGAATGCTGTTCCAGATGGAGTGACAGGGCACCAGTTTGGCAAGGAGAACTTTTATTGCTTATGGTGATGAGTGAGGGGGCAAAGACAGGGATAGTCATAGGAGGTGGGGAAAGATAAATCTGAAATGATTTGCTGAAATATACAGGACCTTGCTGGATGTTTGCTGATAAACACAGCACACTTCACAAGGAAATACTGAAGAGGCAAAGCTGTCTGACAGCATTGAGCATCTGCTTTTTGCAGTGGCCAGGCCCATCGCAATGTGCAGCTCCAGACAAAGCTTTGCAGGGAAGAGAAGGCCTGTCTGTAGCATCCACTGTAACTATAAGGGTTAACTGTGGATGGACGACAGGAAAAAGCAGCAGCATTTTACAGTCACACCTAATTCTCCATTTTAGGCAGCCTCCCCATTTGCTCTCTGAATTATCAGAGACATTAATAAGAGCCTTTTCCACTCCCCACTTTGCCCGATCTTTCTAATTAGGAACACTGAACAAATATATCTGAGAAACAGCCTGGCAGCAGCAAGCAGCCTTGGTTCACTGCATGCAGGGCATGGAAAATGCTCTTCTCTCCCACGGACAACGGGAAAGCTACAATCGGTGACTCAGCATTAGCCCAGTAACTGCTCTCCAGGGAATCCCAGACTTCCTGCCCAGCTCTGTGCACAGAGGGATCAGACAGCAAAAGCGCTCCTTGAGACAATTCCCTACCTCTGATAAACACACACCTGCCATCAACGAACGATGATACATCCCTGTCAAGCTTTGCCTCATGATCCGCATCTCTGGACACATCCAGGCTGCAGCCAATATTGAAATTTAGGGGGTTTTGTGTAACAGCTGTGCTCTGTGCAAGGCAGACGTGGCATTTCATAAAGCACAGGGTAATAGCTTGATTCCCTTAGGGACTTGCTGCTGGAAAATAGAACATCTCCTTTCATAAATAGGCAAGGTCACAACGCTTGTTTTGGATTTGATGCTGAGATAATTGAGTATCTGTTCATTATACATTGCATATTAATGCACTAACGCAACTGCATGTAAAACTAATTTTACTAGACCTGAGGAAAGCAGCTTCATGTCAACGCCTATTCAGCTACAGAATGCAGTCAAAGAACTCTGATTTATGCATAAACTATTTTCTGTATTTTCCTTTCCATGTTGGATTCAGAAGTTGAAAAATTCCAAGTAACCAACTGTTGAAAAGCACAAACTAAGCTATTTTGCCCGTTCACATTGTATCACCCTTTTGAAACTCACAGCTGCTCTTCTATTTAACAGGAGTCATCTTCCAGTGTATTCACATGTACACACAGTGACCCAGACAGGTTACAAACATGACACCTCAGTGTTTAAACCCTGTAGATATAATGATAAAAGCCACACAAATTTCACAGAGATATATGAAGAAGGATCAAAAGTCTAGGCAAGTTCTTTCAAAATATTTCTAAGTACTACCAAAAATCAGGAGTCCCCAGAGGACCTCACCTGAAGAACCTAAACATTATGCAACTAATTCTAACCAATCTGCTTCACTTTGATCTTACTTCATCTCAAATAAATTTTATCTCTTTGTTTAGAATATTTGGAAGTTGGCAACCTGTTTCTCTCTTCTCCTTTGCTTCCTGGAATAGTTCCTTTCTGGATGTGCAAACAAGAAAATCCAAAGGACAATACTAGGTCACAGCTAAATACAAAAGAAAAAAGAGTTACTTGCAAAGTGAATGTGTCATGGATCAGTAGAGAAGATTACATAGGGTAAGATATGAAAGAAGAAATAAAGTGTTTTCTCCTAAACCCAGATACAAGCACTGTTCTACATTAAATCCAGTAGTTTGGGGGGAAAGGAATAATTATGCACTAGAGTTTAGAAATTATAAAGGTACACAGAAACAGCACACATAAATAACAGAAAGAATTTTATTCTGAATTTTCCTGTGCTTACTCCAAAATATCTCGTCAGAGATTATGATCAGAAATTTCAAATGTGAATGCTGTCTGAAGATTTGGAACAAAGTTTTGCTGCATTTTTATTTGTTATATACCTCAGGAATTTCGCAAACTAGAGGATGCAAAGCTCAACCGTAAATGAAAGAGCAGTCTCTAGATTGTGATCAACTGGAAAAGATCTGTAAAAATGTTAAGAATAATGTTTCCTGCCCTCCTCATCTGTCATTAAATTAATAGCTAGTGGAATTCACAGTTTCATTCCTAGGAAAAAAAAAATCTCCAAGGCTGTCAACATTTGTACATGGCAAACACCTTCAAGGAGTAAGGTTTCTGCCTTAGGCAAGGATTTTTCAGTAATTTTAAAATGATCAGCATCAAAAAGACACCTTCTTCCTTGAGAGGACCTGGATGACTTGTGAGAGTTTTTTCTTCCCAAGGCTGCAGCAGCCTAACTTAGAGCCCTGCCTGCTCCTTTTGTTCATTTGGAACACGTTGGAGCAGGCTACCAAAGGTTCAAGGAGAGGTTATCAGGTCCTGCTTGCTGTTGGCACGTCTAAAACTGCTGACACATGCTAGGAAGAAAAATGGGTACATCTAATACCACTGCAACAATAAAACAGCTACTAGGGAACCCCACCTAGAGCTAAAACACCTCCAAGCTGTGCTGGCCAACTGAAGAGATAAGCCAGTAGTATTTACACATAAAATGCAAACAGAGCTTACACAAGTCTTGATAAGTACCTAGGTTTATCATTGCCTCAGTGTTTTAAAACACAAGAGGCAAAAACATATGCAAAACACACCACATTTGGGATTTTGTTGGTTGATGATGAAAATCATTATCCACAGTGATGAAAGCTGAGGGTGGACTTGGCAGTGTGAGGTTAAGGGCTGGACTCAAAGACCTTGAGGATCTCTTCCAACCTAAATCATTCTACGACAGACCTGCAAAAGGCAACCAATGGGATTGTTTTCTTTTGTATCACTCACAATTTTTCCTGAATATGAAAACAATCTACTCTCTGTCAAAACCACACCAAAACCAAACAAACTCTGTTCTTGGACATACATCAGATTTTTCTAGCTTAATGCCTCAAAACATTAAAAGGAAAAAAGCACATTTTCTGCCACACTTACTTCTCTCAAAGTCACCTATTTTACCTTAACTTCTGTAGAAGGAGGAGGATTCTTCCAGTCAAGTCTTGTTCAAACTTTTATTTTAGACCAATACTCTATAGCTATGTTGACATTTCTCAGATTAATTCCAAGTTATTCCTTGCCTGGTAGGGCCAGATCTGTCCCTTCCTCTCATTTCACATCAGCTATGTACAAATTCACACTAGCATTAAGCATGAGCTTGAACTCTGGCATTTATCATAGCTGGAGCATTCTGAGCGAGTTCACAACCTCACCACTGGCTTAAGAACCTCAAGAGACTCTTGAGGGCCTCAGGCCAAGTCAGTGTCTCCTTACAAATTTTTACATTAAATACAGCAAAGGGCTTTGACATCCTTCTTGCTACTAGAGATGCGGATTTCCTCACTGGGATGGCAAACTAAGCAGGATCAAGCCACATGGGTGGAGGTCATGCAAAAGGGAAGTAAAAGGATTACATTGTTACAGTGTAAAATGCTGTGGCACCTATCAGACAGACACAGGTTCGTTCAATTCTTTTGGCTGTCCTAGACATAGCAAAAATATACAGCTGTTACAGCAGAAGTCAGCCTTTTGTTCTTCATGAATGGAGTAAAACAGAAGCCCTTTGCTTCACTCACCTAAATGGCTTTCAGATTAGATTCCAGAATAAACCATGTGAACTTACCTTACATTTCAACATGTTGGCCACTCTCTCTTGCATTGACTGACCAGCCTTTGGCCTGACAAGAATATAAACTGCTTTCACTTCAGGGCTGGAGCGCAGAAGTTTTTCCACCAGTACTTTGCCCATGAAACCTGTAGCTCCTGTGATAAGTACAGTCTTTCCATTGTAATAAGCTGAGACTGAAGACATGGTGCTTTCTTGTTCCTTCCCTTCCTGCAGCAGGTACCTGAGAAGATGCAGAAATAACGCTTTAAAGGCTTTTGGGATAACCTTTTTAGTCACCTACGTCAACTCAAATCAGTTCAGTCAATGGCAATTTAAAAAATGATTTTTTAAAAAAGTCTTTATTGCAAAAATAAACCACAAAAATCTGAGAAGCTTAAAAAAAAATCAAGCTCAGCCTTATCCTCCATATGACACCACAGCTGCACACAGAGGTCAAACACAGCTTGTGCTGTCCAAGGCTCCCAGCAGGAGATGC
>NW_008239295.1:72711-89886 GCF_000691975.1 Corvus brachyrhynchos | reverse complement strand
TGAACCGTGTTTATCTGCTACTGTTAAGTGGCAGCCATGAAGATATGCAGCTATCCCTACAAGACAAAGGAGAAAGAGATTTCCTCACAAACACTGCTGTGTTTTCCACTTCAATTCCACTGTGCCTATGGCATTCCTTGTCAGCCATCACTCATCGACGTGCTCAGTCTTTGCTGTTGCCTTGGCTTGGAATGACACCATGAAGAAAGCTTTTCTTCATGAAAGATACAGTGCAATCACCTTGCTCTGCAGAACTGCGATACCACACGCAGGTCACCAGGGTTCGGTTTGTAACCAGGCAGAAACACCAATTTAGTGTAGTGGTTTGGTCCAAAATACTCATTACTGTTTATCTGCTGTGAGATAAGAATTAGGAGAAATGCAAAGCAGGCACCAAACTTGAAAGAATATAAAGAAGTTTATTAACAGACCTAAAAGAAGAAAAAAAATTATACCACCTTCAGAACTCTCCTCCTCCCCCCACCTTCCTCCCTTCTCCCACTGACAATGTGAAAAGACAACCCTTAAGATGTTCAGTCTGTTTACCACTTCCATAATAACCTTGTTCAGTCCATTTAGAAAGAGAAGTCTCTTCTTGCTCATGCTATGAAAACATTATCACAACGAGACAGCCGCCCACTTCCAAATATTGTTCAGTCCATTTAGGAAGAGGAGTCTCTCTGCCTGCGTGTGAGTCCTTTCCCCCGACTTGCAGCTTTTCCCGCAACTGCTTTCGAGGGTCCACTCTTGAAGTTTTTTGGGGTACAATTTTAAGGTTGAGCCGTTCAGAAACAAAAACAGAGGCCCTTCTCCTTCCCTGGGAGCAAAGGGTCTTCATCATCTTCATCGTTAGGACTATCTCTGGGAGCATCTCTAGGAACTGAGGTTTTCTCACGGCTGGAACAGGTCCATGGCTTCAGGATGGCCGTGGCCCGGCCCGGCCTGGCCCAAGCAGGGCCTGGCCGGGCCCGCTGGGCCCTGCTCGGGTCCTGCAGCCACCTGTCCCAGTGCCGGAAACGAGAGAGAGCTTGGAGGGGGAGTTTGCCTATTCTTAAATGTGGATAACAGAGGTGATCACAACTTTAAGTGGCTTAGAGAATTGTCCATATTCAAACTGGCCAGCTGATAGGTTCTATCAGTTCCCAGAGGAAACTGTAAGCACCCCTTAGCAAGGACGTCCCTTCCGGGACTATGCTTGCTAACCTATGACAGCAGGTCACCACCCTTTATGAGCTGTTAGGGCCAGAATTCAACCCACTTCACTCTAAGGAGTGCAGATGTGATAGGCTCCCTCTGGAGAGTTTCAGTTGTCTGAACTCCCCTCTGGAGACCCACTGACATGATGTGTCCCAGTTAAGTATTTTAATTAGATGCAATGGTTTCAGGCCTGAACGTCCCCAGCCATCCTGATTCAAACTCTTTAAGTTGATTAAATGCAAACAAGGCTTGGACTGAATCCTCTTAGAAAAGCCCCTCTTCCCCTACTAATCTAACGGAAGCAAAACAACAATCTTTGAAGTGGGGCAGACCACAGCAAGCACAAAACACACACTGCAAGGGAAAGGCTCATGAAAAATACCAGTAAATGTTTTGAAAAAAGCCTACTGAATTTGACACAAAAAGAAACAAGAATACTATAATGCTGTCAATCACATATTCAAGAACCAGAACAATGATCTTGAAGTATCCCAGAAAAACTTCTCTTCCTCCAGCAGAAGCTTCAGAGACACAAAACAGGGAGTCAAGCCTGACAAAATATTACTCTTCTTTCCCAGTGCTTCCTGGGACCACAATACTTAGCATCAAACAAATGAAAATCCCCAAATTTCTTTATCCACAACAAATCATCAGGTGTAGAATCCAGTTTAGAAAGTGGGTCAAGCAGAGTAACTTCTCAGGGATGCTATTCTACAAACTAATAGCTGTGGGTATTCTGGCTCAGTGAATTTGGTTATTACCCTACTTTCAGATGTCGTCCAGATTGTAACTTAGATGAATGCAGAAGGCTCATCTAGGCCTATTAAAAACCTGTTCTTATTAAAGAGCTGGCCACTTGGGAAGTTAAACCAACAGGTTAAACTACTGGATAATTAACTTATTTATAATAAAATGTCACCTCTCGTTCCAGTTCGGAAAAACTGACTCATATTGCAAGATAGGAACTTGCAGAGCCTGTAAGTGTGTGAAAGGTGTATAGGGCCAGAAGAAGGCAATAGTTTAGCCAGATGGAAACAAAAGACCTCAGAAATTTGGCATGACATGCCCTGCAATGTAGAAAAATGAAGGAGAGAAGGCCTTAGTCACTAGAAGCCATATAAATCCCACTGAACAACAGGAAACAGAAAGATAAATTATAAGGACCACTTCCAGCCACTGGATACTTGCTTTGAACTTGTATTCAGAAGATCCTATCTGCACAAAGAGTACTTTGCACCATAAACTTGGGAGATTACCAGAGGAGTTACTCTCCTTCCCACACTTCAGGAGTGGAGAGCATTTCCAACCTGCACCACCAAGCACTACAGCTTTGCTTTATAGCTGCAGACTACGGCACAAATAACTGTGAAAGGCTTCCATGTGCGGACCTCAATTGATTATGTTGTTTCATTTGGGTTCCCTGCTTCAGTTATCTAAAAGGGGCTACATTTGTTTTGGCCAGATGTTCAATGCCTGCTAGAATAGTAAAATAAATAAATCACACTACTTTGAAGTGTCCCTATAATTAACCGTGCAGCCACGTTTCATGAAGTATTTCTGACAAGGACTATGTGCACATAACTGACAGTTCTTCGCCATCTAGTCTGAGACCATTTTGAACGTTTGATTCCAAAAAAATCCAAAAATTTAATCTTCCAAGCCATTCTGGTATGATGAAAATGGAAGTACCAAACACAGCTACTGAAAAAACAAACTTCCAAGGCAATCTGCTGTTACTCTGGATTACTGGCTTAACCTCCTAGGGTTAAAAGGGAAGAAAAATCACATCCTTTCTATTTTCCATAATAAAGCAGTCCAAGTTAGGCAGCCTAGAGTTAGTAGGGCCAATTTCAGGGTTGCATCCAGTTGCTCAGGACCTCATCCACAATAAAAAGCCACAAAGAATGAGATGGTGTTATGGGATCAGATTTGTGTCTTCTTGCAGTACATTTATGTTTCTATTTCCTAAGTGAGTTTCAGAAAAAAATACAAAAATCGTGTACCCATCTGACGCCATGCTAATTACCAAGAAAGAAAATCTGTGGATTTGTTTAATGCACACAAACAAATCCATGTTTTGAGATCATGACACAAAAGCTGGAATGCTGCAATTTGGTATGTTCAGACAGACCCCTGAATCTCCACTGTTCAAGCAAATTTAAAGCGGCTTTTATTACATTCCAAGTTCAAAGGCAGATTCCAGTTTATATTCCAGATTGCTAAGATATTTTCCTTTCAACTTAGTCTTGATCTTTTTATTTTGTAAAACTATCTTTGGGTTTTTAAAATATTTTTAAGAGTGTTACTGATTTTTCTCTGTTTTTATTGATTTTGCTTGGCCTTTGTAAAGCGATTACTAAGGAACGTATGGAGACTTTAGGGAACCAGAGGATTCCTGAGGTCAAAGGGTGTGACCCAAGTAATGCCTGCTGACCTGACCCTTTGGAGGCCTACTTCAAATCAGAGAGAAAGATATGCATGCCTTTTGGCTTTTTACACTCAAATTGTTAGCTGCAGAAGGTTATACTTGGCCTTTCATTTTAAGGAATAAATAGTCAATACTGAGCACTGCCTATTTTCCAGTCAATTAAACTACAAGGGGTTAAGTGCCTGGTAGGACCATTTGAACTATGGCCAGAAGCTGCAGTGAGCTGACCCCTTAGTGAGGTAAAGAAGGATAAACACTATTTCATATAGGCTGAGGTTCCTGGCTCTTCCAAATCTGACTGAAGATGAGAAAGCCGCTGAATTGTGGAGAAAAGCCCAATTCAAGTGAGTAATTACAGGCAACTCAGATATTTTAGGCATTAATCGAAGAAGGAAAGCAATCACTGATGCCACGTGAATTTCTGAGTGCAGCATCTTTGCAGCAGCACAAATCTCTCTGATGCTGACTCATCTCCAGCCAGAGCATGAAAAAACCATGAGCCAGGAACCCCACTGAGCCAGGAGTCCCACTGAGCATCTCTGCAGACACAAGTGCACAAGCTGCTCTGATGGTACTGCTGCCTCTCAGAGTCTCCTCTGGATCAAACAGAAAGGACGAGTGACAGCACTGCGTTACAAACAAAGCCGTGATCTTGTGCCACAGGACAAGCAAAGGGAAAGGTGGGAATCCTAATCCTACCAACCTAATACTTCCCTCCTGCAAAAGAAAATCATTGTATCCTCAGTAGAATAGCACAGATGTTCCCCCTCCTGAGAGCAGGTACTACTGAGCTGATATTTAACAGAACAACTGCTACACTGTCCTCATCTTTCACATATTTCAGTGATGCCAAATCTGCATCCAGCTTGCAATGGTGTAATGCAGAGAGTTTGGCTGCTATCAGAGCCAGAATGGTGGGAAGGGAAATGTGGATCTGAACCTCACTGACTGCTGCCACTGCTTCCCCCTCCTGAGAGCAGGTACTACTGAGCTGATATTTAACAGAACAACTGCTACACTGTCCTCATCTTTCACATATTTCAGTGATGCCAAATCTGCATCCAGCTTGCAATGGTGTAATGCAGAGAGTTTGGCTGCTATCAGAGCCAGAATGGTGGGAAGGGAAATGTGGATCTGAACCTCACTGACTGCTGCCACTGCCCACAGCAGCTCCATGGCTGCAGGGGGTCAAGGAGGGACGGCAAAAGGGAGGATGAGCAGTGAAGGTGGACTGGAAGAGGTGAGTATTTCAGTATGGTTTGGATCACTGCCCTACTCAACCAGGACAGCAGCCATTTGAGAAGCTTATCTGTTGAGATACTTGTCTTTTCAACTCAACAGCATAAAATGAAAAAAACCCATTGTTTTGTGCAAGAGCGAAGGACCATATGCCTGCAAATGTACATCTAGATTCAAAAATGGCCTCTCTCTCATCTCCTTGTACTTAGACTGGTTTTGATGAGATTTTTCTTACACAGCTTTATGCAGGGATGTAATTTCCATAAACAAGAGGGTTGGCCTGTTCAGGTGAGTCTTTCAGACATCAAACTAAATGTAATAAACCAGCTTCAACCGAAATTACACTTAACAACAAGCAATAGTTTTTGAAACAAAGCCACAGACAACAAGAGTCCTGTAAGACAAAATAATTCTTGGCCACTTTCTGACAATAAATTTTTAATCTTGGGTGAAAATATCCAATCATACATAAGACAGTTTTCTTTCATCAGGATTCTGGAAGAGTTATAATTAATCTGGAACATGCAGAGAAAGAAAAATTCCTCTTTTGCTTCAGAGAACTTGTATAGCTGAGGTCAGAAAAAGCAATATAAAGTGGTCACAGACTATTTCTGTCTCATCAATTTATTTCTTCAGTCTATTAATTATTTTATGAGTTTTAAATGGACTGAACACTGGGGATGCCTGAACAATACATCTTCATATAATTATTTTCTCTTTTACATTTTGTCCCAGGATGTACTACAGAGACTCTCCAAAGAAGGCAAGTAATTATAATACATAAAAGCAATTATTTCTAATACATGTTTTTTGCCTGAAAGCATTTGTTGCTAGTTTAATCATCAGAAAACAAAGACACACCGTGCATGCCGGAAATAGCTGAGATTGTGACTTGTTTTACATAATACTGACTTAACTCCTGGCTGCTCAATAACACCAGGAGAAGGTCACTCAGCTCCTTTGATTTCATTTTCTGGGCCCAAACTCACGACCAGGGAAGTTCCACTGCAATGACCAACATTTCAACTGGGATTAACGTGAATTAGCTTAGATTTGAGCCTTCGGATTTAAAATACTTTCTGCACTTTCAGTAATAAGCAACAGTGAATCAGAGCAGAAAATGGCTGTAGTTCAACACTGCACACCATTTGTGACAACAGCGCTGCTGACACAAACAAGCAGAAAGTACCAGCAAGGAGGCACTGAAGTTACATAATGTATTTCCAAAGGTCTTCAGGCACAGAAAGATTTGTGTAGCCTATGAAGTCAGGGAGATTTTACTGATGACAGAAAATGAAGCGAGGAGGATGATAAAATGGCTGTTCTACAGAAAAATTAGAAGTTCCTTACACTTTGTTGAACTTCCACTGCTGTTTAACATCACCTAACAGCAACAACAGATAAACCTCCTCTCGTTCAGTTACAGAATTAAAAGGAAGGTCATAATCCACCCTTTGTACAGGCACTATAGAAGCTAATGCAGCATAAAGAAATAAAATCCTGTGATTCAAAGATGGGCACATTTAGAGCCAGACTGAACTCCTGATGATAATCCTCTTTGAGAAAGAGATTTTGCTCCGAGCAATTTACACCAAATATAAATGTTGTTATTAGAAGCCTGAAGGTTACATCACTTTTCTGCAGCTAATACATTTCAAATCATTTTTTGTTTGCCAACAGTAGCAATTCAAATCCATAACAGCATCCCCAAGTAGCAACACGCAAAGAGAAATTCACTGCTCCCATGCAAGGGTTTCCAGGAAACCCTTCCTGCCTTGAAAATCCACACCAGGTTTGCAATCCATTTTAATTTATAGCAATTAAATCTAAAGAGACAGGGAAGTGTGACAGCATAATTAAGAGCTGGAGACAACAAGCAGCGTGCACAGCTGGATCCTGCAAACTGCTGAACAAGACAGGCAGACAGACACAGAAACTCTGGGAATTGTGGCTGCTGGGCCAAAGACCTGCCCCCAGGACAGATGTGGGCAAAAGCTGGAATTTCCACATTGCTTAAGCATCCCCTACACTCTCCTGAGCAGTACAAACTGTTTGACCACCATGAAGGACTAGAGAAGAAAGAAGGAAGCAGAAGGGCCACTAATGCAACACAGCCCAGGAGGAGCCTTTGATTTTTTAATGAAACCTGATAGTCTCACTCAGTCTCACTCTGTTCTCTCCAAAATTAAGGAAAACAAGCCTGTAAACATTTTAGAGTTGAGACGAGGCAATGGTGCTGAGGACATACCTACGTGTCTCATGTGGGATTTCAAAGAACAAATATTTCTCAGTAGCTCAAATATCAATGTATTCTGCCTCAACCCTATTTAATTATTCACTTGGTAAGAACAGCAGCTACCAGAGCCTTCAAAGGTGCAGCTTCTGCAGGCTCCTTTTGCATCACATAGTCCAACATCTGTGCCCACTTTCTTTTTTCGGAGAGCTCTCCCATTTTTTTAGAGCTAGTTGTTGCAAAGCCATTGAGCAGGTTACAGGATCAAAGCATAGATCAGGACTAGAAGAGAGTTTTTGCTTTGCCCCAGCACAATTAAATGCAGACATCTGATCATCCTTTTAAGACTCTTCTTGGTCTTAAAAGCTCTTCTGCAGGCAATCCTTCCCCTTCTTATTTCCCCAATTCACTCTTCACAGACATTTTCCCCTTGCTCTTTCTCCAGTGATCTGTACAACCAGCAGTCCTCTCCCAAAACCCTAAATCAAAATCCCTGCCATACCCACTGCACACCAATCACTCTGCACCCCAGCACTGCAGAAGGGAGGTCTCAGTGAAGTCAAGAGTTAACTCTGCATGATAACAGGCCTGTCTGGCACATTTATTTTATTTTAGACATCTCAGTTGATAACTTCTTATTAGCATGCAGCAGCTAATGTATTAACAAAGATTTTCTGTCCTTTTTCACTACTCGTCCTTGTTCCCCGTCAAAAATAGTGGCACCAGCTTTTATGACATTGTTTTTCCCCTGAAGCAGTTATCAAGCATTGGAACAGGCTTCCCAGGGAAGTGGTGGAGTCACCAACCCTGGAGTTATTTAAAGATGTGTAGATGTGGGATTTGAGGACATGGTTAAGTGGTGGACTTGACAGAGTTAGAAGCTAGAAGAGTTAGAGTTAGAATCATAGAATGGCTTGGGGTGGGACCTTAAGGATCATCCAGTTCCAACCCTCTGCCATGGGCAGGGACACCTTCCACTAGACCAGGTTGCTCAGAGCCCCATCCAGCCTGACCTTGAACACTTTCAAGGATGGGGCAGCCACAGCTCCTCTGGGAAACCTGTGCCAGGGCCTCAGCACCCTCACAGCACCCTATCTTCCTAATATCCCATCTAAACCTACTCTCTGTCAGCCTAAGGCCATTTCCCCTTGTCCTGTCACTATCTACCCATGTGAAAAGTCCCTCTCCAAGCTTCTTGTAGGCCCCCTTCACTCGAAAGTGGCTTTAAGGTCACTCCAGAGCCTTCCCTTCTCCAGGCTGAGGAATCCCAGTTCTCTCAGCCTTTCCTCACAGCAGAGCTGCTCCATTCCTCTGATCATCTTGGCGTCCCTGCTCTGGACTGGCTCCAGCAGCTCCCTGTCCTTCCTGTGCTGGGATCCCAGGGCTGGATGCAGCCCTGCAAGGGGGTCTCGGCAGAGGGGGGCAGAGGGGCAGAATCCCCCCCTTCCCTCCCCTGCTGCCCATGCTGGGGGCTCGGCCCAGCACAGGGGTGGGGTCACTGCCCACTCACACACTGCAGAGACACATCGAGCTCTGCAGCCACCAACAACACCCTCCAGGTCTCTCTCCCCAGTGATCTTTAAGGTCTTTTTCAGCCTAAATGATTCTCTGTCTGAGCCAGTTTAAGATACTCACATACAGTTTGAGGGTAACCAGTGGCTGACGTGTTTTGGTGTTTTTTCTCAAGCCCCACTTTTGAAACAGTCCAACTACCACAGCTGCTCCGAAGGACAGCAGCTGCAGGATTGCCACCTCCCCAGCAATTTCCACATTCCAGCACTCACAGAAGACTATCCCAATAGTGGCCCCAAAAAGGACTGGGTAACTAAAAACTGCGTACATTTCTGTAACAAATGGAAATGAAGTGGTGATTGTTGACAGCAGCAATGCAAATACTTTTGTGATTACAGCAACCACATTCTTCACAAAGGCACTGTCATGTCATGAAGAAGAATGGTCTTTACTCAAGATTTAGAGTCAACAGCAATATTGATCCAAGTAAATCAATATCACTGATCATTATCTAGTAAGTAAATCTATGCCATGGAATGATGGAGAGACTGCCTTCCTGAGATTGCCTTCCTTTTTTCTACTGCCACTCCATCCAGTGCTCCTGGTCAGGTAAATATCTAAGCACAACGCTCCAAAGTCTTAATGAAATCAAATGAAACCGAATTTCTGTGTTTTCGTACGAAAACCTTAAAAAAAAGCCCTGCAGAAAACAACAAAAGAAACTGAGGACAATGTGCAGGAACACAAAGTGATGACCCCCCAATGACCATGCTTTCAAAAAACCAATTATCTAAGTCATGCTACCTTTCTATTTTTACTACTTTTTCCCCACAGCTATGTCCAGTGGAATATGTAAATAGAAAACACAATCCTGTGCAGATTTATCACTATAAATGTGTATTTTTGTTTGTATTAAGCTTCAAAACAAATGCAAAATAATTAATAATTGGCTGAATAGCACAAGCTTAAAGAAAGCAAGACAGCTGTAGGGATTCAAAGATACAACATGTATTTACCATTCCCAGTTTCTAATGACCACAGAGTCCCGATTCAGTCTGTCTGGATTTCCCAGAGCATAAAGGCTTTTTCACTGGAGACTTTTCTTTAGGAATGAATACATGTGTACTTGTGCAGTGCACGCACAGAAAACTGGGTTTATGTTGAAGACAGAAAACTCTGCCAACTGCTTTCTTCCTTGAGTCTCATCCATTTTTGGATCATCAAGACCATGATGGCAGTGGCCACAGAATACCTCACACTGTGAACTTTTATAAGCTCTAACAGGGTAAATATTACTTTTCCTCTATCCTTCCATAACATCTGAATTTGTTTGTACCTTCCTTTTAAGACAGAGGAAACCACTTATCAGCTGAGAAGCTCTTGACATGTTGTGAGGGAAATGTCTTGATGAGTTCAGATAATACAGTAGCTGTGGTGACTGCACTAAGAAGTTTAGCAGTCCTGTGGCAGCAAGTTGAAATGAAATTTCACACTTTAGATCTCAGATCTAACAGAGTGGACAAAATTACCTTCTGTGTTCAGACATAGATTTAAGGTTAACTAAGTAACAGTAATTATTTTTCTTTCCAATAGGAAGCCAAGCTCAGCAGTCTGAGTAGTTTTATATTGGGGTTTTATTGAGAAGTGCAGTCCAGAACCGTACTCTTGTCTTGGTTGGAGCTGAAAGACAAAAATGCTTGAAATATTTCCCACCGAGAAGAGTCTTAAAAGGATGACCAGATGCATATGAGAGTCTGTACTATTAATTTAATAGCAAAGCATACATATAGACATTTATTTTCAAACCCAAGGATTTAAGATACCCGCAGGCTGGGATTTTTTAACTGAAACCTGAAAGAGAACATTATCAATGGAAAGACCACAGCTTTGCCTTTCCCCTCATCAAAGAAAAAGCATTTATTTTTTTCATTTTCCCTGTATTTCTCTATCTTTCAGGCTTAGAGTATTTGATGGCACCTGGCAAAGTTGTTCTGTCCAAAGCAGGATCAAACCCTTCAGAAGTAGGGAAGAAGTGTGACCAAAGACTATTTGATTCCAGGAAGTCCACAGGGAATTTTACACTGGTTATTGCACACTGCTAGCTGGCTTATTCTGCAGCGAGCCGGGAAATCAGCACCTGTGACCAGCTCTCCAGTAATTCCCTGCATCCCATTTTGTTGAAGACAATTCTGGCACTACTGGAATCAGAACCATGACACACTGACAGATTTGCTGTTGGAAGTCCTTGGCACTGAGATGATAAGGCAGCACAAGGTGCAGAGACTAGGGCAGCTCCAGCAGCAGACCTGAGGCAGGTCCAGCCTGGTTGCTGCCATGTCATGACTCTCACTGTGCAGATGTGATGGACTGACAAACAGCTCGTTCCCCCTTCGGAAAAGCAAGAAGCCACAGTGAGGAGAACCTAGGAGGCTGCCTCCTCCTCCAAGGATCCATAGGTGGAGTGCTGGGAAGGGGCAATGGAGACACTGGTACGGGGCTTGTGGGCTTCTGGACAGAGGATGAGGAAAAGGCAGCAGCAAAAAATTAGACTTTATATGTACAATCTAGAAAAATTATCAAGTGTAGAAGTTCTTAAGATATGAGCCAGCGAGACAGAAGGCACTTCCCAGATTCCGTGTGTTTCTGCCTCCCATTTCACCTCTCCATTCTGGGTAGACTTTTCCCACTGCTTTGTCTGACTGCCCCTGTCTGGATGCGTTCCCAACCTCTTTAATCCTCAATCTAGTGCTTCTAGCAAGAGAAACATGGAGTTACATCCACAGGTGATCCCTGCTGCTCCTCCTGAGGATGTGGGATAGCTCAGGGACAGGGAATGAAAGCTTAAGAGGTGACATGTGCCCAGAGAGACTACTGGTTTTGCCTTGGCCCCTTCCAACAGCAAATGTTATCCTAAGAGTCTGCAGTTTTCTTTTTCCTTGATATCTCAAGCCCAGCAGGCAGGCCTTCTTCTCTGGAAACTCTGACAGGGAACACAGAAGCAGCCCAGCTAACCCAGAACCTTCAGTAGCCATATGGAAGCAAGCCAGGTATTAATATGAAGCTCCACGGTAGCTGCTAGGATTTCCAGAGTAAAGACAGAGTAAAGCACTGTTTGATCAAAGTGGAAAACTGAAAAAAAACCCACTGAGCATGGACAGGGTGAACGTGTCTTGGATGCTGTGATTGCAAAATGTACCTTTGTAAGAAAAAATAAGAGAGCAAAAAAGCAGAGTTTGTAGGACTCTGTGATTAGTATCTGAATCAGTGTGCTTGTGGAGGACTTTCCATTCAGCTTGTACCAGGATGCACCTCACAGTGAACTGAGAATGCCAGTCCAAGAGATCTCCTCACCATGCTACACCCACAGTTACCCACAGCAGCTTCAAACTTCAAATAGTTCTGAGATCTCTAAACACACAGAGCCAAATTACTCCTGGAAGATATCCTGGCAATCTGCAACACTGATGAAGCAAAAACTGAACTCTTCCAGAAAACAGTTTCCTAAACACCAAGACCGATAGAGGAAAGAAATTAAAAACCACCTATAAGGGTCTCCTCCCATGCTTTGGAAAATTCATCCTTCTCACGGCATTTGCCCATTGGCGTGCTGTGGATAGCTAGCAACACAGTCTGCTAACACAGGTGCTGACCAAAGCAGGCTTTGGTCAAGCAGGACACAGCTCACCAAGAAATGGGAAATGGACCTAGAGCATCTCACTTCACAGCAGCTGACAGCCACTGCCGTAATATTTTGTAACAGATTTTATAGGTGCAGTTTGCACCTTTAGAAGGTATCAAGAAAACACAGAAGTCATGGTGTTACTTGCACTTAGAAATGTATTAAACACTTCTTTTTCTACCCCCATCAGCTCTTCCCCTATTTGAAACTCAGTTACAAGTAAGCAGAACTCATTCTACTGCAAACATTTTCACAAAATCTTTCACCAGTACCACAGCAATGTTTATCCCTCCCTCATGCTGCTCAAAACGTTTTTAATGCAGTACTGTATTTGTTCAATCCTTGTTTTATACACCTTAATTAATGATCGCTGATATAGCCCAGACGTAAACATGTATTTTATTATTCCCATTATCAGAAACAAGGCCATTCAAGGGGCTGGTAATGAATTAGAGTGAATGATGCAGTGCCAACCAAACACCTTCCTGGTCGTCTTCTGGAGAGTTGTGTTTAATTCCTTGAGATTGTTTAGGTCACACTACAACAGGGATCAGAAGCAACTTCCATTTCACAAGCCAAAGAGCACACCAGCAAGACCATATATGCTGTAAGATACACTGATTTCATCAAAGTCATTGTTACAGTATTACAATTTCATCATTATCGAGTACATATGTTAATTTTAAAACGTATTTTGTTGTTGTTGTTCTGGTTCTTGGTGGGTTGTCATTTGCTGTTTGATTTTTTTTGCCATGCAGTTACTCCTCTCACTCAAGAGCAAAAAGACAAAACTGTGGATTCAGGAGGGAAACTGATAATTAGATGCGGAAGAAGCCAAACTAGAAGATCAAAATGATATCCTACCAAATTACATTTTTTCACGAACTGCAAGGAAAATCTACCCCTAAAATCTCCTCGGTTTCTGTGGAAGACAGGCAGCACAGCCTGCAGATTCTTCTGCCCTAAGTCCTCCAAGAAACACAAACATTTACTCTTCAGATAAAGGGAAAAGAGCAGGAAGAGAAAACTAAAGAGAATTCCCTGGAGTTAGTGAAAGCTGCATTAAGGAACTTTCCTCTTCACATCAGCAGCTCTGAATAATGAGGCAGCAGAGAGCTTTGCAGCACTGGGAGCCTTTGAAACACACTTCTCCAGAAAGAAGAGACAATAAAATGTCAATAGAAAATGCCTCTTGGCTGGCACACACTGGCACAGTGAAAACTTTTCCTCCTTTTGCACATAGAGGGACCAATTTTTTTCTTCCCCTCCTCTCCAATACTTAGAAGACAAGCTGATGAGAGATGACAAGGCACATTTACAGAAGTTCAAAAAAATCCAGCACTGAATAAAACATAAGTGCAGCATCAGAAAAGGATGGTCAGACTGTACCAATGTCATCTAACACATTCTGTGTGCACTGACATTCAAACAGGGAATGGAAAGATGAAATTCCATGATGATTTGGTTCTAAACATCTGAGAAAACTTTGAATTAAGTTTAAAGTACTTGAATAATCCTGTTGTAATCAGTGCCAGATTCAAGCTAGTGTACATGTTTTCCTTACCACACACTTCCTTCTCACCCTTAAGAAGCTCTGCATTCAGAATTTCCATGTTCCGATAGAGAATAAAGTTTTTAAATTACTTTTAAATTTATTTAACAATATCTTAATTATTTGATAAAGAAAAATACCCACAAAGTTTGCAATGCTGGCTCACCCACCCCTCAATCTCATCTTAGCATGATCTGTAAAATAAAGAATAAATAAAATAAAATAAAATAAAATAAAGAAATCCTTCTTATTTCTAGGGAATCCCACAGAGTCCTCTTAAAGTCAACTCAGTTTAAATTCTGAATTAATTTTAAACCTGAAAATGAGGTATGTGTGCTGACTTGACAGACCTCAGGAAGCCCAACTCCATGGAACAATCCAATGCCAATCCCTGCAGCCTGTCTAGTGGTAGTGCCTCTGGATGGACTACATGTGCCCTGAGAACACACAGGACCACAAGAAGTTGGTATATTAGCATAGCTGCATGGAGCACAGAGAGGTACAGAAATAAATATGCCTCCTAATTACTCTCTTTTTTAAGCCTTTTCCATTCTTGTAGGGACACAAATTGCTATGTACCACAGTGAAGGTATTTAGGACCCATCTAAAAGGCAGGATTTATCCGTATCATTTGAGAAAAAATAACTTATTACTCAATTTTTGATAATAATTTTTTATTTTATTTTTCCAAGAAATGATGCTGTCTTTAACTTTTGTATGACTTCATGACCTTGGAGACAAAGCCCACAGTCTGAAGACAGAAATATCAAGCCAATGTTACTAGTTCTGAAGCACTACCAAGCTGCTTTGGCACTTTTCACTCCATCACACTAAGACATGCAAAGCAGGCACATTCTATCTTAAACCTCTCTGTTTTGTGTATTTTAAATTTTGATATTCGGAACAAGCCACATCTCCCTCTCTTAATTAATTTGCATCACGCAGAAATACAAAAGATCTGCATCTTAAGCCAGGTCTCTTAGCTCCCTGGATCTGTGCAATCACAGGATCAGTCTCAAACCCTGGAGATGCTGTGAAAACAAACACCAAGCGACTTGGTGTAGCAACTAAACTTTTACAAATCCCTGCTTCTCTGAACAGCAGACAAAAGGCACCGGGTTCTCTTGCTGGTGTCACCACTGAATTATTGTCCACATTCTTCAAGCATGTATTATTCACCTCCAAGCCTTGTGACATCTGTTGGCTATCCCTCCCTTTGGATTTCTTCCTGCTAATCTTAGGTCCAGATAAGAGTCCTATTAGGAAGGGCTGACGTGAGGTACACGCGGATTGCCAGGCTGGAAAGTGGCTGCCAAAATACACAACTCAGTTGGGCAGGGACATAATAAGTAGCATGTAGCCCCACTAGGCTTGCCCCAAGAAAGAAAAAACAGCCAAAACATACACTGACCTTGCCAAAGAGCAGTCTTTGAGGCAGGATACTTAGTGCAGTACAGAAATATTTAGTAAAATTAGCACATAGATTAGGGCTCCCACTCAACTACACCTCTTAGGAAAGTAGTAGATGTTAGTACATGGTAGCAGCACCAATATTTTTTCTACAGTTTAATAGCATAAAACAACTTCTCTGTTGTTGTGAGAGCAAAGAAAAAGCAGGAGAGGTGTTTCACTCTGCTCAAAATTTTAGTTCTTGAAATCTCTGTAGCACAAAATGCTATTTTAGGGAAAACATATTTTCCCCCCCACTGGCACTGCAAAACAACCTGAAACTCAGTATATTTGGCTTCCTGAAAATTTTTCCTGGCTGAGTACTCACACCCTACAGAGATTCTCTGTTAAAATGGTTGCCAAGTCTCTTTTTCTTGACCCCTTTCCAACAGGATGAAAAGAGAAAAAAGGTGGCAGTCATAGAAACAGTAGAACCCAAGGATGCCTGTTTTATCAGAAGGGTGCTTGAAACCACAGTAAACAGTGCACCAAGGTGGCCTTAATTTGCACTGGAAGCCAGTGTAGGTTTTGGGAGATTGCCACCACATCCATCATAGCTTTTGCCACCACATCCCTCCTCTCTGATCTTGTACTTGAATGCATGCCAATAAACCTGGATTATAACAACTGAATGGCAGAGATGTCCTGCAAGAGAGACAGTCCTTAACAACCAGAAGGGAAAGAAATCATGCCTGAGAATGCAGTGTGAGCCTTTTGACAGAAGGAAGTTTAAGCATAGATACAGGAGGGAGATGGTAGGTGATTTGTGCTGGGAGAAAAAAAATCTTGTTCAGATGATACTTACTCGGGAATTATTTCATCTAGTTGAAACTCCTAGAAACACAGAGGATAAACTAGTTGCTGTCAAGACATACAAGTTGAGGGGCTGAAGAATAAATGCAATACAGTGATCCTGCGTACCCCAACTTCAAATATAAAGAGATCAAGTTTAAGATGATGGAATGATCTGCTTCTTACAAATTCAACTCAGGCATTTTTGTAGATTTTCAAGCCCTTCGGAAAACTTCTGGGTCCAAATTCAGGTTAGAAAGTCACAGTGTTCAGTAGGCCAGAAAGAACATAATCTAAGTCTTTCATAGAACAAGTACATCATCTTAGAAACAGTGACAGAAGATGAAAAATGTTATCTAGTGATCTAGAAGTCAAATGGTGAACTCAAGGGAAAGTAGAAGAATGACACCTTTGCACTGCCAGGCTTCCCAGCTGGCTGTGGGATGTCAGGCTTGCCAGGTGCCAAACACTCCATAAAAGCTATTAGCAGCACTAATCACTGTACAGAACAGCACTGGCCACAGGTGATACTGAAATTCTTAGATCATCTTCACACTACAGTGAAGTTTTCTTATAGCCGGTTGATTCTTTCAGATTTACACCACCTGTAGTTTAACTCCAAGACAGAGGCTGGGCCAATTAATTTACTAAATGGGTACATTCGTAAGCCTTAATTTCACCACTCTTCAAGTCTGACAGCAAGCCTAAGATAATCAATGCAGTGTATTCACAGGATGATGTAAAATCACCCCAATCCTCTGCTGCTCTCTTTTATGAAACTCAAAATGTACTGTGCCTAAACACAGAGGGTTTGGCAGTAGCTTTAAGGTTTTCCAGAAGTTTTTACCTTTAGCAACGCAGGCCACATTTTTCCTGTCCCCTTACACATGCAGGAAGAAATCTTGTGGGATCATGTTGTGAACTGAACAAATACACCAGACTGATTTATGATGTGGCTTGAGAAAGAGTTGTGTCAGCACTGCTGAGGGTGTTGTGAAGCAGCAGTGGGATGAGAAGCAGGGGCAGGAAAGAGCAAGAATTGGCTGGTCCTGTATCACTGCCAAAGCTTTCCCACAGTGAAACACTGGCCTCTC
>NW_008239295.1:62360-72524 GCF_000691975.1 Corvus brachyrhynchos | reverse complement strand
CTACCATTTTTCAGCAAGTACTCCAGTTTTACTATTTAACAATCGTTAGTTACAACAACTTTCCCCAGGATTTGTGTGATGCCTCAAATAATTTCAGACTACCTCTCTATCTCCTTGTGGATGTTCTGCCAATACTCTACTAATTCTCCTTCAAAGACCTTCTTTTCTTTCTATTTATAGAATCATAACTTTGTTTAGAATGGAAAAGACCTTTAAGTCCAACTTGCACTTTTGTCTTCCGAACAGGGAAACTTATGGTAGGAACAGATCCTCTATGGCCACAAAGCAAGAAGGAATAAAAGAAATCCCTGAGAGCCACCATCAGCCTTAATCAATCACTTCTATGAGAGAGTCACAGCCAGAAGTGGGAAAGTGAGGACCAAGGATCACTTAAAAGAGAACATCCGAGCCCAACATTGAAGAGAAGGTCTAATACCACTTACAGGGCAAGGATTTAGGAACATGAGTCACCTGAAAATATCAGCTATTACCAAAGTTACAAGCAGTTAGTTTGGTCCAGAAAGTCAGCCAAACTCTCAGAAAACATGGGAACATTTACTGCATAGTGTGGGGATCAGCTAGCCCCTCCTTTCTGTTTGTCATGAGGGAGGTACTGTAAGGTTTGCAGTAGAAGACATTAGGTATTAGGAAATAAAACAGCTCTAAGGACACATGCAGTCATGGCACACCATGAAGCACACAAAAAGAATTGCAACAGCTACAGACAAGTTGACGCTGCAGCCTAGGTGAGCTTTTTGTTTGACAGCTATTTCTAGAAGACGTACCCTGCTCTTTCCACAATGCGTTTAGCGTTTTTCATTTTCAGTTGAATTGAAAGGTAAGTCACTTTATCACAGAACAGCTCCAGCATAGCTCAGGTTTCAGCCTCTGAGAGCAGACCTACTGTGCACAACATAATCTATTAAGACAATTTGACACTGCTTTCCTAATGCCTAGGAAAAACAGCCCCTTTATTCCAGAGTTTATTATATCTTTGTTTTCACTGAAATAGCCTAGTATCATGCTTTCATGTTCTTCTCCACATATCAGAGCGAACAGATCTCAGGCTGTCTTTCCTGTGCCCTATCATAAAGCAAAATCATTCAGTTCAGCAAGAAAGCAGAAGAAACACAGGATAAAAATAAAAATTCCTTTCTCTCCCCATAGGGAATACACTTATCTCAGCAGTATCCAACATATTTTTTCAAAAAGCATTGTAAAGTCCAAGTGAAAATATGTATGTTTTACTCATGCAACTTGCCCTCCCACTTACAAAGGACAAT
Organism: Corvus brachyrhynchos; assembly: GCF_000691975.1. NCBI lineage: Eukaryota > Metazoa > Chordata > Aves > Passeriformes > Corvidae > Corvus > Corvus brachyrhynchos. The sequence goes on along the minus strand of NW_008239295.1, from coordinate 71,241 downwards.
ATTGACACAGTCAAGTCATACAAGAAGAGTTTGCTGCTGTTACTGTAAGGACCTTAATCAACAATCCTAAGCAAACAGACTGAGCAGCTTCTAACCTCCTATGGAAACCAGCCTCCCTTGACTACCAGGGCATTGTTGTAGGGAGGAAGGTGGGAGAGAAGGGCATGAAACACCTTGGAAAGAAAGATCAGTGATCTCCACCCTGTGTCTCCCATCTGTTGGCATCAGCACAGGGAACCTCCTCACCCCAAGGCCCAGGAAAGGGCCCTTGTTTCCAACGAGGGTCCCAAGATCTGCTGGAATGCCGGACCACCCAAACACAGCTGTGGATGGAGGGACCAGCCCCGAGCTCCTGGCACTTCATTATTCCCTATCCACTGGAACTTCCATTTCCCCTGCAGGAGTCACTTTAGCCCACAGGCTAAAAACTAGTCATGTAACTAATCAAACTAGTCAAGTTTGATTATCTTTGGAGAATGACGCCTCAAATGAGCTAACTGGGGGTTTTTTTCCCCCTGTTATTGTGACTCCTAGGGCAGGTGTTTCATAGACTCTCAATGAAGAGAGAAATTTCTGTGAGCTCCTATGGAGGCCTTTTCTCCCTAAAAAATTACATAAAGAGCATCCCAATTAAATCCTATTCCACATGAATAAATTCCCCTTTCACAGAAGTATCTGTTGCAGAATAACAGCTGATGGCTGCTGTATAGCCAGTGGATGAAGCACACCTGCTGATCTGGAGTTCGTCATGGCAAAGCTGAATTAAACATGAACTTTATAAAGGATTGCATAAATGTCCTGCTTTTCTCTCTTATTATAAAACCTACTTGTCATCTCAGTAAGCTTCCATAAACGATGTATTTTACTTTCCCTTTTCTACCTAGAACACCACATGTGTCATGGTTTTCCTTTGAGAGCACATACCACCTTCCTCCATTTCTTACACACAACAACATGGAAATGTTCCCCCTTGTCACAACCTACAATCCATTATCACTATCAGTTGTGCCTCTTGACAGGCTGTATCTCCCAACAGAGACACTCTCATGTAAAATCCTGGCGTGTGCTGTGACCTCCACTCTGCCAGAGCCCTCTGGATGCAGAGCAGGAGGTGCATCAATACCACTCACCAGGGCAAAATGCTTGGTCAGTGACCCCAGCTCACAGTGATCAATGAAGAGATCTCTGAATTGCCATTCCCAGGACTCATTCAAAGTGGTGGGGGAAGACAAAATGTCAAGTTGGTCTTCTAAAAAAACCCCCTTACCACCCTTTTCAAAACCAAAATTTTCATAATCCTCCATCTCAGCACAGAAAATACAATTTATATTTTTTATTCCTGTCCAACATAAAGATTAATGCTGAAGTTAGGAGAATTCCCTGAGGGAAGGAAATGCCAAGTTTTAAATCAGCTCTAGTTATTCCTCCTCCTCATTTCTTCTCAATCAGTGCTTGCTATGCCTTCTACTATTAAACTGTTCCTCATATATCTTTCCCAGTCAAATCATTTTGTTTAGAAGCTGTTCTTTAAAAGCTCTCTCTGATTTGCTGACTGTTATCAGAGCGAGATGAGGTACGGAATTACAGTCCTCCCTCACAGGGAAGCATCACAACACCTTTGTCTAAATACATGAAACTTTATTGGGTTCACCTCCATTTCATGTTTCAGCAGCTTGGAGGCTTCTCCTGCCCGTTTACCACAGAGCAGCATCTGCCTTTTTCTCAGCCCTCCTCCTCCCTCCTTCTCACCATCATGCCACAAATGGTGGACTTCATTTTATTACCCTCTGTGAACGCCTAATTTCCTTGGAGTGCCTGTGCAGAAAGTAAAAATTGTTTTAGATTGCTCATAAAATCCACTGCTCATTCCGTCAGTGGGGCATCACGAGTTACAGAGGCTGGAGAATCCCAGGGCAGAACATGCTCCAGGCACTGCACTCTCCTGGCATAGCACAATCATAGAAAGAAAAGCAGTCAGAACTGCAAAGAGAGATTAAGGTAAAAGTCTTCACCTTGGAAGTGAAAAAAAACCCAAAAAACAACCAACCAAAACTTCACGAGCTTTTTAAAACCACTTCAGGTTTCCTGCAACCTAAAGGTCAAACGAAACTCTCCGTTTTTCAAGCTGCTTTAGATCAACTCCACATGGAAGTGTATTTAAAATTGTGTATTTTTATACAGTATGTGAAAGTACTTGAAATAGGTCTTCTTTTTCTAATTATCATTCTTTTTTTTTTTCTCAATTTTACCTTCTGCTCCCCTTTGCTTATGCACTGTGGCAAATCACTTATCATACTACAGTATAATGAGACCCTTGAAAAAATCTGATGAAGTAACAACTGGTTTTGCCCAGTTTGAGGGGAATAAGTCATTATTTGCAAAAATGCCAAACACTGATGCATGAGATGCGAGAAAACCGGGGTTCCATCACTTCTTTGTTTTCTTGCAAAATTACCTAAGTCCTGATGTCCATTCACAGGTATTTGGACAGAAACTGTAACTTCAGTAGAGGAAATTCTCTTAATTTCTGCTACATCTGTGTAGAAAATATGAATCTGCAAGTCTGGGCTCAAGACCTCTCAGGTGCCTGTGTCTCATAGAGGAATCTGAGGGAGCAAAGTGGTACCTCTGGTACAGAAAGATGGAGTGTGGCACTGGATGGGAAGCATCCAAGGGGCCTGAATGAATTTGCTGATGTCACTGGAAGTAAACAATCTGGTCTTTTGGGAACACCATGGAGACTGAGAACAGACCCATGGATGATAAAAGGCAAATGTCGAGACCATCTTCAGGATGGGCAAGAAGAAAGAAATTTCCAGAGGTGGAAGATGAACCATTCTGTATTTCTGTAATTTTGTGTTTCATACTACTCTGATTGTAACCACATTTCATGGCATTTTTCCTTTGAAAAAGACAAGGAAGAAGAAAACAAACACATAAAAGGGGAAAGGAGAGCTGAACTTTAGTTTCTTTGCTGGGCTGGCATTTAGTTTTGCTTGCTATAAATGATGTGCTGGCCTCTGGCAAATATCCCCAAATACAGGCCTTAAAAACAGCCTTCATTAGCACTAATGAAGATGATGAAAAAAAATTAATCAAAACTCAATACAAATCATCCTGTAGCTTAGGCAAAAGCAACTTAGACATTACAGACACACAAATACAGCTAATTTTTCCATGTAGCTAATTTTTCCAAGCTATATAAAGAACTCTATCCAGAAAGAAATAAAAAGTACTTACAAGACCACTGAGTTTCATGGAGTTATGCAACTTCTTTATAGTGGTTTTTTTTGGTGTACTAATCGAACACCTAGATTCTGAGTATGACAATTCCTGGTTTTGAACAGTAGATTACCATGAAGCCCAATAATTATTTTGGCCAGAAAGGCTTTCCTGAGATGTCTCAGTCTCCTGCCTCAACCTGCTCCCCAGAAAACAATTCCTTTTCATCAAGGGAACACTGCCTGCTTAATGACAACCAAAACCAAGTATTTTTATCTTTCCAGCATTGGGAAAGCCTCCAAATAGCTACTGAATGACTAAAACCAGGGAGTGTCCGAGCAGGGAGACTGATTCAGAAAAAAAGGCTTTGTCTCTGCTCTCTGGAAGCCACAGCCTGTGAGCTGGCTTGCTCTATTCCTTTCACCCTGGGAGCAGACTTTTACATCTTTTTGAAGTGTTGTTTTATCAGAATGAAAACCCCAAATGTAACCTAACCACTCCAGTGATACTTCCATGAAGGTTTCTGTGGGAAACCAGGATGAGAAGTGGCTCTTTCCCATGCACAGCCAAGTGCTCTTCCTTTTGGCTGCTGCTGTCACTCAAAGTCAGTAATGGGGAGAGCCCAAAATACAAAAAAAAAAAAAAAGAAAAATAAGACAGCAAAAAAACAATGGAAAGAGACTCCGACTCTCCTTGTTGGACACCCCTCTCTCTGCCCACTGAAAACATGAGGAGCAAGAAGTATTTGGCCCTTAGCTCTGAGGTCTCAAATGCAAGAGCAGAGTGACTATGTAATACTACTTTACTGTTACTGACACTAGCCCCAAAAGGGCCAAAAAGTGAAAAGGAAAGAGTACACAAAGTAAGAAATAAATCAGCACCTAGATAAGAGATGAATGAGAGTTTCAAATACATACCATATAAAGAAAAGACTGTTTAATTGAAGATATTCTGGTGTGTCAACAAAACAAAAATAAAAAGGCATTGGTTAGCAAATTGGTTTTTGAGAGGGTGTTTTGAAAAGTTCTTTAAGGGAAAATATTTTCCTGACCACCAAAAGATAAATAAAAATAAATTTTGTCTTTGTTTTGTGAAATATTACTTGTCTCGATCATTCTCTGTCTTTCCATCACACTCATGCTGCTCTGGGCTTTTTTCTCCTCCTCTGCAGATCTCTTCTCTCCTGAATGCTTTTTCCCTTTGCTCTGAAATATTTCACTTTTAAAATAAATATAGAGGAACTGCTGCTTCCCTAGAGCATTCCCAGAGGCAGCTGTAAAGGACTTTCAAGGCAATGCTGCTTCCTGGGTAATCCGCCTGATCTAGCCTTTTTTTACTTTTCTTCATGAAATCAAACCAGAAAACACGCAATATTTAAAAGCCCTGTGAAGTGGGAAACCTGCATAGCTAAAACTCAGAATTCTTGGGTTCTCTGTAAAAGACTGCAGAGAAATTGTACCATAATATTCATAGCTGCCTGAATAGCTATGGTAGATTTGAATTAATTTACTTTAAAATGTACAAAATGCATCTTTGCTGCTAAGAAAGTTATTTCATATCACCCTGCAGCTTTTGATTTTCATCCTCTGACTTTCCTACATAAAAGCACAGTTAAGGAATAAGGGACAGTACGTCCATCTACTTTCAGAACTGTTAAAGGTGCAAGGCAGCTGGCAGTATTTATTACAATATGCACTATAATAATTAATTTAACTTCATGATAGGGCTTTTAGTTCAAGAATGGCCTCTGGTAGACTAGACCCAACAACAATACACCCAACAACAACTGGACTCTATTTCTAGTCATTGCACTCTTTCTGGACAACCTTCCACAAAGTCAAACCCAAAAAAGCTTTATGATTTTTACTAACTTCTCCTGCCTTTTATTCTTTTCTAATCCAAGCCATACACAGCAGTTTCCAGCTCACTGCATCACTGTAAGGTAGAGAAATAGTGTTGTATTTTATTTAGATTGCTTAATCTAATAAAAGAGTAAGAACTCTGATCAAAGGAGACAGTCAGAAATCACATGGGGGGAAAAAAGGAGCAGAAAAAATCCACTCTAGTGGATTTCATTCTTCTACAGTGTTCATTCAGTGCTTAGTAATTCAGGCTGGAATGTGGATGCACCTGGGTTTGGGTGCATTCCCTCTGACATAACAGGAACACTGTAAGGCAAGAAACTTCTAGCAAACCATATGCAAAACAATTCTAGTTGCTGCCCAGCTATGAGAAAAACCTTGTTTTTAGCTGCTCAAATAGAGAAACTGAAAGCAGCGGTTGGAGTTGCTGAAGATGCTGAGCAATTGCTGAGTAAAGTTGCTGTGGCAATTAATAAAAATCAGACTGCATCCTGCAGGCTGGAGCTGTGTCAGGGAGGGTGAGGCTGGGCATCAAGAAAAGGTTCTTTCCCCAGAGGGTGCAGGGGCACTGAACAGGCTCCCCAGGGAATGGGCACGGCCCCAAGGCTGCCAGAGCTCCAGGAGTGTTTGGACACCGCTCTCAGGGATGCACAGGGTGGGATTGCTGGGGTGTCTGTGCAGAGCCAGGAGCTGGACTGAATGATCCTTGTGGGTCCCTTCCAACTTCGGATATTCTACAATTCTATGGTTCTAAGGAGGGATTCCAGAGAAGGCTGAAGGAGGAACAAATCTGGAGTGAGAAACAGAGGACAAGGCATTGTTAACCAAGCAGACAGTTTAACACACCAGCTGTGTCCTCCAGGGAACTTGTGAACAGAGTGCAGGAGGCCACATGGTGAGCGGAGAGGAAAAGAGAGGGTGACTACAAGTGCAGCCAGAGCTTGCTGAGTACTAAAAGGAGCTCGTGGGTTAAGGGAGGACAAGTAAAGGCACTGACCTCTGAGGGGTCTTCAGAAAAAAAAGCATTTTTCTGTGCACTCAAAGTACTGATTTTCTAATTGTACCAGAATGACCACTTAAAAGAGCCTGTCCTGCAAACTTAATAAGCTCAAAGGACATCACTAAGCACCCAGCTTCTAAAAGTGTTAGATCTCTTTGGAAGCAGAAAAATGGAAGAGGATGATAATAAGACTCATGACTTTCCACTATTAGGTATGACAATTCTGTAGCTGTAGTGGCTGAGACTTGTGTAAACACCTTCTTCCAACTCCAAAACTGAAGCAGCCAAAATTGCCAGTGCAGCTGCACACAGTGTGAACTGGTTTGTCCATTCTTTCTCCAAAACCACAGTTAATTTAGAAAGGTAATAGAAATCACTGTTAAAGTGCAATCTACACTTCATCATTATCATCTGAAACAGGACTTCCTCACCTGTCCTGGTTAAGGCACACTTAAAGCCATCAAAAAAAGCCCTTACCTCCGGCTTCTTGGCTGTTGCTACTCCCAGAGAGCTGGTACACAGATTTCACCCAGCTTAAGAGTGGCAAAAGAAAAATCTGTACATCTTAAAAATAATATTAAAGCACAGTAACACCAGAGTGATGTTTCCTTCAAATCCCTCACGCAGCATCAAATCTGTTCTTAGGCTGCCTCTCTCTTCAGTGAGGGGTGATGGGATGAATTTGGCTGGGCATTGGGAAGGGAAGCTTGCTGCACTGTGCAGAATTAAGCACTGATACTGCATTAAAGCCAGGGAGGGGCAGGAAGCATGGAAGGGTGGGGAACACAGGATACATGCTGAGGAGACACACAACAGACAGAAAATAAGGGTGGTTAACAGCATTCACCTGGAAGCTCAAGAAGGTTGAAAAGCCTGACGTTTACTGTCAGTGAAGCTGCTCTGGAGGCACCAAACTCCACCCAGAGCTAAGCTCCAGGCAGGCCTAGGAACAGTTCTGAGTCAATCAGTCCAACTAATCCAAGCCTAGACTTACAGTTCCTCTAATTCACAAGTCAGAAAGGCATCTATTTAGAAATAAAATTTGCTGGATAACCACTGGCAGAACCTGTACAAGCCTCAGACTGTCTTCACACATGCTGAGGAGCCAGGCTTTTTCTCTGTCACCAAGTATATACTAAAAATACTGGTTTTAATCTTTTGGCAGTGTTAAGGGAACATGTTTTCTTTAAGGCCAGGTTCGTTTATTGTTTTATATGGGAACAGTTAAGTAGGGAGCTCTTTGAAAAACCTGATACAATATAAATATTTAATCCTTAAGTAAATCCTTTGGACCTTGCTCCTCTGCTCTCAAGCTTAGCATCTACCAAAGGCAGCAACAGAAATTACAAAGTTCTGTGCTCATTCCTAAGAAAACAAAGGAACTCCTCCACAGGCCAGGTGTTTAGCAAGCACATTCAAAGAGAGCAATAGACATGCACATCAGCAGAGGTTAAACCCACACACAGACACACCCGTGGGATGCAGAGGATGACAGCTGGAGTTAGAATTCACTGCAAGGGTTCGGGTGGCAACAGCATGTTCAAGCTAGTGAGGTACTGCCTTTACAACTACTTTCAGAGACAAAAAAAAATCAGCTTTTAAAGAAATACGTCAAAGGTTGGAAAGCTTAAAAATTGACTTATTTCATAATGGTGCAATATTTATCATTTCAATTTCACTTGAGCATATATTCTCAATCTTTCATTGAACTTTTCTATTCCAAACATCACTACAAAGTAAAATACTCATTACTTCATTAAAATAATCTTCTTGCTGTATTTTGAAAGAGACAGAAATAGAATAAAATCCTATGACAGGCCTGTCACTTTTAATTATTTCATAGTAGGGTGCTTTTTGTATTTCTAATTGATTAAATTAGAACAACAGTAAAAGTAACTTTAAGAAGTTTTCCATTCTCAAAATTATTGATTTCTCTGACATGGAAGTCAGAGCCATTAAACACGGTGATCTAGTTATACACTCCAGTCAGAGGATCTTTCCAAACTTGTTTGTGCAAAGGAACGTCTGTTCCGGCAGGGCGGCTTTCCCCATTTGCTCGTCTGTCTGGCTGCCCTAACAGCTACACTGCCATCCGTAACCTGCCACCAAAGCTGCAAACGACCAGGAAGTTCATGAGGGAAAATTGTTCTTATTTTACAGCTGCTCATTGGCAATTCTCAGCTGTAACTGCAAATATCAGCGATGCTTTCTTTCCCAGTCCGCTCCCGAGATTAACGGATGGTAAAATACACAAAACGCCCCAAATCCTGTCACCAATGCAGACACTGGTGAAGGACAGCTCCTTCCAACAGAACCAAGGATTCAGGCTGTATCTCCAAGCCACCTGACCATCCTATCACCATCAGAAACACCTCCTCATTTTTTCATAATAGGCTGGAAAAAAAAGGCGTGGATTTGCCTGTTTTCAATTGCAACAGTCATCTAATTGGGAAAGGAATTGAAATCTTTGTTGCCCAAGACAGCTATGTGGTATGGAAGGCATTACCTCCTTCTCTTCATCAAGAGAAGAAGGTAACACCTTCATCTCCCCCCTTGGTCCAGGGGACAGTGGCCTTCCCTCCACGCACGTCTTTGACTCTTCCTGTCAGAGGACGCACTTGTTTTGCCGAGCACCAGCTGCGCTCTTCAGAAATCTGAGGTCACCAAAAATGACTGAATTGCTGCCATTCTCTGCCGTGAATCTCTGCGGTCCCTCCCAGAGCAGGGTAAGGCAAGTCCCGTGTCACTGCATGGGAGTGACCGTCATGTCCACCATTGGGCCACTGGCCAGTTTTAA
>NW_008239295.1:29143-62311 GCF_000691975.1 Corvus brachyrhynchos | reverse complement strand
CTGCCTCTTCTGACTAGATACCTGTAACCTTCCTCCTTCTCTCCCAGCTATCAGGCTTTTTTTATCTGCTTCAGCTCAAAATGTTGTGGGGTGTGGAGCCGAAGCAGCAGGAAGCATTCCTCCTTCTCTCCCAGCTATCAGGCTTTTTTTACCTGCTTCAGCTCAAAATGTGGTGGGGTGTGGAGCCGAAGCAGCAGGAAGCACGCAGGAGTCCTGGATGACTGCAGAGCTAAGAAGGAAAGCACAAAGCTCTCTGGCACTGAACAATGAATATTCTAAAGTATTTCTAGATTATAGGAAGAAAGGAACAGAGAGAGATAAAAACTGACCTTGCTTCTTCAACTGAATCAGCAGATTGCAGCTAGAGAGGAGGGGCATGTTTGTTTTCAAAACAATAAAAGGCAACTACCATCCTTAATAGCATTCTTCACACAATGCTCTTCTGTCACACACAAAAACCAGATCCTTTGTTTTTACTAATAAAAAAACAAAACAGCAGTGTAAGAAAACAACAGACCAAATCAAAAAAACAATCCCTTCTTCCCACAACACAACAAAAATGCCCAAAGGCAATCCCAACATTGTTAGTGCTCTAAAGACATGATACACTCACCAAAGCAGAACAGACAGAGATGTGTTTACCAAACCCTTTCACTTTTAGCATCCAAACCACCAGCCAAGGGGAGAACATCCTGAAATTACCCTGCAGCAGCAGAGGACTGCAGGGATAACCTGGTCTAACTGTGATCAAGCTGCTTCCAGCACCAGGAGCGCTAAAATCCACTCCAGACAGCACTGTTCCTCAATTAATTAACACTGCTTGTTTAAGCCATGTGCCAGCTGACACTTTGGATGTCCCTTTGAAGCTCTCAGCTCACACGGTGCCACGGCGCTGCCAGACGAGGCGCAGCACACACGTGCCCTTAGCTAACACAACCTCTTGGCCCTCTTTCTTTTAACATCTCCATCTAACAGCAATCTCCTTGAAGAAGGGAAAGGCAGCACCTCACCCAGCAAAAGTAATAGGCTTGGAGCAAACTGATCCCGCTGCTTGCCCGAAGTCAAGCGGAGCAGTGGAGTTGAATGCTGGGGCAGTCATTTTGGATCTGCGTGAAGAAGAACCCTATGTGATTTGAAAGGGAAAACACAAATGTGAATGTTTAGGGCTGCAAAAGACTTCAGAGCTGTGGGCAGTACCTTCGTATTTTGACCATTTTACATTCAGGGCAATGGGTCTTTGCAACAGGGAGACAATTCCTCTTCCTCACCAGGAAGACTCTTAATTTTTAATCAGTCAAACCGTATTTTGACTAGATGAAGCTGTTACAGGATGAAGGTTTCAAATCAGAATTCATGCCTCTGCCTTTTCCTGTGCCTACCTGTTGATTGTCAGCTTGACCTATGCACCAGCAACACCAAAGAGCAGAGTTCTGTGAGGACAGCTCAAAAACCCACTAACACACACCAGAAAAACACCCCAAAACTTGTCAGATTCTGCCAGGAACTTGCCAAGCCAATAAGAGGGGGGGAGGGGGTGGTGTGTGTTTTCTCCTCTTTGCATTGTCAGAACAGATTTTGTCAGCAATTCAGAGAAAGTTTAAATAACAATACTTCTTTTTGCTTTGTCACAACTTTATTTGAATCAATGTTCTGATGAGGAAGAGTGTGTGACTACAGGAGTAAATTCTGCCTACTAGAAGTCTTTCCACATGGGTACCATGGCAATGGGACAGCAACATAAGATTCTCCCAAGGAGAACAAATGCAGCTTGGTTAGGAGAAATGCAACCAGGAGAAAAGATCAAATCCATAGCATTAATATTATAAGAAATTGCCAAACAATTGAGTTTTACTCAGTGCTGATACTTGAAGGGTCTTGGAAAACCTGCCATTTCCTTTTTCAAAGTTTATGATATTTTTAGATAAATCTGTTAGAATTTTGGTGATTTTCTCATAACAAAATGAAAGGTAGAAGGTTTGTTTCATTACTGGAATATATACTTAGGGGGAGTTTTCCCATCCTAAAGGCTGCATTCCAGTTGGCAGCAGTGTGAGCAGTGTTAGTGTGTTAAGCCTAAGATAATGTCTATTTACTGTATTATCAAGGGCACGGTGACAAGGGGAAGTAAAGCTTGTCATTACAGGTCAGCTCTCATCCTGAGGGCTCTCCCCAACTTGACCCACCTGGAAACAGGTATCTCAGCTATTGTGTCTGATCTGCTTTTGGCTACAGAGATTAACGAGCTTTGTACCCATTGCAAACTAATACTTCACTGAAACTGACCTAGGACCTTCCTCCTAGATTGGTTCCTTTAACAGGAACCAGTGCTCTCCTAACAACAGAGCAGGAGGAATCCCAAGCAGAAGTGAGAGGGAGATGAAGTTTTGCAAGAAAAAAGAGTGTAGGAGCAGGGAGGCATCTGTGATGCAGGAAGGCACTCTGTAATGAAACATCACTGAGGTGCAGGAAGTGAGACATATGCTCCCACTCCCAGCTGGCTGACAAACGTGTTTCCAGCCCTGAGGCTCAGGACTGTTTCAAAAGGAGCTGGCTGGCTATATAGGAAGCTCTCCTAAGGTGAGAACTTTTCCAGGACTGACCAAAGAACAGAACTGGTGCTCCTTATTACCTGCTAGGATGAGTCAGGTCTACAGGCTTGATTTAATGCAAAACCTGGGCAAATGTGTTTACTCGAGCAGCCACAGCATTGTCCTGGTGTGGAAGGAAGACAGCCCAACACATGATGCTCCCACAAGGCTTGGTATCTGCTCCTCGAGCAGAAACTGAGAAGCAAACCAGAGAAGATCTTAGAGAGTCACAATCTCACTTGCAAAACCAAGACAGAAAAGCACCTAAACTGTCACTGCAATCTCTGTAAAATGAACAAATATTCTCAAAACTATCTTAATTATATGTCATATATAATATGACATATATATATATGTCATAGGTTTAGTACTCCAGGGTGATGAGTGGATTTTCAAAAGGACAGAGAACAGTAACTCTTTTATTTCAAAATTTAAAAAGTGAAACAGCTTTGCTTTAAGTATTATCACTTCAGTTTATCACTTGGGGGAAGGTGGGTTGACAACCTGGACAGTTTAACCAGAACAGTTTTCCTCCTCAAATTCAAAGACCAGTGATTTTTGCTCTCTGATTTTTCAGAGATAGCACTGAATTCTATTGGCAAATAATCCTTATCCAACAACTGCACCTTCACCAGTGTAATATGCCCAGAGATGATTTGTTTTATTTTACGTTTCAAAGTATTGTAGAAAACCAACTAATTCTTGCTTAGGAAAGGAAAAGAGAAGGAGAACTTGTATAAGGAGTTTCTTTTTGTTCTGCCCAGCTCCCACCTGCACGCGCAGACAAAATTCAGGAGCAGAACTGCAGAAGCTGGCCCAGAATGAGGGATAGAAATGTTTTCAGCATCTGAGTTGCAATGTGCTACCTCCTCCCCCTCGCCAGATGGGTGTGAAAAACCAAAACGTGGAGTAACTGCTCGGGCTCTAGCTTCTCCCTCCCAATCCATAAAGGAATGCAGCCTCTTCATTTATCTCCAGGCTTTTCTTACCTGCCAGCGCATGTGTTGTGGTGTAACAAGGTGGAGGACACTCAATAAATGTGCTATTTTCTGCAATCTTTGCAAAATGCTATCAAGAGCAGGACTCTCCCTTTCTGTATGTCCTATGTCAATTGAACATTCCTTTAACCAATGGGAAATTTAGAAATGATACTATTGCTTCTGCTACTTTAGTTTCTTGGAATAACATGCTTATATTACATATGTGCCTTCAACTCTAGTTTAAGACCATGGAGACTCCAAGGATGCAACCATTTTAGTAATAATTTTAAAAACCCTCTTGATTTCAAAAATATTATTCTTAAGTATTATTAATACAGCCTCAGTGACATTTCCTGCTGCACATAAATAATCAGAGAAAAGAAGGACAAGACTTCCCTTCACTGGAACAAGATGAAGTGCTACAGGTACCTATCTACAGACACTCATTTTGCCTTTTACACTGCAGCCCGTGACTGCACACGCCGCAGAAGAAACTCATTTTTCATGTATCTTTCACTGACAGGGCTGTTGAAAGATGAACTATCTGCTCCCAACTGTTATATTATTCAAATTCTCTTAGCCTCCTATGAGGAAAGGCTGGGAGAATTGGGATTTTTCAGCCTGGAGAAGGGAAGGCTTTGGGGTGACCTCAGTGGAGGCTTCTGGTACCTGAAGGAGCCCACAGGAAAAGATGGAGAGAGACTCTTGACAAGGGCCTGGAGTGACAGGACAAGGGGGAATGGCTTCAAATTGACAGAGAAGAGTTTTATATTGGAAATTAAGAAAAAATTCTTCCCTGTGAAGGTGGTGAGGCCCTGGAACAGGTTGTCAAGAGAAGCTGCTCTATCCCTGGAAATGTTCAAGGCCATGTTCGTGGGGCTTGGAGAACCTGGTCTAGTGGAAGGTGCCCCTGCCCATGGCAGGGGATTGGAACAAGATGATCTTTAAGGTCCCTTCCAGCTGAAACCATTCTGGGATTCTATGATTCCATATCCAACATCTGGGAAGCATCTGCTGAGCAGAGCAGACGGCTGGCTAGAGACCCTCAGAATGATACAGTTCTCCCAATAGTTTTCCTCACTTGGCATACAGGACTCCACAACCGAGATTTGGTAACAAAAGCAGTGTTTCCCCAGGAAGCTGCAGGAAAAAGGGGCTGCTGGAAGCAGGTTCCCTGGTTGCATTGCTTCCCCATGCCATCACACCTTTGACACAAACATGGTTGAAACCTTCACATTACATGAGCAAGGGAATGATTGTGACACTGCCCTCAAAAGTCCCAGAGAGGCACAGGGAGTGCTCCAGAGCTCACCTGCAGTTCATGTAACTTGTTTGGCCTGCACCTATCTTGCAGTATTTGTTACATCCTCCCGTGTTTCACAAGTGCCCCAAATTATGTTAGGAACTTTGCCTTATCATGGGTGTGTGCTGCTGCACCCACAGAATGTGGATAGACGGAAAGGTAATTTTTTTTTTTCCAAGCAATCCCAAGGTGGACTGAATCCATGCATCAGCATCTTTGTAATGTAGTTTATAGTGCACTGCCCAGTGAAGACATCCTTGTCTGGCTGGTGTGCAAGGATGAGCAGTTTCTTTGTGACAGCTACATCTAGATCACTTTCTCTCTTCATGGAAAAGCAAGATAACAAACCCCTGCATCATACAAGGATTGTGGCTCCTATTCAAGAGCTGCCTTGGGGCTCTTGCCTCAAGAACAGCTCTTACCTTCACCTATTCTACCAAGCTCTATTCTACTGCAGAATTCACTTGGCAAAAGGAAGGCACTGTACCATGGAAAACATAAGCAACCAGTACAACATCAAAGCTGCAGATTACCATTTTGAGGCTGATATAATGGCTGTGATGATAGCAGCTGATAAAGCCGTAGAGTGGTAAGAGCATGCATAGCAACCAGTGATTCCTACAGAAGGGCTGTCAGAGACTGAAAATGCTTCATGCCTCAAACACTGATATAAAGTTTTGCTCATTATAAATAAGCTACAGCCAAAGAAGCTTCCCTGAAGACTGGGACTTTGGACTGAAAGTCAAACCGTTGGTTAGATAAAGGGAAATGCATTGTTCAGTCATCTCAGGCTGAGGGAAAGGTATGCATCCACAAAAGGCCAATGCCACCAGCTTTGATGGTCCCCGGCTGAGTTTGGGGTGGGAGGAGGTTTTGAGGGCATTGCACAACTTCCGGTGAGAGGCAGTAAACACCCATCCTCCAATTACACACACCAGCCCAGCTGTGGAACCCCCCAATCCCACAGGCCACGGGACTTTCATGTGAGAGACAGCTGAGGGGGAGTCACAGCCCCCCAAAGTGCTCCCCAGAGGTTTTGCACCACCGGATGCAACAGATCCCCAGTCTGCTGTAGGAGACTGCCCCCTCCCCCAGGGGGACATGCCTGGACATTTCCACCTGGCTCGAGGGTATATTAAGCCATGGGATTCTATGCTTTTTGGGGGGACCTTCACCACCAAGAAGACCAGCTGGAGAGGATCAACAGAACATCATTGGGATCCATGGAGTGGTGATATTTATATTTTCCTTCACTCTCTTTCTGTCCTCCCCACCTATTTTCTATTTCTTTCTCTTCTTCTCTCTCTCTCTCTCTCTCTCTCTCATCAAATAAAGCCCTTACTATTGCCACTGGCATATGGTCTCGTTTGCACCTTAATTTGGGCAAAAGAATTTCAAAAGAACCTTAATAATCAGATCTTAACAAAGGCAGAGGATGACAAGATGAAGGGTTTATTATGAAGGGTTTGTTATTGCTGTTGCCTGACATCAGGAGGAGGAAAAAAAGGGTGGAAGAATGTATTACAGATCTCTGATACAAGAGGCATAGCCCTTCCCACTTTACAGCCCCTACAAACTTAATTTTTAATTACAGTCTTACTATTAGATTGATCAGGTTGGAAAGCAAGAAGAAAAAGAGTCAGCAGGCAGAGGTTTTTATACTAACACATATCTACTGATATTTTAAGAAAAAAAGGACAAAGAAAACAACAGGAAAAATGTAAACTAAGTGCACACAAAGTTCGTTAAACATAAATGTACTTTTTCCCAGTGAGGACCTTTAAATTGTAGCTCTTCCTTGGAAGAAAGAGGAACGACTTACAGTTCCAACTTTGGTGCTACTAATTTTATCAGTGATTTAAGAAGTTCTCCTTGGTATTCCTACAGGTTGGCATTCTGTAGGTATTTGGGCTTCAGTGCCTAACAAATGGAGATAACAGTGAATAAGGTAATTTCCTCTGTGTGATTTAAGACTGCAATTTCCTTATAGGTACATTTATAGGAGCAAAACTATCCCTCCCAGGTGTGAAAAGGTGCAATTCTCAGTCTAAGAATCCACGCAAATCTAAAAAACAAGGAGGCGACATCAGGGCTGGCAGAAAAAAACCAACCTGGTTTTTATCAGAGAAACAGTGTTTTTCATTCTGTTAATCTATTTCAGAAAGTTTATCTGCTTGGTTCAGAAAGCTACAGAAAACCCCATTTTCCAATTGACATAGCTAAATTGCAGCCATGGGCCCAGAACTCCTCATTTAAGTCTGCACCAACATAAAGCAACGAAACAGCTCTTGACCAAAAAAGCCCAACTGTTTAAAGCAGTACCTGGAAGGAAGAAGTTTTGACAGTGAAAGTATGCATATCTGGAAGAAAATATATTCCAATTAGCTCAACACAGTATGGCAGGAACAATAATTTATGTGTGGCAGTTTTGTAATTAATTATGTGTACCTGACACACCCAGCGTGACACAGGATCTCATGAGCTTTTATAATAAGCTACCTGGGGAAAAAAAAAAGAAGCATACCTCTAAATTTCATGCATGTATTTGTAATCTTCTTTTGCTAGTAGGAAAACATGCACAGAAATGAAGAATCTGTTCTAATATTTGCTGTTCAAAAATTTAAAAAGAGGCACAAACTAGCAATCTACAATATATCATCTTCTGCTTATTTTAGGATATTGGAGTGGAGGGGGAAGCAAAGGAAAAACTTTCTGTAGATCTTATTTATGGAAAATGTGGCATTACATAAAAAGCCAATCGCAGCAGGATTCCTGCCATTTCTCAAATACCTTGAAATGCTTCTAGGAAGCCAAATTAAGAGCTATTTTTAAGAAAGATTTAGGACTTGTTAAGAACTTCTAATTAAGCTTCCCACTCTTCCATGGTATTTCTATGAAACATCTTTAAACACCATTGAGCAAATGCCTCCAGCTGTCCCTGTCTGGCTGCTTTTTAGTTTTCATCTTTCCAGCTACTATGGAAAAGGAACTTAGTTTTTCTCTCAAGTTTAAAAAGCCCTCACTCCTTTTCCCTTCCTGCTGGTGGGCAGACAGGATAGGTGACAGAAACAGTTGAATTCTTACCATCTCCAGCAAGGGGACTTGGTAGCTGCACATACTGCACGTGAATGATAATAAAACTCCAGGTAGTAGCATCTGACCTGCAAAATCAGTGGCTTTGAAGGAAGGAGAGCCAGGAAAGGAGAAGCTGCTCAGTTTTCTCTGCTGGAAATCACTCTTTGCCTAGTTTACAATAAAGATGTTCTCAGCCTGACACTATCAAATTAGCAGGTAACAAACTCTATTATATTTTCCTGACATCTTTGATTTCCTGCCACTGATCCAGGTCCCTGACTGTGGCCACACACACAAAGACTCCTATGGGAGTCTCTGAATCACTGCAGGTAGAACAGACAGAGAGAAATATATTGTAATACAGGTAATATATTGTAATTTCCACAAATATATTTTAATTTCCACAAATCAAAAAAGGTTCAGAAACACTGCTTATGCCAATTCCCTCAATTTACTGCTTGGGAAAGGAAGGGGTTTATACTGTGTACCACACCAGGTGCTCAGACTGGAAGGCCCAGAACATCAGGTCCCAAGCTGAAGATTTTATAGATGCTGGTACCTTCTGCTGTTTTCCACATCATCCTAGCTTGGGGCAATATGAAACACATAAAACAGTCAGTAAATTGAGAAGATGACAAGTCCTGGTACTTATTTGAATTTTCCATGTCTTTGCCCTTAGGTTTGATGCTGTAATTCAAGATTGCTCTCACGTTACCACTCCTACATACTCTTATCTAAACCTAGCCTCACCCCTTGAAGCTTTCACGCCAGCATTTAGTAATAAATAAAAAAAGAAAATACTCTAATTTTTCTATATTTGTAGATACACAGTTTAAAGAAAAACATAAAATCAAACAGAGTTCAAGATGAAAGAAAAACCCCCCAGAAAGCCAAACAAACAGCTACCAATAAATATAAACACAGTTAGCTGTTTAGGCTCTCTGACAGAGAGGTCACAACAACCTTGATATATTAGCACCACTGAGACACAAGATGAAGTTCCTGTGGTGCTCCTGTTGCCACATGGGGTGTACTTTTCTTTGAGCCCGTCGTGCTAGGATGCTGCATACACATTAAGAACTACTGCCTTCCACCAGAAAGGTAAAATACCATGTCAGGTAGAAGCCAAGACAGTTCTTACTGCCTAATACTTGAATACAAGAAAAAAAGTAAGATATTCCTTCTCTTCTTTCCTTTTCTGTGGTGAAAATTCTTCAAAAGATGGCAAAAGAAGGCATTCATCATCATCTTTTCTTACGCTTACCAGTACTAACAAGATAACCCCTAAATAAATAAATAAAATGTTTCATGAAACACATGACATATAAAAATATGGAACAAACCCAAATGAAAAAATGTGTATACAACTTTCCTAGCTGATTAATCTTTGACTTTGCAGCAAGTATATTGCCATCCCTGAGACCTGCTAGAGGGCAAAACATGTGGAAGGATAATGGGACAATTAAAGTTTTATCAGGATTTTTAAAAAGAAAGACAAAGCAGTATGTGTGAAAGAAGACAAACGTAGTAAGTCAGCCTGCACACAGAGTCATGACTGCACGGTGGTTAAGCAGTACATTTACCCCTAATTCCAAAGATCATTAATTTGAGCAACTGTTCAACTGAGACAAAAACCTTTAGAGTTTAAAAAAAAAAGGTTAGTGCCATGGCAGGGATGGAAAAAAACCCCACCTTCCATCCTCTTACAGATGTTAGACAAATCAGGAAAGAGGTATTTATCTTACATGCAGGACACATACACACTGTATGGTCATAAACTCACAGAATGGTTTGGGTTGGAAGAGACCTTAAAGCTCATCTCATTCCATCCCCCTGCCATGGGCAGGGACACCTTCCACTAACCCAGGTTGCTCAGAGCCCCATCCAACCTGGCCTGGAACACTTCCAGGGATGGGGCAGCCACAGCTTCTCTGGGCAACCTGTGCCACGGCCTCAGCACCCTCACAGGGAAGAATTTCTTCCCAATATCCAGTCTAACCCTCCTCTCTGTCAGTGTGAAGCCACTGCCCCTTGTCCTGTCACTCCAGGCCCTTGTCAAGAGTCTCTCTCCATCTTTCCTGTGGGCTCCCTTCAGACACTGCAAGGCCACACTAAGGTCACCCCAAAGCCCTCTCTTCTCCACACACAACAATCCCAATTCTCTCAGCCTTTCCTCACAACAGAGCTGCTCCATCCCTCTGGTCACCTTGGTTCCTCCTCTGGACTTGCACCAACAGGTCCATGTCCTCCCTGTGTTGGGGACTCCAGATTCTCTACTCAAGTTTGCAGCACTACTGTGCTGCTGTAGGTGGATAGTCAGTAATTCCTAGGAACTTCTTAAATTATTTGTAATTACTATTTTTATCAGTATTGGTATTCAAAGATGCTACTGTATATTCACAGCAAGATGTAGGAAACACCCAGCAGCTCTTGGCTGCAGTACCCTTCCAGGAAGACTAACACACTGTACCAGGAGTAAAACAACCCCCAAAATCCTTTTAAATAATTTTAAAAAGGACAACAATAACCACAAAAACTTCTTAAATGATTGTAAAACCTGTTATTTCAGCTTTTGACACTATGCCCTTCCCACAAAAAACCCACAAATATCTTAATACACAGGTCAAGGATCCTCAGGAATGACCCTCACAGCTGTCTGCTCCAGAGAACCTTGAGGGCTTGAGGTCACAGCCTCCCACGAGCTGTGGCTCCCAGGGTTTTATCCCTTTCCCTCTCCATGACAAACAGCCTACTGTCCTGGGCCAGGCACTGCCCACAGAGCAGCAGTGTTGGGATGCTGCAGATCCTTCAGAGGCAGGCAGAAATGTCCCAGAGCACAACATTTGCAAAAGTTGTTTTATTGGAATTTTTCCAACTAGATCTGATTATCAGATCTCCTTTTGCCATATATGTAAATGGATTGGCTGAGGCTGTGAAACCCAGTGCCTGGGTGCCTGGCCAAGTGTCGAAACAGTTTCAAAGACACAATTTTGAATAACAGTGACAAGATGGTTGTTTTGATTCTCCCTGGCACTTACAGGGAGCAGGTCTTGGTCAGATGAAATGCAGGACAAAAAAATTATCTGATGTTCATAAATTCAGAAACAGTTCAGAGTTAAAAATCAGAAAGACAGCATGACAAACCAAGTTAATATATTCTCAAGCAAGCCTGAAAATTTACTTTCCCAAGGAATTTTTCCTTCTTCACAGCTCCACTCAGAATTAGCAAAATACAAATTCCTAACTTTTCCATCTCTATTCAGAGCCTGACTTGTGAAATGAATTTTTAGCAGTAGCTTTAAAAAACTTCTGAGTTGTCTGAAAGGAAGCCTGTTAGAGAGAGGACTATGTTCCATAATGTTATTAGGTTTTAGCTGTTCTCATGAATCAAAGAAATGATACAGGAGTGCTCAGCTCAAAAGCCAGTTAGGAATCATGGAGATGGTACTGCCCTTTCCAATTTTCAAATGCACATTTATCAGGTCTTGTGGGCCTATTACAGTCTAGTGAAGCTTTACTTCTAAAAGATACAGACATACAG
The DNA here is from genome assembly GCF_000691975.1 of Corvus brachyrhynchos. Lineage (NCBI taxonomy): Eukaryota > Metazoa > Chordata > Aves > Passeriformes > Corvidae > Corvus > Corvus brachyrhynchos. The sequence goes on along the minus strand of NW_008239295.1, from coordinate 50,824 downwards.
CTTAGTGGAAGTGGCAGCTTCAGTCTCTGTTTTCTTATCTTCTCAAAAACAGCTTTGAGAGTTAAGCACATGGATTTTGCAGAGGGCTGCGCTCTCATCCCCCATTTTTATCAGCTGTTCGGCTTTGAACAGCAGCTCAGTATTCGCCGTGTTGGCAGTACTGCCCTCCAGGAGCTGTATCCCCAGCCAAACCTCAAAAGAAAGAATCACTTCTTGGCATAGGCAGCTCCCCACAAGCTGCTCTGCTTCCTGCCAACCACTTTGGGTTGAGGCTCAGCTTCCAGCACCCAGCCACAGAAGACGCTGCTGACAGGAGCGCAACTGATGCTCTCGACCCGCCCAGCTCCTCTCATCTCAGAGCAGTATCCAGAAATAGCTGCAAAGATCTGCAGTGGCTTAGGAGAAGAGCCACTTGTGCTCTGGTAGGATTTTTAGGGCACAACTGGAAGGCATCTTCTCACAGTGAGAACTTCGGCCTCAGAGGGAAATGCTCAGTGGAAACTGGTTTCTTTTAACACCATTCCACAATGTGGTCGGTGGCACCCGAAGTTTAGCAGCCCCACAAGCATGGAGCAAAAATTCCTCTTGGTTGTCAAGTATTTGTCTGACTCAGATCACACTGAAGCATGTTCAGCATGACTGGGATAAAAGAGATTTTACTTTAACATACTGCTTAGCAAGGGGAAAAAAACCCCTATAAACAACCAAAACGCCAACCACATCCAAAATTAGATTTAATTGCAAATTAGCAAGGACAAGTGAGCAGCACTTAGTATAGCCACAACTCGAGAGGAGATTCAATGGTTCACCAAAGACTCCCCAAGATACCTAATTTTGTAATTAATGACACTGTTTTCTGTACTTTAGGGTGCAATGTATATCACCCCTCCTGGAGTGAAACATAGTTTTTGTTTTGTGGTTTTATTTAAGCACACTGTTGACCACAATTACAGGAAAAGAAATTATGCATTTATACGTCATCTAAATTAATGGTTTTTTGAGAAGTCTTCCAAATCTGCCAACTACCAAATCAAGTCCTGTAAGTAATTCAAGCATGCCATACCCTACATAACAAAGAACATGCCACTTCTTAAGAGTAAAACCAAACCTAACCAGAAAAATATCATCAGGTTAACTCTGTTTCCACTGGAAGATCCCTGCAGAAGCAAAGGGGTGAGCAGCAGCAAGCTTCTCTCAGGCAGGCTGGTGAAGGCCTTGGGGCATGAAGTGCAAGGATTTTTCCAAGTGCATCATGAAGTCGTAAGCTCAGCGCTATTAAAAGCTCTTATGAGTAGAAGATGAGGAAATAAGGCCATTTATATGGGAATAAAGCCCTTGGTGGTCCATGTTCTGAGTAGTACTGAATTCCCACAGCTGCTGCACCAGAATTGTAGCATCCCTAAGTCAGCTTGGCTTTACCTTCTTTCTCCTAGGAGTGCATGTCCTTTAATTATTTCTGGGCAGACCACAATAATCTATAAGACAGGTGATGTTACCTACATCTGCTGTAAATGCTCCTTAACTGTCAGGATGGCTTTTCACTTCAAGTACTATTTTCTGAACTAATTTCTTTTAAAAGAAACAATGAATCTGAATTTCTTACATCTAGAATTCATGCTAGAGCATAATTTTTTAAGCTTTCTATGAGCATAAAGAGTTTAAAAAAACATTACATAAATGAATCTGTTGTTAGGAAACCTCTTCAAAACAATTACAGAGAAATTTCGTAACACTCATTTTTGGAACATACTCTGTTTGCTTGACTACATTTCTTAAATTACAAATGGGCTTAATTTTATTGGCCTCATTCGAAAAATCATTGTTAAGAGTTTCATAATGAATGAGCTCGTAAGAGAATTACAAGGACATAATGCATGCCATAACATAGTAAAGAATAAGACAGGCTGACCTCATTAAATCCATGAATTTGGAAAGTGTTGGGGTTCAGGACAGCATGTGAAGTGTTTCTTTCAACTGGAAACAGCTTACAATGTTCTAAAAGGTTACCACTTCAAAGAGGTTTAGGACTACATGTACCTGTTTAGATAACAGGACTTCAGCTGAATTCAAATCACAGAAAAAATATCCAAAAGTCCAAGATGCTGAAATGCAAAATATTAATAAATAGAACACAACACTGTCTTTAACTCCTATGAGAATTCACACCTTAAGTGAACTTCAGATCTTTTCACTTCACTATCAGATACAGACTGTAAGTACCTGCACAAGTCTGCATGAAAAGACAGACACTCACTGGGTTGTTGTTGTTGTTGTGCATGCCATGTTTCCTTTCCCTTCCTCCTGAAGAACACCCATCTGCTTTCACTTAGAGGAAATTTGTCAGACAGCAAAATTAAGATGTTCCAAAATATTTCATTTCACTTGGGCTGTGGCAAATAGTCAAAAGAAAGATTACAGCACTACACGCCTGTCCAAATTTGCAACTAAAAACCATTACCCTCCACGATGCTTTTAATGAAAATTCAAATGCAAGTGAATTGTTTTGTAAATCAAAATGCTACATATTAGACGTGGAAGTCCTGGGAACAGAGACAATAAACATTCCCTACTCAAGAGAACAAAAACCAACCAAACAAACCCCTTAGGAGATGCTTATGTATAGGACTGCTAGATCTTCACTTAAGTTCACGATGACTGTGTTGAAACACAATTCCAGGAGCTGTAACATTAATTAAGGTTAAATCACCAGCAGTTAAATGGTGTTTATTAGATAATAAAACTGCACAATGCCCACAAACCCACACATAAAGCCACATAAAGTTAATCTCGTTTGAAATGCTAACTACCCAGACAAAATTTGCTAAACTCTTTGGACATATACTACTAAAATCTGAAGTTTACAGATGATTGCCACATGAGGCTGAGGGAAAACTTGTTGTATTTCCCTTTCTATCTTCAGCAACATCAAAAGACAAACTCAAAATGAAAACTGAGGAAAACAAGGGGTTGTAAGATGACTGATAAATTAAAATTCTTGCTCATGCATGAGCCAGTCCTCATCCCTTTCTAACATACAAGCACCCAAAGTCTAGGGAGCAACTGGACTGCATATCACCAAAAATTTGGTATTCTGGTAAAAGCTTTGAGCTGACACCATCGATGCAAAGCACACTGTGCCCAAAGGAAACAAGGTGCTTAAATGTCCCTAAACCAAACAAACCAGAAAGATCAAAAGGAGAACTACACAGAGTTCAACTAAACCTTGTCATGATCTTTTTGGGTGAGCTGTGTTTATATTTCGCATCAAGAAGAATGGAGAAGATTAAAACAGCTACATTTTCTGGCAAGTTTTGTACCCATAGCACAACAATTTTTGCCATAAATAAACCCCTATGTGATTTCAGTGGCTTATGCCTTCAACTAAGTAAAAGAAAGAAACACTGCCCTGCCTGTAAGCAAAATGAATTGACAGCTTATGGAAAAAAGTTGAATATGGAAGAACCAGTAGACATCATTCAACACATCATATATTGGTTTTAACTGTGGCTAAAATCTGTTACAGACTATGCCCATATTACAGTATTCCCATCCTTAGCAATACCAGAACAATACTTGCAGTAATATTTTTGTTGAACAGCCGGCTCCTGGACTCTCTGATTACATGTGAATTCTGCTCTTCTAGCCTCAATTACTGCAGAGAGAAGACTAAAGCTCATGAATTCAAATAGATTTGCTCATTTGTCTGATTGTTTTCTCACTCAGTGCTTTCTCATGGTTTTTGAGGACATGATTTATGTTTCCTAAATAGGCAAGCTTGGCAAAACTAGTGCCATTTGAGGATAACAGAATCTAAGGAGAATCATCCCTGAAGCTAAATCAAAATGTCTATGAGTCAGGCACAGAGGAAGGGTTCCAAGGTTATGCACAGCCAACTCATCTGCTCAGTTTATAGGCTTCATTAAACAAAACTAAATTTACAGTAGGCAAATTTAAAAAGAAAAGTGACACTTCACTGCCCAGTTGTATGTACGCAGCATTTGATAACACTTTTTAGCAGGAAAATGAAGCATTTTCAACAACTTTAAAAACCCCTAAACTAATACAGTTAACAAGCCTAATACCTGAATGAAAACCATTTACTTGAGTCATTTAATAAACTTACATTCAGCATTATAATGCATTTCCCTTTCAGTCTGCAGCATACAGGAACTAATACCCTCTGGCATTTGGAGGATACACAAGGCAGTTTTGAGGCGTTAGATCTACCCAAGTAACTACCATGTAGGACAGTACAGCCCCTTTACTGAGCCTTTGAATTACTCTGGTTCATAAAAACTGAATGCCTTCACAATTAGGAGATTTAGTAAGATGGCATAACACAGAAAACTAGAGAAAGCTTTGCCTTCAAACTTGGCCAAACTGTGTTTCTGCAGTTTGTTGCACTTGCAGCATGACTCCATCCCATGGCAGGATGCCACAGAAATGCAGACTGCTGCTCTGGTAATGCCTTGTGGTTTGGGTTTTTGCTGTTGCTTAGCAGTTATGAAAACAATCCACTTGACAAGGTCAGAATTCATGACCAAGAAACGTGGTGAGCAGAGCAAAACTTATATATAGAGCCCTATCTTTTGAAGTACCAGCTAAGCCTTAAAAAGAAAGCTGCTGTAGTCATGATATTAAGGTTACAAATAATGTATTGCCTAGTAGGAAATCAGAACAAACCCTGACACTTTTTTGTTCCCCTAAGTTATCCTGCACCAATGCACAAAAAAAGGCTTCTGCTGGTTACCAAGTCCTCTGCAACTCCAGTTTACTTAAACACCTTTTTTAATCATGAAAAAAGTAAACAAAAGTAAACCAAAATCTTCATAAACCAATGCACATTCTGCTGGACTTCCACTGCAGATCTAATCTGTAATAATAATAATCTAAAAATAACACCAAAATATTAAATGACACCATCCAGCTTATTCCAGCACCAATGGGAAAGACAGACTCCACACTAGCACAGCAGAAAGATGTGACAGATCAGCGTCTTGAGGGCACATGTTATGCTTCCAGGTCATGAAGAAAGTGAGCATTCCATGCCCCACATCTCACAGGTAGGCTTGGCTGGGACGCAAAACCTGGCTTGTCCTGTGTAATGGTGCCTCCCCAACCTGGCCAATTCACCATCAGCAGCAGCTTGGAGCCAGGGAGAAACCATCCACAAACACAGAATTTTAGAGAAGAGAGGCCAATGGACTGAATCTTACATGTGAAGCATGAGACTCAACAGGCCTGTGCCAGAAGTGGCTCACAGCCTTTGGAACCCCTTTGCAACAGAAAAAGTTTTGCCTACAAACACCATGTTATACTTCGTAATCTCATGCTGGTGTTCATATAAAATTTCCACTAGGAACAGCATTCCAAAACCAGAACAGACTGTATGTTTGTTGTATGTATAAAGTTCATGCTGACTCCTGGGTTAAGTAGCTTGTAACCAGCTTAACTACAAGATTTAGAGGCACTGGTGTGTTTCCAATAACTCCTGGATGCCCACACAGGGTGATGACAGTAGTCACACATCAACCAGCTTTGTTTTAAACGTGTCTAGGTTCAAAAAAATCATCTGTGCAATGTGATGCTCCCTGATGATAAACCTTTAGCCATACCCTTCACTCCCTCTCCTTCTCTCCAGCAACACAAGTGTTTTTACCTCTACCCTGCATATTTTTATGGCATAACAACAGTCTCTTCATTCCTTTCAGTTTAGGACACCAACCACCCAAAGAGAGGTATTAGCAGGGCTCTTCTGCACAGGCAATTTCAGGAGAGGGGCAACCAAGTTACAGCCTGAGGTAGAGATGAGCCTGTCCTCAGAACTCACTGAAAAACAAAAAGGGTGGGATCATATTAATACCATGACTTTGGTACAAGGGGCCCAAAAACACTTCTCACTTGTTCCATGGAGACAAAGGCCCTGCAGTAAACTGTATTTATACCACACCTCAAGAGCCCTGAATCTCTCAAAACCCAGTCTAAAGTCTAAGCACAACGCAGAATTTAAAATGAACAAGCCACTTACTACAAGACAAACAGAACCAAGAAATCCAGGTAAAGCTACAATTTATTTCAAAGCTATGTAACTGCAAACTCAGTTCAGAATTCCCAGTTGGGCTGCTCAGAGAATAAAGAGCAGATCATATCCAAGGTATTGAAACTGATTTATGCTTTTGTTTTCATAACAATGACCCCTCAGCTTCTTGAACAAAGTATGATTACACGTGATTGATTGCACTCTTACCTTGGCTGCTGTCATTCTGCAGTTCTTAAGTTCATTTCACAAATGCTCTTGCATAATGTACGGGGTTTAACCAGAATCAGGTTTGTATATTCTAATTCCCAAGGGCTTGTGGGTTTATGCATGTAGTCTAACAATGAGATTTGCTGGCTCCAGTCAAACACAGTTCACTTTCAGGCAGCATACCCAAGAAGATAGGTACAGACCTTCCCATCCTGTCTCCTTGGGCACCCCTTGCTGTGCATGCCCTTATTTCTGATTGCTGCTCCTACTTCTAGACTGGAAACAGAAGTATGAACATAGACATATTCCTATTACATGAATAATGTGATTTACACAAGAAATGTTTATCAGGAACATCTTCTGTTTGAAATATATTATCAAGATACTCCACATGTAAATAATTTCCTTTTTTTTGTATGCCTCCTCTGAGATCTATATTAGGTCGTAATTATCCCCCCAATACATCCAGCAGAGGCAGAGACATTCCTAACAAGAATCTTTCCAGTAAAACTGGCACAGTGAACACTGATGCTTAAATTCAGCTACAATAAACATCTGAAATCCAGAAACTGAAAAACTGTGTTCACATCTAAAGACAACTTACTGGAAAACTGAACTCCTAAAATAAAATTATTTTGTTGAAAATTGAGGCTTGGTGAGGGATGAATAGAAAAAGCAGGTATTTATTTAATTTAACATTAGGAGTTCATTGCTAAATACAGATATAATTTACTACATATAAGACCAATGGCAACTTTTGTAATTACAGTCATGGTTTGGAGGGAAATGTTGCTATAGCAATACCAACCATAGGAAGGAAATCCACATCTACTCAGAGCAGCATTTCTACATTGCATTATTTTTATAGCACAGCCCTTTAGCACAGATGAGTGCAGTAAATCAAGAGTAACACCAATTTTAATCACATAGACATAGTCTGGGAAAGTATTTCACAGAAATATCCTGAATGAGGAAATTATGACCACACATCAAGTAAGGTTTTGTTCAGTTTACTACTTTCATTCAGTTTAAGTCAACTGAAGTCAAGAGTTTATTTTCTAAGCCAACTTCTGGATTCAGAACACTAAATATTTAGGGGTTGGCTTTTTTTCCCCCCCTGGTTCTCTATATAATCCCAAGCAACCTAAATGAGATCTGATCCTCCTTAAACTGGCTTGACTTAGGTCTGCAAGGTTTCTTGGCTCAGGCAGTAAGTGAAAGCAATAAAACTGTTTTGGGACTGGAATCATTCCTGAAGTGATACAGGCACATTTACATGTTCCTACCCCTGATGCAGCTGGCATCAGTGTTTATCTGAGAGTCACGAAGGGTGAACAAGATACCACTGCAACACCTTTTTCCTGGCCAGCCTCAAGGGAGGGAATTCCCACCCACAGGTTTCTGGCAATGGGACTTGGGCTGTGGGTTTGGGGAACCAGGACTTTGGGTGTTTCTTTCTAGCTTGTCAAAGGTTGACCCCATTCTGTCTGTCTCCTCTCCTACCTTGGATTACTGATAAAATCATGCTTCCAATTATCCTGTCTTTTAGCTGACTGCTTTTTCACCTTTCCATGAGTTGGCCTCTTCAATTAAATCTTGCAGCACTTGCAATCAATCACAGTCAGTCCTTAAAACAAGGATCAACTCAATCATCAACACTGATCTGTAAAAACAGATCTATTATGATTCTGACAGCTGATTTTCTCACGTCTCTCTCTCTTACTTTTGGCAAATTAAGTTTCGAAACCAGATTTCTATACATTTCTACAGCTCCTAGAACACCTACAGAGAGAGAAGCAACGACTACAATAAATGCAACGCTCAATAAATAATACAAATGAAATAATTCAGATTAAATACAAATTACCTGGCTTCCTATAGTCATGTGAACATTGTGGTATTTATTCCCAAGGCATGTCAAAAGAACAGAAAATCTGAAAATGGCTAAGCAATATAAACCCACATCTCATACTTAAGGACTCTGTATGAGCACATGGGTGCATTCAGAGTACATGGGCACATTTCAAGCTGACAGTAAGGAGGAAATCTTTATAGAAGGACTTCCATTGTCCACCATTCCAGATTCACGCTTGTGCACACAGGAAACGTCACAGCCATACAAAATTCTTCCTCTGCATTGCACAGCCCTGATGTCCTGGGCAGAATCATAGAAAAACACAAAACCCCCCACTGTGATTCTTTGCAGATCAGCAGTTAGGTTCTCTGCTTGGAGAAGGACTCTCATCAGTGCTACATGAGGTCTCTCACAGCTTGGTCCAGCTGAGTCTTTGAAAACCTCAAAGGAAAGATTCTGCCACCTGTCTGGGTAGCATGTTAAAACTCTTGTGCTACTCAGTGGTGAAAAACTTTTTCCTAATGGCCAGTCTGAGCTGCAATTTGTGACAGTTGTTCCTTGTTTCTACGATCTGCCACTAACAAGCTCCATAGTCATCAGAACTTGTCTTCAAGAAGCTACAGGCTTCTGTAAGATTGCCCCTTTGCCTCTTTTTTTGCCAGACTAAAACAGCCCAAGGACCCTAATCTCTCCTCATTACTTATGGCTCCCATGGCTCAGAATCATCTTGGTAGTCCTTTCTCCATCTTCTAAACATTGTGTTTTCATTTGAGGAACTGACTGACTGAAGAACCAGAGTACTCAGCAGTGCTGGGAAGGACAATTACTTCCCCTAACCTGCTGGCCATGGAGACCACTATGCTGTTTGCCTTATTTGCAATGAAAATGCATCACTAACTCGTTTCCAACTTGGCAGCAATCATCATATCCCATAGCTTTCCCACAAATGTTCTGTTCGGCCAGTTGCTTCCCAGACTATGTTGCTGCAAGGAGATGATCTGCATGGGCACAGAACTTCATGTTTATCCTCACTGAACTTCAATAGGTTTCTGTTGGCCAAATCTCAGGCTTCCCAAGATCCAGCTGAATTGCATTTCTACCACTTGGTGTACTGAACTCTCTCTCCTGCCAATTTAATGTGATCTGTGACTTTTCTCTTCGCATTCCATCTCACCATCTAGATAATTAACAGAGAGGTGACATTGCTAGCCCAATCCCTCACAGGCCACTTGCTATTTATCTCCAATGAGACACTGAGCCATTGGAGACTACACCTTGAACTCTGATACCCACACAATTTTCAATTAATCTAACAATCCATATACTTGCACAGCTTCCTCAATGAGAGATGATAACAAAAACCTCACTGGAGTCACAGAATAGTTTGGTTTGGAAGGCCCTTAAAGATCAGCTAGTTCCAAACCCCCCTGCCATGGGCAGGGACACCTTCCCCTAGACCAGGTTGCTACGAGTTCCATCCCTGGGATGGGGCATCCATAACTTCTCTGGGCAACCCATGCCAGTGCCTCACCACCCTCACAGCAAAGAATTTAGCGACCAATATGCCCATATCTACATATTTGGTCATTTAATTACAAAAGGCATTCAGGTTTGTCAAATACTTCTTGTGCCTGGTACACCTGGGTCAACTATTCTTGACTACCTTCTCATTCTTCTCATATTTGGAAACAAATTCCCAGAAGACATGATACATAATATTTCCAGGGATCGTGGAAGGCTGACTATCCCTGAACTACCCTTCTTTCTCTTCTTAAAGATGGGTGTAATAATAGAGCCTTTCCCTAGTTTTCAGGGACCTCTCTGATTTATTTTCATAGAGAATTGCAACTGCAGAATTGCAACTGCATCACCTATGTCTTCCAGCACCCTGGCATCAATCCCATCCAGCCTGATGGATTTGAACATAACCAGCTTTTTAAAGCAGTTCTGAGCAATAAAATATTCTGTTTCCTGTGCTGCACTGCTTATTTAAGATCTCCTAGTCAATCTTCGCTTTTGTACAAAACCGTATTTGGAACAAGAACATATCATGCCTCTTGCTTGGTGGGTCAAATTGCAAGACAGGCCACCTCTTGCCCATGAGCTCAATCCCACACTGCTTGGGCTCTGAGGACACAATATTTATACTCACCTCACCCTTATAAAACAGGGAAGGGCTCTACCCTCGAGCTCCATGAGCAGCCATCTACCAAAAAGTGCTTCTCACAAGTAGCCAGTGATATGAAAAAGAAGAGAACCTAAACATTCAGAGTACTAGGCCTCCAAACACTGATTAAGGGAGAAGAACAGAGAGCTGAGAAATGCCCACAGGACAAAGAAAATTTTCAACCCTTCCCTTCATAGTATCTCCAAAGTAACTGAAGGAATGAAGAAAAAGAGTAACTCACCTTTCTGACACATGACCTTATACTTACTTAACAGGATTAAAATTACTAGATTCCATATGGATTCTGCTAGGATGTGGTTCCTCCAGGGGAACAATGGAGACCCAGTGAGACTCCCCTTCACTGACATTAAAGAATCTCACTGCTGTCTTGACAGATCAGCCAGGTTACCTTCCTGAATGCTCAGTGCAAGACTGCTACCTACCCTTTCCTCTGACTCTATCAGGGACCTACAATCTGCTGCAGACTTGTCACTACTTGTTTCTGAGTTGAGAAACAAGAGGACCCAAATGCTGTCTAATGGCAGCATTTCCAGAGCTCTTCAGACAAAGCCCACTGTGCTATTGCCAATTCTCAGCATTCAGAACAAAAGGAGGGAAGCCATTTCCACCGTATACAGTTTTTGAACACTGCTCCCTACTCCATATACTCTGTTACAGAATCCCAGGATGGGTCAGGCTGGAACGGACCACAGAGGGGCAGCTGGTCCCACCTCCCTGCTCCAGCAGGGCCATCCCAGAGCACACAGCACAGGATTGTGTCCAGAGGGGTCTGGAATATCCCCAGTGAGGAGACTCCACACCCTCTCTGGTCTCTGTTCAGGGCTCAGTCACTGCCCAGGGAAGAAGTTCTGCCTCCTGTCCAGGTGGAATTTCCTGGGCATCAGTCCCTGACCGTTCCTCTGGTGCCATGGCTGGGCCCCCCGGAGCAGAGCCTGGGCCCTGCTCGGAGCCCTCCCTGCACACAGGGACACCCAGGGCTGAGGGCCCCTCTCAGCTGGGGCTCCTCTCCAGGCTGGACAGCCCCAGCTCCCTCAGCCTTTCCCTGTCAGGGATGCTCCAGGCCCTAAATCATCTCCTCAGCCTCTGCTGGCCCCGCTCCAGGAGCCCAGAACTGCACACAGCATCGGAGATGTGCATCACAGGGCAGAGCAGAGTTAATCTCATGTTCTTTGTTAACAGTGAAGTGGAAAACACAAGCACAAAGCACTACCCTGCTCCTCTTCATTCAGCCTGTGGCACACTGGCAGACCTTGGTATCTGATTTCAAATCTACCACATTTACCTAATTTCCACATACTTTGTACCACGGAGCATCACTCGTGTGCTTTGCTATGTTCCCTTTGCTTTCAAGTACTAATGCCACACTCTTATGCAGAAAATGCACATCTCCAACGAGTGTATGAGTAAACAAGAAGTGCAGACTTACTGAACCAGTAAAATCACCGCGTTCTGGCAGAAAACATTCTCAAGAGGATAGAGACCACGGCACCCGTGGCCCAGCATATCTTGTTCTTGTAGCATGAAGTTCTGGTGGAGAAATATTAGTAGAACTTTCATGTTTATGCTAAAACATCAGAACATATGTTCCCTTGCTAACACTACACCAGATATTTATTATTAAAGAAATTATTTAATCAAAGAAGAAACACTAAACACAAACAACAAAAAAAAAAAAAAAAAAAGAGTTCTACAGTTGTAGGTTTACAACTTACGAATAGGAGGACAATGAAAATAGAAAATTTATATATTTTATCCTACTAGTGCACTCAGATTCCATCAGAATTTGCTTTTTAAAGGAACGAAGGTAAATTTCCATAAAGTATGAAAAACATGGCATTTTAAAAAGGTAAGGCAATGAAGTATGACCTTTTCATCACGAAATTAGTTATCCTTACTGTATTTTCCTGGCCTTAATCTTCCTGAATTTTCATAACAATTACCAAAGAGATGCAATATCTCTATTAGTGCAAGTGGAACTTTCTTGTTTTCTAAGATTTTTGCACAGCACTGTAGAGAATAAAAACCCATCTACCTATGGGACACTCCAGTGAAAACTCTGTACATGATTTAAAGGAAGCTACTGCTAGCAATTATGAGCACTTTAGATAAAAAGCATCTCACACAGGATATTTTGGGCACTATATTTTGCATGGAAAGGACATAAGGTTGCACATAGCAGGTAAGATTTTTGAAGTCTGAAAGACAGAAAAAAAGAAAAAATAAGTGCAAGGACGTGCCCGTTTTATTTTATAAATGAGTCAGCAGTACTGGGTGATATTTTTACAAAGCTGCATGGAGCAAAGCACCAAATGCTACCAATGCTACTCTAGAGTGATAATACAGACAACACACTGAAAATGATACGTTTAGAGTAAAAATCCACATGAGGACTTGCATGCATCTCACAAACCCAAATCCTACTGTCTTAAATTCCAACAATCAGATGTAATAAATTCAGCTTACTCTTCTTACCCAGGAGACAAGGCACAAGTTTCCTGCTCTGTATCTAGGAATGCTATGAGACCTACTTCTAGAATTCCACTTTTTATTTAAGGGCTCACAGTCACAATCACATTAGTCACACTCAGTGTAGGCGTATGTAGAAAAATAAGAGAACTACTCTCTTTGAAGGCACCCTGTCATTTAACGAAAGACAGTATTGTGACTGTTCTAACATTTTGAACACACGAATCTCAGATCAGAAACAAGTTCCTATGAAGGACTCCAGATCACCTTATTCATCTCCCAGAACAAGACTTACCTAGGCTGCCAGGGAAATTAAATGTTAGTGACAAGCAGAGGAGTTGGGTTTTGATAAACGCAGATTATGTCACTTCAGAAGGCAAGAACTTCCCCATCTTTAAAGATGCAATCTATTGCCAGCAATGGAATCTCTGGCATTGCATATTATTTTTTTTCTTTTTTTCAACAAGCTTATCTAATTTTTAAGGTTAAATACCAACAGCTAAATGTGCCAACCTATAACCTTTAAGACTGGAAGTTTAAAATCATATTGAACTTCAAGAACAAAGCAATCGGTCCTCCTGTGTATATCCTTCCAGAAAAGGTGACAGAAATGTGTTCAGTATTAATGCAATTTCAGCCTGTTGATGATTCACCAGCAGAGGGGTGACTACTGAAGCACAAATATTCATTACTTGAAAACCAATGCTGCAGTAAATGTAGCATTGACAGGCAAAGGTTTCCAAGAGGAACCTGAGAATTAAGACACACACCCCCTGTCCAAGTGGAATAGTATGAGCAGCGAATGCATCTGTAGGCTGTGACTGACTTGCTGCCAGATCACAGTTTAGCTTTGCGTATGTGGTTGGTTCAACAGTATTACTGTGTTGGCAGAGTCCAGAGATCTCATCTTTAAAATATGGGTGGGTTGTCATCACATCATCTTGGAAGCACACACTTCCACCTTCTCCTCGATCTGCTTGCTGGGAACTCTCTGTGGACAAGTTCATCAGCAGCAAGCAATGCCTAATCAGTTCTTGAAAACCCCTAAGCCAACTAAAGCGATAGGCTTTCTCTCAGTGGAAAATTCAGTGCTTCCAATGGCAGAAAAACAATCTCAGCTGTATATGGGCCAATACAAACATCCAGCAGAAAAAAAAATGCTGGGCCAAAACACCTGAGGCCCCATGTATGGAGCATTCTAGTACCAGGAACTCAACATCTCAACATCTCTTGATTTGGACCCTGTAGCAAACAGCAGGATTTGAGACAGGAGCCTGTAAAGCACTTATTTTAGTGTGCATACAGAGAGCTTTAGAACTCGGTGGAGATGGGTTCAATTCTACACTGAGCCAAAGAGATTAATACACAGCTAGCAGTCTGCTTGACACTACAGAAGAATGAGGGGTCAGGAATAGGCCAAAACAAAGGTGAAGGGATACATCTCAGGCAGGAAATGAGTCTTTGTGGACACAGTCTGAGCTCTCTCAGCTGAGTAAAGTGATAGCAGAACTAGGCAAAGGAACAAAACAAAATGCCTGAGAAAGGACACAGAGATTAGGAAACAGGGGAAATGAAAAAAAATATTAACTGAGAAATGAATCAAGATCCAGAATTTCCCTTCAAATCAATGTATTGTTTGGGGTACCTTGAAACCTTGAATTCAAGTATAGCAGAAACCCACTGGCTGCTTTGAGGATGCACAGGACAAGGCAGTAGCCACTGAAAATAAATGTAAGAATACGGAAAAATTAAAACCATAGCTAGACAGTATCATGGCAAATGTTACTGGTTATCTGCAAAACCACAGAGGTTTTCCACTGAGCTGGAAGGTTTGAGCACATCTAGGTGCAAGATTTGATGGTTGCTTTGCTACACACAACAGAGCATGACATAAACACCCTGGTACCCCCTGGGCTCTTCGCCCTCTCCTCTCTGCAAGTGTCATCAACTTTATTTCAGATGCAAAGAAAGGCACAAAGAAGTGCAGAGGGGATCACTGACATTTTGTTCCGTACTAGGAATGTATTGCTCTGGAGTATCTAATGAAGATAGCAGCAATGAGGACTCAAAGGAGGTCACTGGTAGAAGCCAGCGTCATTCAGTGTCTGTAACATCTTGACCTGAGATTTCATTTCTTCCTGCAGCAGGGCTCCACAGGGAAGTAGAAGCAGAACCACATCAAAGTAATAATGTACATTACTGGAGAAAGGATCACAGGGCATGTAAAGAGCTAGGCTGAGAAGTTCCAGCTGCAGTCACAGGAATAAAGAAGAATCTACTGCACATACTGCATGGCTATCAGAGCTCCAAGGCTGCTTATACAGATCTTTTATCAGAAAAGCAAGCAGGTTGCTTCTTTGCAGTCTGCAGGGTCACAAGTAAAGCACCGAGGATGAGTTGAGGGTTAACTAAGGGTATAATTCTGTCTGTCACATTCAATTTAGGAAAGTGAATACATGAGAGTTTGGGTGTCTTATTAATGGCCTGGGGACCAATAGCCTCAGCCTCTTCAAAAATTTTTTGTCCAACAAAGGAGTTGGGTCCTTAACAGCAATGACATTTAATTCAATAGCCAAAGGAAATCTAGAAGCAGTCCTGGACTCTGATGTTCTCCTTAACTTAAAGCTAGAAGCAATGAATAAGCTGATGTCAGTATATGCAATAGTTTTGCTAAGGGCTCCTTCTGTAACAAAATTTCACCCTCAAAATTGTCCTTAAAATTGGGTTTAAACAGAATCATGCCATGGATTTCAGACCAACTGATAACAAAAATAAAAGAGCTCTGTGTGCATGTACTACATCAGAAAGTGCTTTATGTCAGGCAGGCAAGTCCTTTTATCTTTTTCTCCCACCACTCTCCCTCACAACAGAGCACTTCTGAAACTCCTCCATTATATATCCATAGCCCAAGTAGGGGACTGTAGAAGAAACCTATTAATTTCTGTACTTACAGAGAAACATTTTTAATACTAATGCCCAATATGACCACGAGTTAGTGAATAAGCAGTGACAGGTGGTAAAAGCAGATGGTTTTGAAAAGATTTGCGGCAGTCCCTGGCTCCACCATCCTAGGAGCTCCACAGGCTACTGGCAGAAGAAGTTGTTTCCTTCCTTTTCTTTCCTTACTCCAGAAAACCAGCAGCTGATCTCACTGGTTGCCACAAAGGCAGGAAAGGACAGGCAAAACTCACTCACTCATGTTCTTTGTCCCACCTCCAAACTGGTTTTGCCTCTCTGCAGAAGCCCAGCTGAACGCAAGCGGTAGAACTAGGCTGAGCAGCCAGGTGCCCATCTGACACGAGATATAACCCACCCCCATGTTTGCTGGTCCCAGCCAGGACCAGAGTGGGCAGAGCTCCTGGGTTTTGCAGTCACTCACCACAGACCACAACCACTTTGCTTCTGACCACACCGGAGGATGGTACCTAAGAGAGAGCATCGCAGCACGCTCCAATGCTGAACCCCGGCATGCACACCTGCCTGCAGGCCAGAGCTCTGCTCAAAGCACCAGCACCTGTTTCTGAAGGCCCTAGTGATGAAGGAGGCATCTCAGATGCTGCAACCCTGCCCAGCCAAACTTTGACAAATGGTGAATAACTTCCTGTCAATTAATCATAGAGCGATACTGCAATGGGAGCAAAGCTCAGGGAAGCGTAACCACACACATTACATCTCAAAACAGAGAAAGTGGGCAAAAAACCATTATTTCTTGTGTAAACAACAGCAGTAACAGAAAAATATAATTCCAATGAGTGTTGTGTGTTTGGCCAAAGCAATGTTGATTTCTACAGATACAACCTTCTCCAAGTTATTGCTATTTATGCTCAGGAAGCAAGGACCCACTAATGACAAAGAGACACCACGAGCGTCATGCTGTCATTTTGGGGATGCTGCCTCAGCTGGAGCACAGCACCAGCTCCAGTCAGCTGTAACTCTCCTCTGAGTTATCACGGCACACCTATAAAGATGACTCAGACAACTTCTTATTCTGCCAATGAATCATTACATGGTGCCACCTCTGGCTACTGTCAAAACCACCTATAACCACCTTAGCCATTAACTCCACAGTACATCCATTCCAAAGAACCTTTCAGAACACTGCTCTGCTCTGTTAATACCCACACATTTTGTGAGTAAATTAAGAATCCCTCTTTCAGGATTTACTGAAGTGTAGGGTAGGAGCTACACTCCTGAAAAGGGCTGGTACTTTTCCTACACAGCATCTCCATTTTTCAGATTTTCCTCAGAAACAGGAGTGATTAACTCAATATCAACATAACACTTATTCTTGTTTTACATTTCTGTAAACAGTACAACTGCATAGCTTTGTAAGAACCTTTCTCTTGTTATCTATTGCACTGCTTACAAAATTGCAGTCAATTAACATTTTTATAATTTCACTCACACTATCAAGGTAGTTTTTGAAGGAATATTCTAGAGAGGGTTGTAACACTACAGTGTAATTATATTCAGCATCCCCTGAATAAGAAAAGGTCCTTTTGAACTATCTACAGCGAAATAAATCCCTATTCTTTACATGAAATAGGGAATCTTTCTTTCCTTTAAACAATTAGGTTTATCGTTTCTTTCAGGAAGCTAAAACAGAAAACAAACAAATAAAAAACAAAAAAAGGACCTGTCAGTCCAGCCAGTCCCAATTTCATACAGCACTGCAGAAACAGCAGTCTGCTACAAGGGTAAACACAGGCCATTCAAAACTGGAATCAAAACCTTGTATTTGTTTCCAGAGAACACCCCATGGTAAAACTGCCTCTTACCTTTGGACACAATAAAACACGGATCTGGGCTTGGATTAAGGCAAGGCCAAAAGATGGCTTTAGAAATCACATTGCAAGTATCCAGGTGTGCAACCAGTGCTGCCATTCTTGAATGCATTAACCAGTCCTCAAGCTTTGTATTTGTTCTGTTAACCACAGAGGACAAGCACCTGCTTCTCAGAGCAGATTTGGAAGATGGATACTGGTATAAAGGCTAAAAATTAAATGAAGTATGAGGAAAACCTATTATACACGTTTTATGGGCAGAGCTGCACCACAATTACATTTGGGAGGGAGAAGACTTTGGGAGTCAAACACAACAGCGCATTTTTGAGGCACAAGATACCTTTTTCTGTGAGCATGGGTGGAAGAACAGAGCCCCATACAATTTCCAGCCACTTAAAACTGCCTAAGCAGAGGTACACACAAAGAGAAACACATTCAAGCAACTCTTGCAAAACACAGCTAATATAAGCTTGGAACAGAACACAATTATAGCTGAATTACAGGTATTTTTGCCAAACCTTCAATATGCCTCATGCTTTAACAACAAATGTAGCCACAGATTTGAGGGAGAAAGTTTTCAATAATTATCAACAGAACATTAATTACATGCCTACTATTACTATTTCGTTATGTAAAGATCTAGTTAGCTGTAATTTTAATGCTGCATGTCACTCAAAGACAGCTCCATTTTCTAAAGAAAGCCTTAAAGAACTACGAAAAAGAATTTAAAAAGAAATACAAAAAACACCACAGGCAGTCTACCTCAGATGGCGTTAAAAAATGGGAAAGAGAGGCTTACCATTCAAAAACTAAATGGAAAAGAACTGTAGTAAAGAAAAAAGAAAAAGCATCTGCTGTAGTTCTATCTTGAAGGACATACACTTTCCTCTTTGACTCAGCTCATCAGACCCTTGAAGGGTATGTCTACACAGGTGACTGGAGACAGGCAGGCACCGCACCTCCCTCTCCAAATTGGCCACACAGGAGCCAAATGAAATCTGGAGGCCGTGCAGAAGCATCAGCACAGCACCAAGCGAGCTCGTGAGGCTGAACATCCCCCGCTGCGAGGGGGAGCGGCCCGCTCCTCCCCCACGCGCCGCTGATTCCTCGGCGCGTTTTAGTCAGGCGTTGAGTCAGACCCAGGAACTCATCCAACTGAAAACCAGGCCAAGAGCAACAACAAGAGCAGATTTCCATTCGGCCAGGAGTGACAGTCCCATCCTAAGCAGGAGGTCGGGAATGCGTAGCCAGAGGTGAGGCAGGCAGGCAGGCTGACCCCCTGGTCAGGCAGGAGCCCACATTTAGCTGCTCCACATGAGCACAGGTGAAGAGCTCACAAAACAAGGGCTGCCTTTGTGAAACAGCTGCCTGAGCCAGGCAAGTGAACGTCCTTCAGATTATCCTTATTTCCAGGTACATCTGGTGATGCCTGTCTCTTTCTACTACTACTCCTAGTAATTTAGATCATTTTAATCTCATTGGACAATATTCAAACTTCCATTTCTTAAGCCTCCTTTGTGGACTCAGGACCCTCAGGTAAACAGAATGCTGTAATTTCTCATAGTAATAATGGGAAATAATGCAACTATGGGACAATGCTAACATTATTCCCTGCAGCTGTTATTCCCAATCTTTTCTTCCAGAAACAGCAAAACCAAAAAACACAGTAAGATAAGCAATAGTCCCGAGATGAGTCAGGTACTCAGTACAGTTTTCTCCACCTCACTGAGTTATTCACATGGTCTGTGTCCCTTGTATAGGTCAAAATGACTTGCTATTGGGGAAAAACCTGGCAAACTCTTCAGAATTAGGAGCTTTCTACGTGAAATGTAGGGGGAAAAAAACCAAAACAGAGAAGTTTTTTTCCAGTGACAGTCTAATTCTGCAGACTGCTCCTCTGGAGCAAGGATCTACACTCTGCCACTGACTTGAAATCATCAGTATCCAGAAGTATCCACTTGTTCATCTTCTGTACTGCACCATGCAGACAAATGACAGTTTCTGCACACACAGAAAGCACACACAGAAAGCACACACAGAAAGTTACACTCCAAACTAACAAGCCGAGATAGCGTGAGCTTTGGTATGGGAAGCTTCTGAGAGGCCTTTAATTTTGTTATGTTTCTGGGATCATCGAATACATACACTTGTTTTAATACAAATTCCAAATTCAAGTGAACCAGCATTAGAGATGATACGGATTTTGAAACACATTTTTCTAGCCTAGTAATGACCTTCAGAGATAGCAAACTGTCAGTCTAAATAAAGATGCAAAACTAGCCTTTTGACTGAATTTATAGCGCAATAGTTCTGGGTGAAAACACAGAAATTTAGTTTTATTGCATCCCCCCTTGGTCCTATTGCCAACAGTCCCTGTCCCAATCCTTCTGCCCTGTCATCATCCATGTTCTCCCTGCCAGCACTCCCACACCTTCCCAAATCACCCACTCACCCAACTCCCCAAGATTCAGGTTTGTTAGATCTGAACTGACTTTGGGGAAGGTATAGGAAGTTGATCAGTCAAAGCTGCCTCCTGTAACAGAGCCACAAACTTTGTGCTCTGTTAACAGTCCACTTCCTATTACTTTTCTAGCAGTTGATATCTAGATTATTCTTCTTTATTTTTTCTCCTTTTTTTTTTTTCCCAAATGACAACCTATGGGTTCAATTTACTCAGCCTTTTCTCACGTGGTCTTCAAGATGTTTTAAAACTACATTTCCCGACCAATAATTTAAACAAGCCTAGGGATTAGACTTGAATCCTGAATTGGAAGAACTGGAGAATTTGCAGCTTTGTTACAATATCAGATGCATCCTCAAACATACTCTAAATAGAGTAGAAGGCTGGCCTAAATCTGCTATTGCTTCATGTTTAATTCAGATACCTTTGAGTGAATGCATCCCCATCCCCCCAGTTTTATTATCCCCGGCTCTTATCACCTATGTACTGAAACTGATGGTGGCTTTCACTTAGACAAACACCCCAAAACACAGAGGAAGTGTTTTAAAACACTATAGTTATGCAGAAACAAGTTGTCAGAACAAAACAATAGATGTAGAGATTAAAGCACTCAATTGCAACAAGGATTTTATAACTTTACTACGTCAATTATCAGTACAATTTTTTAACTATGCAGTTCCTTCAAACAGAAGATGAGTACCTAACTCAGTAATGAACAGAACTTGCACTTTTCTAGTCAAGAACATTACAGGTAAGCAGGAAGCAATGATGTTTTTGATACTGCAGTGCAAATCAAAACAAACTCCAGTAGCAGATCTCTGTGCCACCAGCTTCTTAACAAGTGGGGATGAAGGTTCCCAGAATGCCAGCACACACAGAAAGTTACACTCCAAACTAACAAGCCGAGATAGCGTGAGCTTTGGTATGGGAAGCTTCTGAGAGGCCTTTAATTTTGTTATGTTTCTGGGATCATCGAATACATACACTTGTTTTAATACAAATTCCAAATTCAAGTGAACCAGCATTAGAGATGATACGGATTTTGAAACACATTTTTCTAGCCTAGTAATGACCTTCAGAGATAGCAAACTGTCAGTCTAAATAAAGATGCAAAACTAGCCTTTTGACTGAATTTATAGCGCAATAGTTCTGGGTGAAAACACAGAAATTTAGTTTTATTGCATCCCCCCGCAAGATAATGGTCTGTCATTAGTTGTTTCCCTAGTTATGCCCTTAAAAGGCTCCGAGGCAAACACGTAAAAGCAAATTGTTCTGAGTAACAACATTACTGTAAAGGACTATATAAGACAAGGCAAGGTCACATGTGTCTAGTTTCCAGAGAACTGAGGATATCCTCGCAAGATCCTGTACCAAAATTTGCGTTAAATCTTTGTGGTGCCCTGCGGGTGCGGGGCAGTAGGGATATCCAGTCATTTCCCGGTCAAGAGACAGAAAACAGCACCAAGGCTCCGAGTAAGGCACTTTCCTCATATGATTAAAACTCTATTGCTGTCTAATAGCACACTTCTATTAAAGAAACCAAAAACAACGTATGGGCCTAACAGCAGGAAAACAAAAAGGCAACCCTCCCCTACAATTAGATCAGATCTTCCTTTATTTTCAATAGCATCGCACTGATGATTTACCCGTACCCGGAGCCAACCCTGCGGTGAGGCAGGG